>NC_030680.2:82259949-82579863 GCF_000004195.4 Xenopus tropicalis | reverse complement strand
CTCCTTGACCCAGTGTTTCATATTAACTGTATTGTAACTGTATTTCATGCTAACTAAGGTTCTTATTTTTGTAATACTATCATTAGCTAAGGTAATACCTATCAGGCTGCTATTAGTAGGCGGGCCAATTGGCTGCCATTCAGACCCTATATCCCAGATTGGGGTTGTTGAATGTGTATAAACAGACAATGGTGTATTTGGATACATTGGTACACTCTAGCTACAATAACACTGATGCATTTGGCTGCATAATTCTTATCCATCTATTAATTAACGGCAATGACAAATAAACTGGTAAAAAACTCTCAGAGGCAATTATTCCTAATATTCCTCCAACAATCCATGTGTTTCGTGTTTGCTGGCCTGCCACCAAAGTACTCTAATGCCACTATGTTTTCTGGTGAAATATGAATATTGTTACTAAAAAAGACTAAAAAAACTTCCAACATAATCTACAGTGGATTTGGGGCCCTCCACAACAGAATAGCTGATTTTCATTTGCCTGTGATTTAGTTGGAACAACATATTATGCGCCTATGGGAGCAAAGGCAAACAGGGCCCTGTATTTACCGCATGGCCAAGGTTGGTGTTAGGCACAGGGCTGCCTTGTTTTGGTTGCTGTGTGCACCTGCCCTCTTGCTTGTGCAAACAATTAATTGGCATTTATTAGATGAATGAGGTTAGGACACAATTCTGAACTCTTATTTGGATGGAGTCATAAGAACTAAGATGCTGATGCACATTTGAAAAGATACTTGACAGAGGGTCAGAACTTAAAATCCCAAAGTCATATAAAATATAATACAATCAATAACTTCTTAGAAAATCCCCTGAAGTGTAACTAATCACAGGAGAAATTATAGGTACAACAAGCTACGCCTAATGTACAGCCATAGGAAATGAGCCTTGAAAAATGAATGATCAATATAACATGCATGGGAATATCTTCGCATTAGGGGTGAATAAAAACACTAGCAAGTTTACGTTCAAATGAACAGCTATAGATATACCACAGTTATATATTTTGCAATAATATTTTTCACAAGGGGACACTATCATCACAAAACTCAGCTTTATATTTAGCTTCTTTTTTAAAAGATAGAATGTACATTTATAACATGGATTAGGGCTCCTGCACCCATTTTTTATTTAATATTTGTACAGCTCACCAAACAATGCCCAGTTAGCATTGTCTTATTTTCAAAGTTTCGAGGTGCCCTAAACTAAACTAAAGTTCTATATTCCAAGCGAACCAAGAAATAGTATTGGTTTTTTTACTTATGTGCAATTGCCAAGTTTTTTTTACCCATAAAGTAGTGTCTTTCCCATAGTTCCAGCACCATTGCAGACATTGATGTGTCAAAATTAGAAAAGGGTGCATGTTGTTGCAAGTACCTTTTATGAATGGGTTTTTTTCATGCAACTGACTGCAGCCAAGTGCAACTGTGGGGTAATTAAATTACCCTGTTATCAATACATATCAGTACATTTTCAATTAAACTCTGTCTGCTCTTATCTATGATTCTCCTGCATCTTGCCAATACTGTGCTCTGATTTTACTAACAAGGCATCATTATTACATGTATACAGAGCAGAACAAATATATATTGAGAATAATTAGCGGTTTACTCTGGCTATACACACATATTTTCATCCAGTAGAACAATAGAGCAGACCTAATTACATTAGCGTGGTTATAGAAATAGAAACTAATGGTAAATTAAACGCTGCCTAGTCTAGCAAACATTTTTAATTAATCTTTGTTAGTTTTTATGAAGCTCACTTCTTCCCGCTTTTCGCCAGTCATTTGGTTTTATCACAAAAAGTTCAGCTGCAATGAATAAATGGACAAAATTATTTTATAACAGTGTAAACTGCAGTGTCCACATAATATGGGAAGTCCCAGGCTGCAGTACATTTTATGTCATGAGCAATCTGGTTAGAAATCATTTAGCCAAACATATGAATCAGACACAGTAAAAATTAGATTTCCCCAGAAGTTCAGCTGAAACACATGCCTGCTTTGCTGCTGCTGTGTTAGACGAAAGCCTTAGAAACCACATGCTGAAGGGATGTTTTATAAGTAAAACTTTTTAAATAACTGTTTTACATTGCAGTATGGGCCTTAATAATTCTTGCTAGACTCAACAGAGTATGGGAAATCATTTTGTGAGTTAAAAACCACAAATCAGGCCTATTGATCACCATTCAAACTAATTTTCCTGTACCAACTGTTTTGATTCTGGCACAAAGAAACACTGTATTGAGCACTTGACCAGCCAGCATTTCCTTTCTGCTCTCAGTTATTATATAAATAAAATGATTCCCGGAAGAAAACGTTATAATGAAGAAAATATGAAGAAAAACACACTTATTAAACACCTGCCTTGGGCTACCAATTTTCTGTAGGGGAAAGGTAAGAAAATACATTTATTAAAATGACATAAAGAAATCATTTCAGCCATTACTCAGTGGCATTTAACATCAATATTGTAACACCTAGTAGACCAATGCCTTAGTGCCAGATGTTGTGCTATGCTCTAGGCCAGTGATCCCCAACCAATGGCTCATGAGCAACATGTTGCTCCCTAACCCCTGGATGTTGCTCCCAGTGGCCTCAAAGCAGGTGATTATTTTTGAATTCTGGTAAGGAGGCAAGTTATGGTTGCATAAAAACCAAGTATAATACCAAGCAGAGCCTTCTGTAGGCTGGCCAGTCCACATAGGGGCTATAAAGTAGCCAATTATAGCTCTTATTGCTACTCCTAGAAACCTTTTCATGATTGTGTTGCTCCCCAACACTTTTTCCATTTAAATGTTGCTCACGGGTGAAAAAGGTTGGGGATCCCTGCTCTAGGCACAACATTTACAACTGCCATAAACCTCCAGGTCTTTTTGAACTCTGTTCCCCCCTGCTAATAGAGCCATGTATTTGTAAACCAAACTGGAGATAGAAAAGCATGAAAATGGTGTAGAATTTATGAAAGTTCAAAGTTACTAAAGTCCTGCACTTTATTTGCTAATAACACATATAAGTTGCCCCTGAAGTAATGAATGTATACCAATATACAAGGGTGTATTAATGGCCACAGGGGTTTTTAATGATGCACAGGTCAGCTGTTGGGGAAGTACTGAAGATCCAAAAAGCTAGTCTGAAAACCTGGTCTGTGATGTGCGTGGCAAGGCACATACCAAAGGAGTCATTCTTGACCCCAGGGGGCACAAGTGCAAGAGCATTAAAAACGCATAAAAGTGTGCTCTTAGTGCTGATTCTGGGAGTACTTGCACCCAGAAGCCCCCATCAGGGGGCATAGGGGGACTGGTTGACGGTTTCTCCTTTAAAGAAAAATTGATTGGTTGCTCCCTGTGCATATGTGTGACATCAGTACACATGGGGTGCAACCTTATAAAGAGCGGATGCAGCAGGAGCCGGGGACATAGCAAGAGGACACATTCAGAGGAAGCAGGTGGACACTGAGAAGCAGGTGGACACTGAGGGGGGAGCTGGAGGATTGCTGGGGGGAGCAGGATAAGCCACGAGGAGGACACTGGGGGGGAGCTGGAAGATGCTGGGGAGGACACTGGGAGGGAGCTGGAGGATGCTAGGGGGGAGCTGTAGGAATGCTAGCGGGCAGCTTGTAGGATGCTGGGGGAGGACGCTGGAGGATGTTAGGGGGGAGCAGGAGGATGCTGGGAGGATGCTGGGGGAGCAAGATGCAGTGGGGAGTGGGCCATAGTATGAGGATACTGGGGGAGGAGCAGCAATGTTTTAGGGGGGCCCTGGCTACCAATGTCTGTGGTGTCCTTTGTACTGATGGGAGGGGTCACTGGAGGAGGGGCAGGTTTTGTTATGAGTTTAATTCATATTTATAGCATTAGCGCGAATACAATTACCTAAATAAAATTGTTTTTTTTTTAAATGTATTGTTTGTGAACAGTTTGTTTAATTTCTGCCTGTTTAGCAAATTTTAAGTAGAGCAGCACATTCATAGCAGAGCATTTTTTTTTCAAGCAAACTTGTTGCTTTCAGTGCAACATTAACAATGAGTTGGTCTGTACTTAACTTGTTAGTCTGGTACATATAATTATCATCATGGAACAGCACTGGAATAAAGCGAGTTTGTCAAGTTCAAGAGGTTTATTTTAGGATTTGCTATGTGTAGATCTTTGTGTTATTTTGTAATTTGGCAAAGTAAAGCAGAAATATTTCCACTGTTGTAAAAGTCCTTGATAAATGATTGCTCATTTTTAAACCAGAAGTCACCAGACATCATTCTATTAATCCCTGCACAAATAGACAAATGATCTATAAGAGTTATCTAATGCAGTAATTACCTGGCTCCATTCACTGGATGGCTTCACTATGGTTAGGCTGACTAAATTGCCTAAACTGAATTTAATGCTGTTCTTTTGCAATGTTTTACAACAGTCCAGACTGTGCAGTGATAAAGTTACTACTGTATATATACAAACAGATATAAACACTGTATGTACAGTTACTGCAAATTGACATGTTAAAGAAAGCATGCTAGTTTTCAGATGCCATCATAGAAACAGGAAATCAGGCATGGGATTAATAGAATGTATATCTGTTCTATTCAGCTAAGGATCAAGAAGATTTGTGCAAACATTGACATTAACTATACTTTGGCCTCTTGAGAGTTTCCTAGGTAAATATAATTACTGTCTCACCCATTTGCACCACGCCTGTGTCGTCTTCTGTCTCACCCATAACACACCACACCTACAACTCATTCCTTTAACACTTAAAGTGATGTGGAAAGTAAAATCTACAAATCTAAATTACTGTTTTGTAACCTCGCCAAATGAGCAAATCTTACCGTGTATGGCCACCTTTGTTTTTATGGGCATCTGTGCTCTCTTGTGCGTTCTATTTGTTGCATTATTGGTAGTAGATACAGACAGACTGTAGTTGTTAGCATAGACAGAGAGTGTACATGTGGAACATCTCTTCCATATGTTGTTTACAGTTCAAACAATATGGATGTTTGAGGACTCTATTAGCTCTTGCTCTACAATTTACACTGTGCAAATTCTTACTGAGAAACCCACCCTGCCAGCTCCACATAAGTAACAGTCTCCTTGGAATGTCCTGGTTATCTGTGGCAATCAATTTGGGCTCAGTCATTTCCCTGATCCCATCACAGATTCCTAAAGTAACTTTTTCCCTATCTTTCTTACTGCTGGGAATACATGAAACGCAAGCAGAACCTGGAAAAGGTAGGAAAGAGTTAATGCTCTGTGCCCCAGAAAGGGCTAAGGGCCAACCAAGGTCAGGGCCCACCGGGGCACAAGTCCCTGTATTCCGGCAAGCCTGACACTGAACGTGACCCTGGATTTTGACCAATCCCCAAGGATGCTACATTAATTGTAAGCATGAATCTTTTAGCTCCAAAAAGGTAGATAATGAAATCTATATTTAGTAAACATTAGCCTGTGTGCAGGCTTTGTGCAGGCAAGAATACTAAAAATATTAATAGGCTTTTAAGCAAACAGACTGTTTTGTTGGCTTAAAAATCTACATCAGTGCTGTTTAGCTGGAGGCCCATGGGTAGATGTAGCCCATCAAAGCGTTCATTTAACATCTACTGTACCTTTTCCATGGTCTTGTAGATTGTAAGCTCTTTTGGGCAGGGCCCTCTTCACCTCTTGTATCGGTTATTGATTGCTTTATATGTTACTCTGTATGTCCAATGTATGTAAACCCACTTATTGTACAGCGCTGCGGAATATGTTGGCGCTTTATAAATAAATGTTAATGTAATGTAATGTCTTAATAAACTTTTTGTGACAATTTTTTTTGTCAGCTCACAAACATGTAGTATATTTAGCTAAATACAGTGAATGTCAGACTGAAGTTCTTGTCTAGAACCAGATTTGGGATGCATCAGTAGGATAATGCTACTTGTTTAAAATATGCTAGCAGAGCTCAAGACTGGTGTTTCTCTGCTGACTTGCCAGAGGCATTACCCCAGATGTTATCTGAATTCAAATACTTATCCTCAAGCTTATGAGTTTTGCTCCTAAGCAACTTAAAGCCAAAAAACAGATTCAGGCATAATCAGTGAAGAAAAAGAGAGGTGGGCGTGTTGTGGAAATGACCCTATGCAAGTGGATAGGAGGAAAGGAGCAGCAAAGTAATAACATAAAGACACAAGTTGTGTAACAGTTAGTGGAAGGACATATATAAAATTGGTAGCAAAATGAAGGACACATAAGGGTTGATTCACTAAAGTGCGATAATACTTATCGCATACTTTTTTTGCGTTAAAATAGATGCGGAAAAAAGGCACGATTCGCTAAAGTATTATCGCATGCGTTAAGTCACATATTGTGTGTGTTAATTAGCGCACAAAACCACATGCGTTAATTTTTACCACAACACGCACTTTAGTGAATCAGCCCTATAATCTTTGCCTTTTTGATAAAGCAGTTGGAAAAACATACATCAGGGCAAACCATAATATATCTTGTTGTTAAAGGAACAGTAACACCAAAAAATGTATATATTTTAAAGAAATTAAACTATAATGTACTGCTGCCCTGCACTGGTAAAAATTGTGTGTTTGCTTCAGAAACATTACTAGAGATTATATAAACCCTGGTGTGTAGCCATGGGGCAGCCATTCAAAAGAAGAAAAGGCACAGGCTATATAGCAGCTAACAGATAAACCCTGTAGCATACAATGGTTTCTTATCTGTTATCTGTTATGTAACCTGTGCCTTTTCTCCTTTTTTCCAGCTTGAATGGCTGCCCCTATGGCTACTCAGCAGCTTATTTATATAAATTATAGTAGTGTTCCTGAAGCAAACACACAAGTTTTACCATTGCAGGGCAACAGTACATTATATTTCAATTACTTTAAAACACTTTCATTTTTTGGTGTTACTGTTCCTTTAACCATCAGGTGTTAAGGTATAATTTGGGTGTTGGTAAGTGCCTGTAGTGAGATTTTTTACTGGAGAGTAAGGATATTTTCATTTTAATTCAATGTCTATGTACTTTAACTAATTGCAAGTTATCTTGGGTTGTTTAGGACACAAAGCTCCTCACAACCAGTTTTAGGCAAGATAATTATTAAACCCACAGCCCTTGATGTCCTGCCTTCTCCCACTTGGTGGCATCTGTACGGCATAGCCAGCAATCAATTTCGTTAGTACAGGTATGGAATCCCTTATCCGGAAACCCATTATCCATAAAGTTCTGAATTACGGAAAGACCATCTTCCATAGACTCCATTATAAGCAAATAATTCCCATTTTTACAAATTTTTTAAAATGATTTCATTTTTCTCTGTAATAATTAAACAGTACCTTGTACTTGATCCAAATTAAGATATAATTAATCCTTATTGGAGGCAAAGCAAGCCTACTGGTTTATATAATGTTTCAATGATTTTTAGCAGACTTAAGTTATGGAGATCCAAATTACAGAAAGATCCCTTATTCAGAAAACCCCAGGTCCCAAGCATTCTGGATAACAGGTCCCATATCTGTAGTTACTTTGGCAAGAAATACACCCTTCTGTCAATTTTCTGTTTCTAATTCCTTTTATTCTTAATAAAATTTAGTGGTGGCGATTTAAGTTGATTCTGAATAAATAAGTATGGTTTTTGATGGCAGTTACAGTTATGGCAATTTTATTATGCTTGGGCAGTTTTAACCACTATATGAATTAGTTAAGTTAAATAATCTCACACAGGACACTGGCACTTTTAAATTTATTTAAACAGAGATTTTGGTACCTGCACTTTATCAGCTTATTTACATAAGAGGCCAGAGAGGGTTTCTGCTTTTCACGCGATGTTAATAGAAGCTGTAGCAGGTAAATAGTTTTAACCACTAAAAATGTTTTCATGACAGCAGAGGCATTCAAACGCCTTCCTCCTGCGTGCAGGTACACATGGGGTGTTTTGTCATCTGTGTGAAGTCACACTCCCCAAGGATGACAAAACACCTGAGATAACATGGCACATCACCTATGCCATTTTGAATCATGCAATTGTGCAGAAATGCAGAAGAAAAGTTTTTCTCACAAAGTGATGGTGCAAACTGTATGGATGCAGCAATTCAGGTAAGGTGAAGCACAATAGCATTTTCTGGTGTTTTTTCGCCCATGGTGGCAAAATACCAATACATCCCATGTGTGCTTATTCTTAAAATAAATGGCAGGCAGTATTGAACAGTTTGGCTTTTTCTCCACTAAAATACAAGGTGCTTATTCCTCTGGTAAGACCTATTATTCCAAAGCAGAGAAGAATAACAGCGTAGAAACATATACCTCCTATCGGTTGAGGCAGATGAATCCTTCAGGAGACGTATCAGAGAGAGCTGTTATCTTGTTACCTGTTTAGTTTGATGTAAGGGCTGACACATTTTTAAGCTGTTTACATGATATCAGCTGCTTTGGGAAAGGGGGCAGTGTTTGATATCACTCAACGTGCAGTGCAGCAGTAAAGAAAGACTGCAGTTTATCAGAGCAGTTTATCAGAGTCCAGGGACCCTTGGGAAACTAAGAAAAATGTCAAATATTCATTTCAGTACAATATTATGTGTCTATAATGTTTTGCTATGACAGTATACCTTCAAGTTTTGAAGCTTGCTTGTGCCTACTAGATGTAGACTACTGTCTAAGAATTTCTGCACAACCAACCTGTCTTGTTTTTATGCTTTTTATATTTTGTAGTCTTAAAAATGAATACTGTCTCATGTGGAACAAAGGGTATGTTTTTAAAAACAGCACCTGATGCTAAACCAATGGAAGATATAATGCTTTAGTCAGCCGATCTCTACTCACTCTGTGACTGGATATTTTAGCTCCTTATTGCTTGTAATTTTTAATGTTTCTTCCTTATGTGTTGTTGCTTCCTCTCCACAATTCCTAGTATGTAGAAGTGTTATCACAGTAAGTTTATCCCCGTAACAAACTTTCACCAGCCCCCCCAAAATGGCTGAGAACACACACATCACCCATATTAAGCGTAATGGACTAGGACAGAGTTTTATGGAAGTGATAGAAAATCATTTTGGGCCATCTTTTTCATTCTGTTAAGTTTTTCGTGTGAAACATGAATCATAATATCTGGTCTCAATGGTTTCATTGGTTTCCTAGAAGAACACTATGTTAGCCTAGTAAAGCTCCGTATTACTAGCCCATCATAATTTACTAGATAAAGGAACAGCTGTTGGAGATCTACTATACTGTTCAGTAACAGTATAATAGATCTCCAACAGCTGTCTTTGATATGTGCACTATAATGAAATCAGTCACATTTTATGGTGTCTTTAGTCAATAATGTTACATTAGATATGGCTTATATTCACTTTTAATGATCTGTAAAAAACAGGTAGAGCATTCATGTATTTTCCAATTCAAGCTACAGTAGGTGGCTATTTGTTCTAAAGCAAACAATGTGACAATAATGGTTCTGGGTTCCCAAGGGTGCCCAGTGCAGACAAATAGCCTTGTAGAGCTAAAGATAAATGTCAGAAAGTCTAGCAAAGAAATTAAAGTATGCTTTATTAAAAATATTAATTATTTATTGTACAGATTTGTAAACAGTGACAGTCTTTGAAATCTGTTTTCTTCAGCTGCATTATTGCTTTGTGCTTCACTCACTGAATATTAGAGCAGTCAGTTTAAGTGATGTTCTGCCTAAAAGCCTGTTGTTAGTGGGAGAGCCAACTCTGCATAATGAATGTCAGTATAATCTGGAGAGATAGTCATTTTCTTTAATCTGAATCATTCTCTTAAATTCTACATTAAAGGAGTGAAAACAAGTAAGATATTCTTGACATACTTAAACAGGGTGATTTGACATAAAATCATGCCCTTTTATAAAGCTGTTTCATTTTTACTCAAAATATAATAGTGGTATGGTTTTCTGCTATTTTATGACACATTTAAGGTTCACATTTAACTTTTGCAGTTTACTTAATTATATTTTACATGAGCCATTTTCAAACTTTTTCTCTACTTTTTCAGTAGCAGTGGCTCTCTCCTTGCAACCATACTATGCACCCCTTGGTTGTTTAGTGTTCTTCTGATGGTGGACTCATGAAAACTGACATTTGCCAATGCATTAAAGGGGACCTTTCACCCTATGAAATAATTCCAAATTCTTTTCTATTGTAAAGTAAACTCCACTAAATAATATCAGTCTTGGAATTACACAAGCAGTCACCTTTTTGTTGACACTGTTATTAAGACAAGCTTTGTATCGCCCCAAACTCTGGTGTATGTACCAGAATAGGGGAACCTGGTGCAGATGTCTATGCACTGGCTACACAATTCGATAGAAGTGAGGAGGAAAGTGAGTGCTGAATGGAACGTGAAAGTAATTGTCTCTCCGGCCTCAGGTTTGGGATGTCAAGGGGTCCTTACAAAGTTCAACTGGACCATTTCTTATCTCTCCTTACAATTCTTGGGCTGACTGGTCTGCGTTATAGAAGGAAGGCATAGAAGGAAGAAAAGAGGACTAGTGGGGGAGGGGTTAGTTCATATATTCAATCTTGTGGATATTTTAAATGTGGCACACAGATATCAGTGCTATTAATGTCTTAAATAAATTATAGGGGCCTTTTGTTTTGGATTTAGTTGTTAATGCCCTTTGAACATAGGTTGTGGCATAGATTACATGGATAGTAGAGGAAAAATGTCCTCAGAAGAAAAAATATATAATTTTAAACTTATGATGTGGAAATGTGAGTTTTAAGATGGTTTACTTATTTGAGTATGTGTGTGTAGCAGGCAGTCTTAACCCCACAGGCCATATATAGTACATTTATCAGGCAAGGGACAAGCTGATTTTGGGTAGAAGACACACAACCAAGTATTCTGAAGTTTTTATAAGGATAGGTAAGAGTTTCTAATGGCTTTTCTGTGTATAAACCTTGAATGCAATCATAGCAACTGACACAAATTGCAGTTTTCAATAACAGTTATTGTATTTGCTTTCAGTTTAAAACTTTTCTTTTTTTCCACTGTAAACCAATATGTTATATTGTCACTCTGGAGGGACTTTTTTCTGGAATTAACTTCCCTGTTCTGCCAAGCATAATCTATAACCAATAAAAATCTATATGTAGCACATAAAACTCAGAGAATTATGCTCATCCTCCGAATCCCTTAAAGAACTTCCACAACGATTTGTCTTGAATTGCTTAAATTGTATAATGTACAAATCTCTCTTTAGATACTATAATCCTTGAATTTATCCCCCACATTCTCTGGCAATACTGCTTTTGAGGTGTATTTCTAACTGCATTTATGGTAACTTTAGTAAAGCTATGTTTCCAAGAAAGCATTCTCACAAAATTTAAAAGCAGCTTTAAAAATAGACACAAGTTTCTAGAACAAGGTTCAGAGCCAAATTCAAAGCTAACCTCATCTTTTGAGTAAATGTAACTGCCTTGTTCTCTTTCATTAAAGGGTTTGTTCAAGTTAACTTTTAGAGAGAATATTTCGATACAACAATTGGTTATTTTACTTTTTGTTTAGCAGCCCACCTGTATGGAGTTTCAGCAGCTATCTGGTTGCTAGGGACCAAATTATCTTAGTAACCAGAAAGTGGTTTAAATGAGAAACTGGTATGAACAGAAGAGGACCTGAATAGAAAAAATAAGTTAGAAAAAGTAACAATAAAAAAATCAAAGTTTAGTATTTGTCCGCTAGGGTCAATGACCTCCATTTGAAAGCTGTAAAGAGTCAGAAGAAGGCAAATAATTCAAAAACTATAAAAAAAATAGATAGTGAAGTTAGATAGTTAGTGAAGAGTAATTGAAGAGTTGCTTAGAATACTAAACATACGAAAAATTAACTTAAAGGTGAACCACTTCTCTAAGCATCTTAAATTACTTACCATTATTGAGTTTTGTATTTGTCATGGTCTTCTTTTGGCACCACTGGATAAATCCTCCATCAGTAGGTAAAAAAATGAAATGGGGAAAAAGACTTTCTGTGGAATTACACTTATAATGCCACCCAAAATGTACAGCTGCCTCATTGAATACATTGCTGCCTGTGTTCAGCAGAGTAGTATTCATGAGGGGTGGGTTGGAAGAGGCATGCAAATGGTAAAAATGGGACTTGCCTGTGCCCCAATGACACTGTTGTTTGTATCTGGTGCCAAATTATATCTGCTGTGATATGCAGAACTCAGTCAGACCCGGGAGGTAAGTGCTCCCTGAGTGAGTATTTAGTTCTCTTCCACTTCTTTCCCAGGTCTAAGTAAACAACCCCTTAAATCTCTAGACACCATATTAGGGGCACATTTAATAATCTATGAACGTCCGAAAAGCCTTATGAATGCATTTTTTTTGTAATGATCGGTATTTTGCGATTTTTTCAAAAATTGTCACGGACTTTTTCGTAGCCGTTACGACTTTTTCGTAAATTGTCGCGACTTTTTCGTAACGTTACGACTTGCGCGAATTGTCGCGACTTTTTCGTAGCTGTCGCGCTGAGTACGAAAGTTTCGGATTCATTCAAGCTTCAGTATTCGTGACTTTCCTTGGGCCAGGTTGGAGCTGCAGAGTGCCATTGAGTGCTATGGGAGGCTTCCAAAATCATGCAAAGTCTGAAAGTTTTGCCCGCCGTTTACAAGCGCTCAATACGAAAAAGTTGCAACAATATCCGAGCAAATCGTAACGGCTACGAAAAAGTCGCGACAATTCGCGCAAGTCGTAACGGCTACGAAAAAGTCACGACAATGTACGAAAACGTAACGGTGATGAACAAATCGCAAAAAATACGAAAAAGTCACAAAATGTTTGTTTCCAATCCAAATTTTTCCCATTCGGATTCATGGATTAGTAAATCAGCCACATAGTGTCCCTCAGTTATCTATATTACAAATATTAGTGAGAAAATCATTGAGTTTCTTTGGTTGTTCCACTGGTTCAGTGCTCTTGTAGATGATTGCAGAAGCACTTTACACTTTACAAGTTGAAGTAATGGTATTGGGAAAAAACAAAAACCCTTCTTCAGATCAGGAGAGATTCAGGACAAAACCTGGTGACAAATTTACAAATTTAGAATTGGAATAGCCTTTTTTCTGCATATTTCATGAATTCTTGCTTTTAGTCAGTTTTATCTACTGTATTTGCATTTCCAGGCTCCATGATTTATGTTTCTATGGTTTAAGTACACATATCTTCTTTTAACCTGAGGTCCCTTACTCTCTCTATTGCCCGCAGCGAAAAGTTAAAGACCATGTCACATAAATCTTTAATTATTCACTCTGTTGATGGTTAATTTAGCAATGTACTCTTTAGAAATTCTCTTTTCTATTGCACAATGGATGAGCAGGTTAATCTGTTCCAAAGGAAGCCAATGTATTAGGGGAACATAAAATCATATCAATCTCTGCTTGTGCGAATATGCAAATTTTCATTTTTGCCTCCATAGGGATGATGGTCTTGCCGGGGACCTGAAGTAGCGGCTGCTCTGCTTTAGCAGAGGCAGCAGCAGCTCATCTTCTGCCTAATTGGGTAAAGGCGCTCCCTAGTTTTCCTAATGTTCAGAGCCTCCAGCTTGGTCCAGTGGTTAAGGCATCCGCCTGCGATGCAGAAGGTCCAGGGTTCAATTCCCACCAGCACCACAAGGAGCCAAGCAGTAGATTGACAACCAAGCGTTAACTTCCTCTTCAAGGCATCTGCATTGGCAGATCTCCATCTAGTCACCCTTCTGGGGTTTACATAACCCCTCCCACCAACTCACTCCGGCATCCACATTATGGGGGTTCTCTATTGAGACTCCCTTTCACCACATTATGGGGTTCTCCATTCATTGAGCCTCCCTTTCATTGTCCTTTCAGGGTTTGCTTTGGCGATTACCCATCTAGCCATATCACTGCCATTCTGGGGGCTCAATTAACCCCTGAATGAGGCCATCCAGCTAGCCCAATTTGAGTGGGCACCCTTTGCCACTGTTGGGGTATCAGCCCACGGTTGGCCTTGATGGTTGCTTACCGAGGGCAGTGTCCTGAACAGAGCTCAGAAAGGGGTACAAGATTGCCTTGTTGGGGGCAGCGCTGTACACAAGACCAGGCGGGATGCCAAGTCGGGTTTCTGCGTGCGATAGGCGTCCGCTTGACTCTTTTCACTACCGAAAGAAGTGGCACCAAGTTGAAATCTAAGTATTGTCTCCTAACCGCACCACAGAGTGGTCTTTCATGCAGCTGTCTTACTAGGAAGAGCCCCTCAAAATCTGAGGGTGGGTGACCTAGAACGTAAGTCGAACAAACAGCCTCCAGATTGTCCCCCCTGGTCATTACAACAGATGGCGCAGCTGTGCCTTTACTTGGACAGCTGCCAAAAGGACGAGCAAGAACGTAAGTCAAGCCTCAACTTTCAGAGCTCGCCAGGTACTAGGTGCCGCGGCTTTTCCGAACCCTGGGTATCGGTTAAAACAATATGATGCCGAAAGGAAAACGAGACTGATAACTTAAGGTTAGGCATCTCTCCAAGAGAAAAAACGGGCCTCAAGCTATGCCGAGACCCGACGCAGTTGTGACTCATTATAGCGGCGTCTACAAAATTTAACTAGAGCTACTGGGACTTGAACCCAGGGCTCAGCAGACAGGGACAGACACCTACACTAGCACGCCCCAGAGAGAGCCGGGCAAGTGGGCCTTGCCGAAACCCAAAGAAACGGCCGTTTAACAATGCAGCCTGACGCAAAGAGAAACCTCTACTGTAAGCTCGGGTGAAGCTGGGATTCGAACTCGCAACCGTTCGGCTCAGAGACGAGCACTCTTAACCTGGCGCCACAGCCCCTGCATAGGCATGGTGGTCTTGCCGGGACCTGAAGTAGCGGTTGCTCTGCTTTAGCAGAAGCAGCAGCAGCTCATCTTCTGCCTAATTGGGTCAAGGCGCTCCCTAGTTTTCCTAATGTTCAGAGCCTCCAGCTTGGTCCAGTGGTTAAGGCATCCGCCTGCGGTGCAGAAGGTTCAGGGTTCAATTCCCACCAGCACCACAAGGAGCCAAGCAGAAGATTGACAACCAAGCACAACAGAAGGATCAGCCACAGAGACCCAATGGGCCCAAGGCACACAAAAAGATCAGCTGGAGAGAAACAATGGATCAATAACTCCTAGAAGCATCAGGTGGAGAGAAATGCACATGGTTCAGTGCCAAAGGAGCAGCAGGTGTGTTGGCAAAAAGGCTACCCCATAACAGGAAGGCTGCAGTGTTGAGTCAGCAAAGGCCCGGTGATGGAGAAAACTGCCGTAAATGGGGAGGGTTATGCATCTCCACCACCCTTAACCCAACATCAGAGCTGGTCCAAATAGAGGCCCTTATGCCTGGGTTACATTTTTCCCCAAGCTTCACAAATCCCTATGCTTTGGGGTTTCCTCATCTAGCCCCACCCCAAGTCACTGCCCCTCTTGGGTTAACTTCCTCTTCAAGGCATCTGCATTGGCAGATCTCCATCTAGTCACCCTTCTGGGGTTTACATAACCCCTCCCACCAACTCACTCCGGCATCCACATTATGGGGGTTCTCTATTGAGACTCCCTTTCACCACATTATGGGGTTCTCCATTCATTGAGCCTCCCTTTCATTGTCCTTTCAGGGTTTGCTTTGGCGATTACCCATCTAGCCATATCACTGCCATTCTGGGGCTCAATTAACCCCCGAACGAGGCCATCCAGCTAGCCCAATTTGATTGGGCACCCCTTGCCACTGTTGGGGTATCAGCCCACGGTTGGCCTTGATGGTTGCTTACCGAGGGCAGTGTCCTGAACATAGCTCAGAAAGGGGTACAAGATTGCCTTGTTGGGGGCAGCGCTGTACACAAGACCAGGCGGGATGCCAAGTCGGGTTTCTGCGTGCGATAGGCGTCCGCTTGACTCTTTTCACTACCGAAAGAAGTGGCACCAAGTTGAAATCTAAGTATTGTCTCCTAACCGCACCACAGAGTGGTCTTTCATGCAGCTGTCTTACTAGGAAGAGCCCCTCAAAATCTGAGGGTGGGTGACCTAGAACGTAAGTCGAACAAACAGCCTCCAGATTGTCCCCCCTGGTCATTACAACAGATGGCGCAGCTGTGCCTTTACTTGGACAGCTGCCAAAAGGACGAGCAAGAACGTAAGTCAAGCCTCAACTTTCAGAGCTCGCCAGGTACTAGGTGCCGCGGCTTTTCCGAACCCTGGGTATCGGTTAAAACAATATGATGCCGAAAGGAAAACGAGACTGATAACTTAAGGTTAGGCATCTCTCCAAGAGAAAAAACGGGCCTCAAGCTCTGCCGAGACCAACGTTCCCTCTAATTTTTTATAGGCTGTGTGCGCAAAAAATATCATCCGTGCGCATTTTAAAGCAAGATTAAATTTTTGTGCGCTACAGAATGTTTGTTGGAGTTCAGTTATGGGCATTTTTGCGCAGGTCTTTCAGTTTGTCTAAATCAAGTTACAAAAATTTAATTTTTGTGCACGCTATTTTAATTTGTGTGCGCGGGTTTGGAAAGTCGTGTGCGCGGGTTTGGAAAGTCGTGTGCGCGCGCACACGCGCACAGCTTAGAGGGAACAGTGGCCGAGACCCGACGCAGTTGTGACTCATTATAGCGGCGTCTACAAAATTCAACTAGAGCTACTGGGACTTGAACCCAGGGCTCAGCAGACAGGGACAGACACCTACACTAGCACGCCCCAGAGAGAGCCGGGCAAGTGGGCCTTGCCGAAACCCAAAGAAACGGCCGTTTAACAATGCAGCCTGACGCAAAGAGAAACCTCTACTGTAAGCTCGGGTGAAGCTGGGATTTGAACTCGCAACCGTTCGGCTCAGAGACGAGCATTCTTAACCTGGCGCCACAGCCCCTGCATAGGCATGATGGTCTTGCCGGGACCTGAAGTAGCGGTTGCTCTGCTTTAGCAGAGGCAGCAGCAGCTCATCTTCTGCCTAATTGGGTCAAGGCGCTCCCTAGTTTTCCTAATGTTCAGAGCCTCCAGCTTGGTCCAGTGGTTAAGGCATCCGCCTGCGGTGCAGAAGGTTCAGGGTTCAGTTCCCACCAGCACCACAAGGAGCCAAGCAGAAGATTGACAACCAAGCGCAACAGGACATGCAAGGAGCAGCTCCACAGAAGGATCAGCCACAGAGACCCAATGGGCCCAAGGCACACAAAAGGATCAGCTGGAGAGAAACAATGGATCAATAACCCCTAGAAGCATCAGGTGGAGAGAAATGCACATGGTTCAGTGCCAAAGGAGTAGAGGGTGTGTTGGCAAAAAGGCTACCCCATAACAGGAATGCTGCAGTGTTGAGTCAGCAAAGGCCCGGTGATGGAGAAAACTACCGTAAATGGGGAGGGTTATGCATCTCCACCACCCTTAACCCAACATCAGAGCTGGTCCAAATAGAGGCCCTTATGCCTGGGTTACATTTTTCCCCAAGCTTCACAAATCCCTATGCTTTGGGGTTTCCTCATCTAGCCCCCCCCCCAGTCACTGCCCCTCTTGGGTTAACTTCCTCTTCAAGGCATCTGCATTGGCAGATCTCCATCTAGTCACCCTTCTGGGGTTTACATAACCCCTCCCACCAACTCACTCCAGCATCCACATTATGGGGGTTCTCTATTGAGACTCCCTTTCACCACATTATGGGGTTCTCCATTCATTGAGCCTCCCTTTCATTGTCCTTTCAGGGTTTGCTTTGGCGATTACCCATCTAGCCATATCACTGCCATTCTGGGGCTCAATTAACCCCCGAACGAGGCCATCCAGCTAGCCCAATTTGAGTGGGCACCCCTTGCCACTGTTGGGGTATCAGCCCACGGTTGGCCTTGATGGTTGCTTACCGAGGGCAGTGTCCTGAACAGAGCTCAGAAAGGCGTACAAGATTGCCTTGTTGCGGGCAGCGCTGTACACAAGACCAGGCGGGATGCCAAGTCGGGTTTCTGCGTGCGATAGGCGTCCGCTTGACTCTTTTCACTACCGAAAGAAGTGGCACCAAGTTGAAATCTAAGTATTGTCTCCTAACCGCACCACAGAGTGGTCTTTCATGCAGCTGTCTTACTAGGAAGAGACCCTCAAAATCTGAGGGTGGGTGACCTAGAACGTAAGTCGAACAAACAGCCTCCAGATTGTCCCCCCTGGTCATTACAACAGATGGCGCAGCTGTGCCTTTACTTGGACAGCTGACAAAAGGACAAGCAAGAACGTAAGTCAAGCCTCAACTTTCAGAGCTCGCCAGGTACTAGGTGCCGCGGCTTTTCCGAACCCTGGGTATCGGTTAAAACAATATGATGCCGAAAGAAAAACGAGACTGATAACTTAAGGTTAAGCATCTCTCCAAGAGAAAAAACGGGCCTCAAGCTCTGCCGAGACCCGACGCAGTTGTGACTCATTATAGCGGCGTCTACAAAATTCAACTAGAGCTACTGGGACTTGAACCCAGGGCTCAGCAGACAGGGACAGACACCTACACTAGCACGCCCCAGAGAGAGCCGGGCAAGTGGGCCTTGCCGAAACCCAAAGAAACGGCCGTTTAACAATGCAGCCTGACGCAAAGAGAAACCTCTACTGTAAGCTCGGGTGAAGCTGGGATTCGAACTCGCAACCGATCGGCTCAGAGACGAGCGCTCTAAACCTGGCGCCACAGCCCCTGCATAGGCATGATGGTCTTGCCGGGACCTGAAGTAGCGGCTGCTCTGCTTTAGCAGAGGCAGCAGCAGCTCATCTTCTGCCTAATTGGGTCAAGGCGCTCCCTAGTTTTCCTAATGCTCAGAGCCTCCAGCTTGGTCCAGTGATTAAGGCATCCGCCTGCGGTGCAGAAGGTCCAGGGTTCAATTCCCACCAGCACCACAAGGAGCCAAGCAGTAGATTGACAACCAAGCGTAACAGGACATGCAAGGAGCAGCTCCACAGAAGGATTAGTCACAGAGACCCAATGGGCCCAAGGCACACAAAAGAATCAGCTGGAGAGAAACAATAGATCAATAACCCCTAGAAGCATCAGGTGGAGAGAAATGCACATGGTTCAGTGCCAAAGGAGCAGAGGGTGTGTTGGCAAAAAGGCTACCCCATAAAAGGAAGGCTGCAGTGTTGAGTCAGCAAAGGCCCGGTGATGGAGAAAACTACCGTAAATGAGGAGGGTTATGCATCTCCACCACCCTTAACCCAACATCAGAGCTGGTCCAAATAGAGGCCCTTATGCCTGGGTTACATTTTTCCCCAAGCTTCACAAATCCCTATGCTTTGGGGTTTCCTCATCTAGCCCCCCCCCCCCCCAGTCACTGCCCCTCTTGGGTTAACTTCCTCTTCAAGGCATCTGCATTGGCAGATGTCCATCTAGTCACCCTTCTGGGGTTTACATAACCCCTCCCACCAACTCACTCCGGCATCCACATTATGGGGGTTCTCTATTGAGACTCCCTTTCACCACATTATGGGGTTCTCCATTCATTGAGCCTCCCTTTCATTGTCCTTTCAGGGTTTGCTTTGGCGATTACCCATCTAGCCATATCACTGCAATTCTGGGGCTCAATTAACCCCCGAACGAGGCCATCCAGCTAGCCCAATTTGAGTGGGCACCCCTTGCCACTGTTGGGGTATCAGCCCACGGTTGGCCTTGATGGTTGCTTACCGAGGGCAGTGTCCTGAACAGAGCTCAGAAAGGGGTACAAGATTGCCTACAAAATTCAACTAGAGCTACTGGGACTTGAACCCAGGGCTCAGCAGACAGGGACAGACACCTACACTAGCACGCCCCAGAGAGAGCCGGGCAAGTGGGCCTTGCTGAAACCCAAAGAAACGGCCGTTTAACAATGCAGCCTGACGCAAAGAGAAACCTCTACTGTAAGCTCGGGTGAAGCTGGGATTCGAACTCGCAACCGTTCGGCTCAGAGACGAGCAATCTTAACCTGGCGCCACAGCCCCTGCATAGGCATGATGGTCTTGCCGGGACCTGAAGTAGCGGCTGCTCTGCTTTAGCAGAGGCAGCAGCAGCTCATCTTCTGCCTAATTGGGTCAAGGCGCTCCCTAGTTTTCCTAATGTTCAGAGCCTCCAGCTTGGTCCAGTGGTTAAGGCATCCGCCTGCGGTGCAGGAGGTCCGGGGTTCAATTCCCACCAGCACCACAAGGAGCCAAGCAGAAGATTGACAACCAAGCACAACAGGACATGCAAGGAGCAGTTCCACAGAAGGATCAGCCACAGAGACCCAATGGGCCCAAGGCACACAAAAGGATCAGCTGGAGAGAAACAATGGATCAATAACCCCTAGAAGCATCAGGTGGAGAGAAATGCACATGGTTCAGTGCCAAAGGAGCAGAGGGTGTGTTGGCAAAAAGGCTACCCCATAAAAAGAAGGCTGCAGTGTTGAGTCAGCAAAGGCCCGGTGATGGAGAAAACTGCCGTAAATGGGGAGGGTTATGCATCTCCACCACCCTTAACCCAACATCAGAGCTGGTCCAAATAGAGGCCCTTATGCCTGGGCTACATTTTTCCCCAAGCTTCACAAATCCCTATGCTTTGGGGTTTCCTCATCTAGCCCCCCCAGTCACTGCCCCTCTTGGGTTAACTTCCTCTTCAAGGCATCTGCATTGGCAGATCTCCATCTAGTCACCCTTCTGGGGTTTACATAACCCCTCCCACCAACTCACTCCGGCATCCACATTATGGGGGTTCTCTATTGAGACTCCCTTTCACCACATTATGGGGTTCTCCATTCATTGAGCCTCCCTTTCATTGTCCTTTCAGGGTTTGCTTTGGCGATTACCCATCTAGCCATATCACTGCCATTCTGGGGCTCAATTAACCCCCGAACGAGGCCATCCAGCTAGCCCAATTTGAGTGGGCACCCCTTGCCACTGTTGGGGTATCAGCCCACGGTTGGCCTTGATGGTTGCTTACCGAGGGCAGTGTCCTGAACAGAGCTCAGAAAGGGGTACAAGATTGCCTTGTTGGGGGCAGCGCTGTACACAAGACCAGGCGGGATGCCAAGTCGGGTTTCTGCGTGCGATAGGCGTCCGCTTGACTCTTTTCACTACCGAAAGAAGTGGCACCAAGTTGAAATCTAAGTATTGTCTCCTAACCGCACCACAGAGTGGTCTTTCATGCAGCTGTCTTACTAGGAAGAGCCCCTCAAAATCTGAGGGTGGGTGACCTACAACGTAAGTCGAACAAACAGCCTCCAGATTGTCCCCCCTGGTCATTACAAAAGATGGCGCAGCTGTGCCTTTACTTGGACAGCTGCCGAAAGGACGAGCAAGAACGTAAGTCAAGCCTCAACTTTCAGAGCTCGCCAGGTACTAGGTGCCGCGGCTTTTCCGAACCCTGGGTATCGGTTAAAACAATATGATGCCGAAAGGAAAACGAGACTGATAACTTAAGGTTAGGCATCTCTCCAAGAGAAAAAACGGGCCTCAAGCTCTGCCGAGACCCGACGCAGTTGTGACTCATTATAGCGGCGTCTACAAAACTCAACTAGAGCTACTGGGACTTGAACCCAGGGCTCAGCAGACAGGGACAGACACCTACACTAGCACGCCCCAGAGAGAGCCGGGCAAGTGGGCCTTGCTGAAACCCAAAGAAACGGCCGTTTAACAATGCAGCCTGACGCAAAGAGAAACCTCTACTGTAAGCTCGGGTGAAGCTGGGATTCGAACTCGCAACCGTTCGGCTCAGAGACGAGCACTCTAAACCTGGCGCCACAGCCCCTGCATGGGCATGATGGTCTTGCCGGGATCTGAAGTAGCGGCTGCTCTGCTTTAGCAGAGGCAGCAGCAGCTCATCTTCTGCCTAATTGGGTCAAGGCGCTCCCTAGTTTTCCTAATGTTCAGAGCCTCCAGCTTGGTCCAGTGGTTAAGGCATCCGCCTGCGGTGCAGAAGGTCCAGGGTTCAATTCCCACCAGCACCACAAGGAGCCAAGCAGAAGATTGACAACCAAGCACAAAAGGACATGCAAGGAGCAGCTCCACAAAAGGATCACAGAGACCCAATGGGCCCAAGGCACACAAAAAGATCAGCTGGAGAGAAACAATGGATCAATAACTCCTAGAAGCATCAGGTGGAGAGAAATGCACATGGTTCAGTGCCAAAGGAGCAGCAGGTGTGTTGGCAAAAAGGCTACCCCATAACAGGAAGGCTGCAGTGTTGAGTCAGCAAAGACCCGGTGATGGAGAAAACTGCCATAAATGGGGAGGGTTATGCATCTCCACCACCCTTAACCCAACATCAGAGCTGGTCCAAATAGAGGCCCTTATGCCTGGGTTACATTTTTCCCCAAGCTTCACAAATCCCTATGCTTTGGGGTTTCCTCATCTAGCCCCCCCCCCCAGTCACTGCCCCTCTTGGGTTAACTTCCTCTTCAAGGCATCTGCATTGGCAGATCTCCATCTAGTCACCCTTCTGGGGTTTACATAACCCCTCCCACCAACTCACTCCGGCATCCACATTATGGGGGTTCTCTATTGAGACTCCCTTTCACCACATTATGGGGTTCTCCATTCATTGAGCCTCCCTTTCATTGTCCTTTCAGGGTTTGCTTTGGCGATTACCCATCTAGCCATATCACTGCCATTCTGGGGCTCAATTAACCCCCGAACGAGGCCATCCAGCTAGCCCAATTTGAGTGGGCACCCCTTGCCACTGTTGGGGTATCAGCCCACGGTTGGCCTTGATGGTTGCTTACCGAGGGCAGTGTCCTGAACAGAGCTCAGAAAGGGGTACAAGATTGCCTTGTTGGGGCAGCGCTGTACACAAGACCAGGCTGGATGCCAAGTCGGGTTTCTGCGTGCGATAGGCGTCCGCTTGACTCTTTTCACTACCGAAAGAAGTGGCACCAAGTTGAAATCTAAGTATTGTCTCCTAACCGCACCACAGAGTGGTCTTTCATGCAGCTGTCTTACTAGGAAGAGCCCCTCAAAATCTGAGGGTGGGTGACCTAGAACGTAAGTCGAACAAACAGCCTCCAGATTGTCCCCCCTGGTCATTACAACAGATGGCGCAGCTGTGCCTTTACTTGGACAGCTGCCAAAAGGACGAGCAAGAACGTAAGTCAAGCCTCAACTTTCAGAGCTCGCCAGGTACTAGGTGCCGCGGCTTTTCCGAACCCTGGGTATCGGTTAAAACAATATGATACCGAAAGGAAAACGAGACTGATAACTTAAGGTTAGGCATCTCTCCAAGAGAAAAAACGGGCCTCAAGCTCTGCCGAGACCCGACGCAGTTGTGACTCATTATAGCGGCGTCTACAAAATTGAACTAGAGCTACTGAGACTTGAACCCAGGGCTCAGCAGACAGGGACAGACACCTACACTAGCACGCCCCAGAGAGAGCCGGGCAAGTGGGCCTTGCTGAAACCCAAAGAAACGGCCGTTTAACAATGCAGCCTGACGCAAAGAGAAACCTCTACTGTAAGCTCGGGTGAAGCTGGGATTCGAACTCGCAACCGTTCGGCTCAGAGACGAGCAATCTTAACCTGGCGCCACAGCCCCTGCATAGGCATGATGGTCTTGCCGGGACCTGAAGTAGCGGCTGCTCTGCTTTAGCAGAGGCAGCAGCAGCTCATCTTCTGCCTAATTGGGTCAAGGCGCTCCCTAGTTTTCCTAATGTTCAGAGCCTCCAGCTTGGTCCAGTGGTTAAGGCATCCGCCTGCGGTGCAGAAGGTCCGGGGTTCAATTCCCACCAGCACCACAAGGAGCCAAGCAGAAGATTGACAACCAAGCACAACAGGACATGCAAGGAGCAGTTCCACAGAAGGATCAGCCACAGAGACCCAATGGGATCAGCTGGAGAGAAACAATGGATCAATAACCCCTAGAAGCATCAGGTGGAGAGAAATGCACATGGTTCAGTGCCAAAGGAGCAGAGGGTGTGTTGGCAAAAAGGCTACCCCATAAAAAGAAGGCTGCAGTGTTGAGTCAGCAAAGGCCCGGTGATGGAGAAAACTGCCGTAAATGGGGAGGGTTATGCATCTCCACCACCCTTAACCCAACATCAGAGCTGGTCCAAATAGAGGCCCTTATGCCTGGGCTACATTTTTCCCCAAGCTTCACAAATCCCTATGCTTTGGGGTTTCCTCATCTAGCCCCCCCAGTCACTGCCCCCCCTTAACTTCCTCTTCAAGGCATCTGCATTGGCAGATCTCCATCTAGTCACCCTTCTGGGGTTTACATAACCCCTCCCACCAACTCACTCCGGCATCCACATTATGGGGGTTCTCTATTGAGACTCCCTTTCACCACATTATGGGGTTCTCCATTCATTGAGCCTCCCTTTCATTGTCCTTTCAGGGTTTGCTTTGGCGATTACCCATCTAGCCATATCACTGCCATTCTGGGGCTCAATTAACCCCCGAACGAGGCCATCCAGCTAGCCCAATTTGAGTGGGCACCCCTTGCCACTGTTGGGGTATCAGCCCACGGTTGGCCTTGATGGTTGCTTACCGAGGGCAGTGTCCTGAACAGAGCTCAGAAAGGGGTACAAGATTGCCTTGTTGGGGGCAGCGCTGTACACAAGACCAGGCGGGATGCCAAGTCGGGTTTCTGCGTGCGATAGGCGTCCGCTTGACTCTTTTCACTACCGAAAGAAGTGGCACCAAGTTGAAATCTAAGTATTGTCTCCTAACCGCACCACAGAGTGGTCTTTCATGCAGCTGTCTTACTAGGAAGAGCCCCTCAAAATCTGAGGGTGGGTGACCTAGAACGTAAGTCGAACAAACAGCCTCCAGATTGTCCCCCCTGGTCATTACAACAGATGGCGCAGCTGTGCCTTTACTTGGACAGCTGCCAAAAGGACGAGCAAGAACGTAAGTCAAGCCTCAACTTTCAGAGCTCGCCAGGTACTAGGTGCCGCGGCTTTTCCGAACCCTGGGTATCGGTTAAAACAATATGATGCCGAAAGGAAAACGAGACTGATAACTTAAGGTTAGGCATCTCTCCAAGAGAAAAAACGGGCCTCAAGCTCTGCCGAGACCCGACGCAGTTGTGACTCATTATAGCGGCGTCTACAAAACTCAACTAGAGCTACTGGGACTTGAACCCAGGGCTCAGCAGACAGGGACAGACACCTACACTAGCACGCCCCAGAGAGAGCCGGGCAAGTGGGCCTTGCTGAAACCCAAAGAAACGGCCGTTTAACAATGCAGCCTGACGCAAAGAGAAACCTCTACTGTAAGCTCGGGTGAAGCTGGGATTCGAACTCGCAACCGTTCGGCTCAGAGACGAGCAATCTTAACCTGGCGCCACAGCCCCTGCATAGGCATGATGGTCTTGCCGGGACCTGAAGTAGCGGCTGCTCTGCTTTAGCAGAGGCAGCAGCAGCTCATCTTCTGCCTAATTGGGTCAAGGCGCTCCCTAGTTTTCCTAATGTTCAGAGCCTCCAGCTTGGTCCAGTGGTTAAGGCATCCGCCTGTGGTGCAGAAGGTCCAGGGTTCAATTCCCACCAGCACCACAAGGAGCCAAGCAGAAGATTGACAACCAAGCACAAAAGGACATGCAAGGAGCAGCTCCACAGAAGGATCAGCCACAGAGACCCAATGGGCCCAAGGCACACAAAAGGATCAGCTGGAGAGAAACAATGGATCAATAACCCTAGAAGCATCAGGTGGAGAGAAATGCACATGGTTCAGTGCCAAAGGAGCAGCAGGTGTGTTGGCAAAAAGGCTACCCCATAACAGGAAGGCTGCAGTGTTGAGTCAGCAAAGGCCCGGTGATGGAGAAAACTGCCGTAAATGGGGAGGGTTATGCATCTCCACCACCCTTAACCCAACATCAGAGCTGGTCCAAATAGAGGCCCTTATGCCTGGGTTACATTTTTCCCCAAGCTTCACAAATCCCTATGCTTTGGGGTTTCCTCATCTAGCCCCCCTCAGTCACTGCCCCTCTTGGGTTAACTTCCTCTTCAAGGCATCTGCATTGGCAGATCTCCATCTAGTCACCCTTCTGGGGTTTACATAACCCCTCCCACCAACTCACTCCGGCATCCACATTATGGGGGTTCTCTATTGAGACTCCCTTTCACCACATTATGGGGTTCTCCATTCATTGAGCCTCCCTTTCATTGTCCTTTCAGGGTTTGCTTTGGCGATTACCCATCTAGCCATATCACTGCCATTCTGGGGCTCAATTAACCCCCGAACGAGGCCATCCAGCTAGCCCAATTTGAGTGGGCACCCCTTGCCACTGTTGGGGTATCAGCCCACGGTTGGCCTTGATGGTTGCTTACCGAGGGCAGTGTCCTGAACAGAGCTCAGAAAGGGGTACAAGATTGCCTTGTTGGGGGCAGCGCTGTACACAAGACCAGGCGGGATGCCAAGTCGGGTTTCTGCGTGCGATAGGCGTCCGCTTGACTCTTTTCACTACCGAAAGAAGTGGCACCAAGTTGAAATCTAAGTATTGTCTCCTAACCGCACCACAGAGTGGTCTTTCATGCAGCTGTCTTACTAGGAAGAGCCCCTCAAAATCTGAGGGTGGGTGACCTAGAACGTAAGTCGAACAAACAGCCTCCAGATTGTCCCCCCTGGTCATTACAACAGATGGCGCAGCTGTGCCTTTACTTGGACAGCTGCCAAAAGGACGAGCAAGAACGTAAGTCAAGCCTCAACTTTCAGAGCTCGCCAGGTACTAGGTGCCGCGGCTTTTCCGAACCCTGGGTATCGGTTAAAACAATATGATGCCGAAAGGAAAACGAGACTGATAACTTAAGGTTAGGCATCTCTCCAAGAGAAAAAACGGGCCTCAAGCTCTGCCGAGACCCGACGCAGTTGTGACTCATTATAGCGGCGTCTACAAAATTCAACTAGAGCTACTGGGACTTGAACCCAGGGCTCAGCAGACAGGGACAGACACCTACACTAGCACGCCCCAGAGAGAGCCGGGCAAGTGGGCCTTGCCGAAACCCAAAGAAACGGCCGTTTAACAATGCAGCCTGACGCAAAGAGAAACCTCTACTGTAAGCTCGGGTGAAGCTGGGATTCGAACTCGCAACCGTTCGGCTCAGAGACGAGCACTCTTAACCTGGCGCCACAGCCCCTGCATAGGCATGATGGTCTTGCCGGGACCTGAAGTAGCGGCTGCTCTGCTTTAGCAGAGGCAGCAGCAGCTCATCTTCTGCCTAATTGGGTCAAGGCGCTCCCTAGTTTTCCTAATGTTCAGAGCCTCCAGCTTGGTCCAGTGGTTAAGGCATCCGCCTGCGGTGCAGAAGGTCCAGGGTTCAATTCCCACCAGCACCACAAGGAGCCAAGCAGAAGATTGACAACCAAGCACAACAGGACATGCAAGGAGCAGCTCCACAGAAGGATCAGCCACAGAGACCCAATGGGCCCAAGGCACACAAAAGGATCAGCTGGAGAGAAACAATGGATCAATAACCCCTAGAAGCATCAGGTGGAGAGAAATGCACATGGTTCAGTGCCAAAGGAGCAGAGGGTGTGTTGGCAAAAAGGCTACCCCATAACAGGAAGGCTGCAGTGTTGAGTCAGCAAAGGCCCGGTGATGGAGAAAACTGCCGTAAATGGGGAGGGTTATGCATCTCCACCACCCTTAACCCAACATCAGAGCTGGTCCAAATAGAGGCCCTTATGCCTGGGTTACATTTTTCCCCAAGCTTCACAAATCCCTATGCTTTGGGGTTTCCTCATCTAGCCCCCCCCCCCAGTCACTGCCCCTCTTGGGTTAACTTCCTCTTCAAGGCATCTGCATTGGCAGATCTCCATCTAGTCACCCTTCTGGGGTTTACATAACCCCTCCCACCAACTCACTCCGGCATCCACATTATGGGGGTTCTCTATTGAGACTCCCTTTCACCACATTATGGGGTTCTCCATTCATTGAGCCTCCCTTTCATTGTCCTTTCAGGGTTTGCTTTGGCGATTACCCATCTAGCCATATCACTGCCATTCTGGGGCTCAATTAACCCCCGAACGAGGCCATCCAGCTAGCCCAATTTGAGTGGGCACCCCTTGCCACTGTTGGGGTATCAGCCCACGGTTGGCCTTGATGGTTGCTTACCGAGGGCAGTGTCCTGAACAGAGCTCAGAAAGGGGTACAAGATTGCCTTGTTGGGGGCAGCGCTGTACACAAGACCAGGCGGGATGCCAAGTCGGGTTTCTGCGTGCGATAGGCGTCCGCTTGACTCTTTTCACTACCGAAAGAAGTGGCACCAAGTTGAAATCTAAGTATTGTCTCCTAACCGCACCACAGAGTGGTCTTTCATGCAGCTGTCTTACTAGGAAGAGCCCCTCAAAATCTGAGGGTGGGTGACCTAGAACGTAAGTCGAACAAACAGCCTCCAGATTGTCCCCCCTGGTCATTACAACAGATGGCGCAGCTGTGCCTTTACTTGGACAGCTGCCAAAAGGACGAGCAAGAACGTAAGTCAAGCCTCAACTTTCAGAGCTCGCCAGGTACTAGGTGCCGCGGCTTTTCCGAACCCTGGGTATCGGTTAAAACAATATGATGCCGAAAGGAAAACGAGACTGATAACTTAAGGTTAGGCATCTCTCCAAGAGAAAAAACGGGCCTCAAGCTCTGCCGAGACCCGACGCAGTTGTGACTCATTATAGCGGCGTCTACAAAATTCAACTAGAGCTACTGGGACTTGAACCCAGGGCTCAGCAGACAGGGACAGACACCTACACTAGCACGCCCCAGAGAGAGCCGGGCAAGTGGGCCTTGCCGAAACCCAAAGAAACGGCCGTTTAACAATGCAGCCTGACGCAAAGAGAAACCTCTACTGTAAGCTCGGGTGAAGCTGGGATTCGAACTCGCAACCGTTCGGCTCAGAGACGAGCACTCTTAACCTGGCGCCACAGCCCCTGCATAGGCATGATGGTCTTGCCGGGACCTGAAGTAGCGGCTTGCTCTGCTTTAGCAGAGGCAGCAGCAGCTCATCTTCTGCCTAATTGGGTCAAGGCGCTCCCTAGTTTTCCTAATGTTCAGAGCCTCCAGCTTGGTCCAGTGGTTAAGGCATCCGCCTGCGGTGCAGAAGGTCCAGGGTTCAATTCCCACCAGCACCACAAGGAGCCAAGCAGAAGATTGACAACCAAGCACAACAGGACATGCAAGGAGCAGCTCCACAGAAGGATCAGCCACAGAGACCCAATGGGCCCAAGGCACACAAAAGGATCAGCTGGAGAGAAACAATGGATCAATAACCCCTAGAAGCATCAGGTGGAGAGAAATGCACATGGTTCAGTGCCAAAGGAGCAGAGGGTGTGTTGGCAAAAAGGCTACCCCATAACAGGAAGGCTGCAGTGTTGAGTCAGCAAAGGCCCGGTGATGGAGAAAACTGCCGTAAATGGGGAGGGTTATGCATCTCCACCACCCTTAACCCAACATCAGAGCTGGTCCAAATAGAGGCCCTTATGCCTGGGTTACATTTTTCCCCAAGCTTCACAAATCCCTATGCTTTGGGGTTTCCTCATCTAGCCCCCCCCCCAGTCACTGCCCCTCTTGGGTTAACTTCCTCTTCAAGGCATCTGCATTGGCAGATCTCCATCTAGTCACCCTTCTGGGGTTTACATAACCCCTCCCACCAACTCACTCCGGCATCCACATTATGGGGGTTCTCTATTGAGACTCCCTTTCACCACATTATGGGGTTCTCCATTCATTGAGCCTCCCTTTCATTGTCCTTTCAGGGTTTGCTTTGGCGATTACCCATCTAGCCATATCACTGCCATTCTGGGGCTCAATTAACCCCCGAACGAGGCCATCCAGCTAGCCCAATTTGAGTGGGCACCCCTTGCCACTGTTGGGGTATCAGCCCACGGTTGGCCTTGATGGTTGCTTACCGAGGGCAGTGTCCTGAACAGAGCTCAGAAAGGGGTACAAGATTGCCTTGTTGGGGGCAGCGCTGTACACAAGACCAGGCGGGATGCCAAGTCGGGTTTCTGCGTGCGATAGGCGTCCGCTTGACTCTTTTCACTACCGAAAGAAGTGGCACCAAGTTGAAATCTAAGTATTGTCTCCTAACCGCACCACAGAGTGGTCTTTCATGCAGCTGTCTTACTAGGAAGAGCCCCTCAAAATCTGAGGGTGGGTGACCTAGAACGTAAGTCGAACAAACAGCCTCCAGATTGTCCCCCCTGGTCATTACAACAGATGGCGCAGCTGTGCCTTTACTTGGACAGCTGCCAAAAGGACGAGCAAGAACGTAAGTCAAGCCTCAACTTTCAGAGCTCGCCAGGTACTAGGTGCCGCGGCTTTTCCGAACCCTGGGTATCGGTTAAAACAATATGATGCCGAAAGGAAAACGAGACTGATAACTTAAGGTTAGGCATCTCTCCAAGAGAAAAAACGGGCCTCAAGCTCTGCCGAGACCCGACGCAGTTGTGACTCATTATAGCGGCGTCTACAAAATTCAACTAGAGCTACTGGGACTTGAACCCAGGGCTCAGCAGACAGGGACAGACACCTACACTAGCACGCCCCAGAGAGAGCCGGGCAAGTGGGCCTTGCCGAAACCCAAAGAAACGGCCGTTTAACAATGCAGCCTGACGCAAAGAGAAACCTCTACTGTAAGCTCGGGTGAAGCTGGGATTCGAACTCGCAACCGTTCGGCTCAGAGACGAGCACTCTTAACCTGGCGCCACAGCCCCTGCATAGGCATGATGGTCTTGCCGGGACCTGAAGTAGCGGCTGCTCTGCTTTAGCAGAGGCAGCAGCAGCTCATCTTCTGCCTAATTGGGTCAAGGCGCTCCCTAGTTTTCCTAATGTTCAGAGCCTCCAGCTTGGTCCAGTGGTTAAGGCATCCGCCTGCGGTGCAGAAGGTCCAGGGTTCAATTCCCACCAGCACCACAAGGAGCCAAGCAGAAGATTGACAACCAAGCGCAACAGGACATGCAAGGAGCAGCTCCACAGAAGGATCAGCCACAGAGACCCAATGGGCCCAAGGCACACAAAAGGATCAGCTGGAGAGAAACAATGGATCAATAACCCCTAGAAGCATCAGGTGGAGAGAAATGCACATGGTTCAGTGCCAAAGGAGCAGAGGGTGTGTTGGCAAAAAGGCTACCCCATAACAGGAAGGCTGCAGTGTTGAGTCAGCAAAGGCCCGGTGATGGAGAAAACTGCCGTAAATGGGGAGGGTTATGCATCTCCACCACCCTTAACCCAACATCAGAGCTGGTCCAAATAGAGGCCCTTATGCCTGGGTTACATTTTTCCCCAAGCTTCACAAATCCCTATGCTTTGGGGTTTCCTCATCTAGCCCCCCCCCCAGTCACTGCCCCTCTTGGGTTAACTTCCTCTTCAAGGCATCTGCATTGGCAGATCTCCATCTAGTCACCCTTCTGGGGTTTACATAACCCCTCCCACCAACTCACTCCGGCATCCACATTATGGGGGTTCTCTATTGAGACTCCCTTTCACCACATTATGGGGTTCTCCATTCATTGAGCCTCCCTTTCATTGTCCTTTCAGGGTTTGCTTTGGCGATTACCCATCTAGCCATATCACTGCCATTCTGGGGCTCAATTAACCCCCGAACGAGGCCATCCAGCTAGCCCAATTTGAGTGGGCACCCCTTGCCACTGTTGGGGTATCAGCCCACGGTTGGCCTTGATGGTTGCTTACCGAGGGCAGTGTCCTGAACAGAGCTCAGAAAGGTGTACAAGATTGCCTTGTTGCGGGCAGCGCTGTACACAAGACCAGGCGGGATGGCAAGTCGGGTTTCTGCGTGCGATAGGCGTCCGCTTGACTCTTTTCACTACTGAAAGAAGTGGCACCAAGTTGAAATCTAAGTATTGTCTCTTAACCGCACCACAGAGTGGTCTTTCATGCAGCTGTCTTACTAGGAAGAGCCCCTCAAAATCTGAGGGTGGGTGACCTAGAACGTAAGTCGAACAAACAGCCTCCAGATTGTCCCCCCTGGTCATTACAACAGATGGCGCAGCTGTGCCTTTAATTGGACAGCTGCCAAAAGGACGAGCAAGAATGTAAGTCAAGCCTCAACTTTCAGAGCTCGCCAGGTACTAGGTGCCGCGGCTTTTCCGAACCCTGGGTATCGGTTAAAACAATATGATGCCGAAAGGAAAACGAGACTGATAACTTATGGTTAAGCATCTCTCCAAGAGAAAAAATGGGCCTCAAGCTCTGCCGAGACCTGACGCAGTTGTGACTCATTATAGCGGCGTCTACAAAATTTAACTAGAGCTACTGGGACTTGAACCCAGGGCTCAGCAGACAGGGACAGACACCTACACTAGCACGCCCCAGAGAGAGCCAGGCAAGTGGGCCTTGCCGAAACCCAAAGAAACGGCCGTTTAACAATGCAGCCTGACGCAAAGAGAAACCTCTACTGTAAGCTCGGGTGAAGCTGGGATTCGAACTCGCAACAGTTCGGCTCAGAGACGAGCACTCTTAACCTGGCACCACAGCCCCTGCATACGCATGATGGTCTTGCCGGGACCTGAAGTAGCGGTTGCTCTGCTTTAGCAGAGGCAGCAGCAGCTCATCTTCTGCCTAATTGGGTCAAGGCGCTCCCTAGTTTTCTTAATGTTCAGAGCCTCCAGCTTGGTCCAGTGGTTAAGGCATCCGCCTGCGGTGCAGAAGGTCCAGGGTTCAATTCCCACCAGCACCACAAGGAGCCAAGCAGAAGTTTGACAACCAAGCACAACAGGTCATGCAAGGAGCAGCTCCACAGAAGGATCAGCCACAGAGACCCAATGGGCCCAAGGCACACAAAAGGATCAGCTGGAGAGAAACAATGCATCAATAACCCCTAGAAGCATCAGGTGGAGAGAAATGCACATGGTTCAGTGCCAAAGGAGCAGCAGGTGTGTTGGCAAAAAGGCTACCCCATAAAAGGAAGGCTGCAGTGTTGAGTCAGCAAAGACCCGGTGATGGAGAAAACTGCCGTAAATGGGGAGGGTTATGCATCTCCACCACCCTTAACCCAACATCAGAGCTGGTCCAAATAGAGGCCCTTATGCCTGGGTTACATTTTTCCCCAAGCTTCACAAATCCCTATGCTTTGGGGTTTCCTCATCTAGCCCCCCCCAGTCACTGCCCCTCTTGGGTTAACTTCCTCTTCAAGGCATCTGCATTGGCAGATCTCCATCTAGTCACCCTTCTGGGGTTTACATAACCCCTCCCACCAACTCACTCCGGCATCCACATTATGGGGGTTCTCTATTGAGACTCCCTTTCACCACATTATGGGGTTCTCCATTCATTGAGCCTCCCTTTCATTGTCCTTTCAGGGTTTGCTTTGGCGATTACCCATCTAGCCATATCACTGCCATTCTGGGGCTCAATTAACCCCCGAACGAGGCCATCCAGCTAGCCCAATTTGAGTGGGCACCCCTTGCCACTGTTGGGGTATCAGCCCACGGTTGGCCTTGATGGTTGCTTACCGAGGGCAGTGTCCTGAACAGAGCTCAGAAAGGGGTACAAGATTGCCTTGTTGGGGGCAGCGCTGTACACAAGACCAGGCGGGATGCCAAGTCGGGTTTCTGCGTGCGATAGGCGTCCGCTTGACTCTTTTCACTACCGAAAGAAGTGGCACCAAGTTGAAATCTAAGTATTGTCTCCTAACCGCACCACAGAGTGGTCTTTCATGCAGCTGTCTTACTAGGAAGAGCCCCTCAAAATCTGAGGGTGGGTGACCTAGAACGTAAGTCGAACAAACAGCCTCCAGATTGTCCCCCCTGGTCATTACAACAGATGGCGCAGCTGTGCCTTTACTTGGACAGCTGCCAAAAGGACGAGCAAGAACGTAAGTCAAGCCTCAACTTTCAGAGCTCGCCAGGTACTAGGTGCCGCGGCTTTTCCGAACCCTGGGTATCGGTTAAAACAATATGATGCCGAAAGGAAAACGAGACTGATAACTTAAGGTTAGGCATCTCTCCAAGAGAAAAAACGGGCCTCAAGCTCTGCCGAGACCCGACGCAGTTGTGACTCATTATAGCGGCGTCTACAAAATTCAACTAGAGCTACTGGGACTTGAACCCAGGGCTCAGCAGACAGGGACAGACACCTACACTAGCACGCCCCAGAGAGAGCCGGGCAAGTGGGCCTTGCCGAAACCCAAAGAAACGGCCGTTTAACAATGCAGCCTGACGCAAAGAGAAACCTCTACTGTAAGCTCGGGTGAAGCTGGGATTCGAACTCGCAACCGTTCGGCTCAGAGACGAGCACTCTTAACCTGGCGCCACAGCCCCTGCATAGGCATGATGGTCTTGCCGGGACCTGAAGTAGCGGTTGCTCTGCTTTAGCAGAGGCAGCAGCAGCTCATCTTCTGCCTAATTGGGTCAAGGCGCTCCCTAGTTTTCCTAATGTTCAGAGCCTCCAGCTTGGTCCAGTGGTTAAGGCATCCGCCTGCGGTGCAGAAGGTCCAGGGTTCAATTCCCACCAGCACCACAAGGAGCCAAGCAGAAGATTGACAACCAAGCGCAACAGGACATGCAAGGAGCAGCTCCACAGAAGGATCAGCCACAGAGACCCAATGGGCCCAAGGCACACAAAAGATCAGCTGGAGAGAAACAATGGATCAATAACCCCTAGAAGCATCAGGTGGAGAGAAATGCACATGGTTCAGTGCCAAAGGAGCAGAGGGTGTGTTGGCAAAAAGGCTACCCCATAACAGGAAGGCTGCAGTGTTGAGTCAGCAAAGGCCCGGTGATGGAGAAAACTGCCGTAAATGGGGAGGGTTATGCATCTCCACCACCCTTAACCCAACATCAGAGCTGGTCCAAATAGAGGCCCTTATGCCTGGGTTACATTTTTCCCCAAGCTTCACAAATCCCTATGCTTTGGGGTTTCCTCATCTAGCCCCCCCCCCAGTCACTGCCCCTCTTGGGTTAACTTCCTCTTCAAGGCATCTGCATTGGCAGATCTCCATCTAGTCACCCTTCTGGGGTTTACATAACCCCTCCCACCAACTCACTCCGGCATCCACATTATGGGGGTTCTCTATTGAGACTCCCTTTCACCACATTATGGGGTTCTCCATTCATTGAGCCTCCCTTTCATTGTCCTTTCAGGGTTTGCTTTGGCGATTACCCATCTAGCCATATCACTGCCATTCTGGGGCTCAATTAACCCCCGAACGAGGCCATCCAGCTAGCCCAATTTGAGTGGGCACCCCTTGCCACTGTTGGGGTATCAGCCCACGGTTGGCCTTGATGGTTGCTTACCGAGGGCAGTGTCCTGAACAGAGCTCAGAAAGGGGTACAAGATTGCCTTGTTGGGGGCAGCGCTGTACACAAGACCAGGCGGGATGCCAAGTCGGGTTTCTGCGTGCGATAGGCGTCCGCTTGACTCTTTTCACTACCGAAAGAAGTGGCACCAAGTTGAAATCTAAGTATTGTCTCCTAACCGCACCACAGAGTGGTCTTTCATGCAGCTGTCTTACTAGGAAGAGCCCCTCAAAATCTGAGGGTGGGTGACCTAGAACGTAAGTCGAACAAACAGCCTCCAGATTGTCCCCCCTGGTCATTACAACAGATGGCGCAGCTGTGCCTTTACTTGGACAGCTGCCAAAAGGACGAGCAAGAACGTAAGTCAAGCCTCAACTTTCAGAGCTCGCCAGGTACTAGGTGCCGCGGCTTTTCCGAACCCTGGGTATCGGTTAAAACAATATGATGCCGAAAGGAAAACGAGACTGATAACTTAAGGTTAGGCATCTCTCCAAGAGAAAAAACGGGCCTCAAGCTCTGCCGAGACCCGACGCAGTTGTGACTCATTATAGCGGCGTCTACAAAATTCAACTAGAGCTACTGGGACTTGAACCCAGGGCTCAGCAGACAGGGACAGACACCTACACTAGCACGCCCCAGAGAGAGCCGGGCAAGTGGGCCTTGCCGAAACCCAAAGAAACGGCCGTTTAACAATGCAGCCTGACGCAAAGAGAAACCTCTACTGTAAGCTCGGGTGAAGCTGGGATTCGAACTCGCAACCGTTCGGCTCAGAGACGAGCACTCTTAACCTGGCGCCACAGCCCCTGCATAGGCATGATGGTCTTGCCGGGACCTGAAGTAGCGGTTGCTCTGCTTTAGCAGAGGCAGCAGCAGCTCATCTTCTGCCTAATTGGGTCAAGGCGCTCCCTAGTTTTCCTAATGTTCAGAGCCTCCAGCTTGGTCCAGTGGTTAAGGCATCCGCCTGCGGTGCAGAAGGTCCAGGGTTCAATTCCCACCAGCACCACAAGGAGCCAAGCAGTAGATTGACAACCAAGCGCAACAGGACATGCAAGGAGCAGCTCCACAGAAGGATCAGCCACAGAGACCCAATGGGCCCAAGGCACACAAAAGAATCAGCTGGAGAGAAACAATAGATCAATAACCCCTAGAAGCATCAGGTGGAGAGAAATGCACATGGTTCAGTGCCAAAGGAGCAGAGGGTGTGTTGGCAAAAAGGCTACCCCATAACAGGAAGGCTGCAGTGTTGAGTCAGCAAAGGCCCGGTGATGGAGAAAACTACCGTAAATGGGGAGGGTTATGCATCTCCACCACCCTTAACCCAACATCAGAGCTGGTCCAAATAGAGGCCCTTATGCCTGGGTTACATTTTTCCCCAAGCTTCACAAATCCCTATGCTTTGGGGTTTCCTCATCTAGCCCCCCCCCCCAGTCACTGCCCCTCTTGGGTTAACTTCCTCTTCAAGGCATCTGCATTGGCAGATCTCCATCTAGTCACCCTTCTGGGGTTTACATAACCCCTCCCACCAACTCACTCCGGCATCCACATTATGGGGGTTCTCTATTGAGACTCCCTTTCACCACATTATGGGGTTCTCCATTCATTGAGCCTCCCTTTCATTGTCCTTTCAGGGTTTGCTTTGGCGATTACCCATCTAGCCATATCACTGCCATTCTGGGGCTCAATTAACCCCCGAACGAGGCCATCCAGCTAGCCCAATTTGAGTGGGCACCCCTTGCCACTGTTGGGGTATCAGCCCACGGTTGGCCTTGATGGTTGCTTACCGAGGGCAGTGTCCTGAACAGAGCTCAGAAAGGGGTACAAGATTGCCTTGTTGGGGGCAGCGCTGTACACAAGACCAGGCGGGATGCCAAGTCGGGTTTCTGCGTGCGATAGGCGTCCGCTTGACTCTTTTCACTACCGAAAGAAGTGGCACCAAGTTGAAATCTAAGTATTGTCTCCTAACCGCACCACAGAGTGGTCTTTCATGCAGCTGTCTTACTAGGAAGAGCCCCTCAAAATCTGAGGGTGGGTGACCTAGAACGTAAGTCGAACAAACAGCCTCCAGATTGTCCCCCCTGGTCATTACAACAGATGGCGCAGCTGTGCCTTTACTTGGACAGCTGCCAAAAGGACGAGCAAGAACGTAAGTCAAGCCTCAACTTTCAGAGCTCGCCAGGTACTAGGTGCCGCGGCTTTTCCGAACCCTGGGTATCGGTTAAAACAATATGATGCCGAAAGGAAAACGAGACTGATAACTTAAGGTTAGGCATCTCTCCAAGAGAAAAAACGGGCCTCAAGCTCTGCCGAGACCCGACGCAGTTGTGACTCATTATAGCGGCGTCTACAAAATTCAACTAGAGCTACTGGGACTTGAACCCAGGGCTCAGCAGACAGGGACAGACACCTACACTAGCACGCCCCAGAGAGAGCCGGGCAAGTGGGCCTTGCCGAAACCCAAAGAAACGGCCGTTTAACAATGCAGCCTGACGCAAAGAGAAACCTCTACTGTAAGCTCTGGTGAAGCTAGGATTCCAACTCGCAACCGTTCGGCTCAGAGACGAGCACTCTTAACCTGGCGCCACAGCCCCTGCATAGGCATGATGGTCTTGCCGGGACCTGAAGTAGCGGTTGCTCTGCTTTAGCAGAGGCAGCAGCAGCTCATCTTCTGCCTAATTGGGTCAAGGCGCTCCCTAGTTTTCCTAATGTTCAGAGCCTCCAGCTTGGTCCAGTGGTTAAGGCATCCGCCTGCGATGCAGAAGGTCCAGGGTTCAATTCCCACCAGCACCACAAGGAGCCAAGCAGTAGATTGACAACCAAGCACAACAGGACATGCAAGGAGCAGCTCCACAGAAGGATCAGCCACAGAGACCCAATGGGCCCAAGGCACACAAAAGAATCAGCTGGAGAGAAACAATAGATCAATAACCCCTAGAAGCATCAGGTGGAGAGAAATGCACATGGTTCAGTGCCAAAGGAGCAGAGGGTGTGTTGGCAAAAAGGCTACCCCATAACAGGAAGGCTGCAGTGTTGAGTCAGCAAAGGCCCGGTGATGGAGAAAACTACCGTAAATGGGGAGGGTTATGCATCTCCACCACCCTTAACCCAACATCAGAGCTGGTCCAAATAGAGGCCCTTATGCCTGGGTTACATTTTTCCCCAAGCTTCACAAATCCCTATGCTTTGGGGTTTCCTCATCTAGCCCCCCCCCCAGTCACTGCCCCTCTTGGGTTAACTTCCTCTTCAAGGCATCTGCATTGGCAGATCTCCATCTAGTCACCCTTCTGGGGTTTACATAACCCCTCCCACCAACTCACTCCGGCATCCACATTATGGGGGTTCTCTATTGAGACTCCCTTTCACCACATTATGGGGTTCTCCATTCATTGAGCCTCCCTTTCATTGTCCTTTCAGGGTTTGCTTTGGCGATTACCCATCTAGCCATATCACTGCCATTCTGGGGGCTCAATTAACCCCCGAACGAGGCCATCCAGCTAGCCCAATTTGAGTGGGCACCCTTTGCCACTGTTGGGGTATCAGCCCACGGTTGGCCTTGATGGTTGCTTAGGGCAGTGTCCTGAACAGAGCTCAGAAAGGGGTACAAGATTGCCTTGTTGGGGGCAGCGCTGTACACAAGACCAGGCGGGATGCCAAGTCGGGTTTCTGCGTGCGATAGGCGTCCGCTTGACTCTTTTCACTACCGAAAGAAGTGGCACCAAGTTGAAATCTAAGTATTGTCTCCTAACCGCACCACAGAGTGGTCTTTCATGCAGCTGTCTTACTAGGAAGAGCCCCTCAAAATCTGAGGGTGGGTGACCTAGAACGTAAGTCGAACAAACAGCCTCCAGATTGTCCCCCCTGGTCATTACAACAGATGGCGCAGCTGTGCCTTTACTTGGACAGCTGCCAAAAGGACGAGCAAGAACGTAAGTCAAGCCTCAACTTTCAGAGCTCGCCAGGTACTAGGTGCCGCGGCTTTTCCGAACCCTGGGTATCGGTTAAAACAATATGATGCCGAAAGGAAAACGAGACTGATAACTTAAGGTTAGGCATCTCTCCAAGAGAAAAAACGGGCCTCAAGCTCTGCCGAGACCCGACGCAGTTGTGACTCATTATAGCGGCGTCTACAAAATTCAACTAGAGCTACTGGGACTTGAACCCAGGGCTCAGCAGACAGGGACAGACACCTACACTAGCACGCCCCAGAGAGAGCCGGGCAAGTGGGCCTTGCCGAAACCCAAAGAAACGGCCGTTTAACAATGCAGCCTGACGCAAAGAGAAACCTCTACTGTAAGCTCGGGTTCGAACTCGCAACCGTTCGGCTCAGAGACGAGCACTCTTAACCTGGCGCCACAGCCCCTGCATAGGCATGATGGTCTTGCCGGGACCTGAAGTAGCGGTTGCTCTGCTTTAGCAGAGGCAGCAGCAGCTCATCTTCTGCCTAATTGGGTCAAGGCGCTCCCTAGTTTTCCTAATGTTCAGAGCCTCCAGCTTTGTCCAGTGGTTAAGGCATCCGCCTGCGGTGCAGAAGGTTCAGGGTTCAATTCCCACCAGCCCCACAAGGAACCAAGCAGAAGATTGACAACCAAGCGCAACAGGACATGCAAGGAGCAGCTCCACAGAAGGATCAGCCACAGAGACCCAATGGGCCCAAGGCACACAAAAGGATCAGCTGGAGAGAAACAATGGATCAATAACCCCTAGAAGCATCAGGTGGAGAGAAATGCACATGGTTCAGTGCCAAAGGAGCAGAGGGTGTGTTGGCAAAAAGGCTACCCCATAACAGGAAGGCTGCAGTGTTGAGTCAGCAAAGGCCCGGTGATGGAGAAAACTGCCGTAAATGGGGAGGGTTATGCATCTCCACCACCCTTAACCCAACATCAGAGCTGGTCCAAATAGAGGCCCTTATGCCTGGGTTACATTTTTCCCCAAGCTTCACAAATCCCTATGCTTTGGGGTTTCCTCATCTAGCCCCCCCCCCCAGTCACTGCCCCTCTTGGGTTAACTTCCTCTTCAAGGCATCTGCATTGGCAGATCTCCATCTAGTCACCCTTCTGGGGTTTACATAACCCCTCCCACCAACTCACTCCGGCATCCACATTATGGGGGTTCTCTATTGAGACTCCCTTTCACCACATTATGGGGTTCTCCATTCATTGAGCCTCCCTTTCATTGTCCTTTCAGGGTTTGCTTTGGCGATTACCCATCTAGCCATATCACTGCCATTCTGGGGCTCAATAAACCCCCGAACGAGGCCATCCAGCTAGCCCAATTTGAGTGGGCGCCCCTTGCCACTGTTGGGGTATCAGCCCACGGTTGGCCTTGATGGTTGCTTACCGAGGGCAGTGTCCTGAACAGAGCTCAGAAAGGGGTACAAGATTGCCTTGTGTGGGGGCAGCGCTGTACACAAGACCAGGCGGGATGCCAAGTCGGGTTTCTGCGTGCGATAGGCGTCCGCTTGACTCTTTTCACTACCGAAAGAAGTGGCACCAAGTTGAAATCTAAGTATTGTCTCCTAACCGCACCACAGAGTGGTCTTTCATGCAGCTGTCTTACTAGGAAGAGCCCCTCAAAATCTGAGGGTGGGTGACCTAGAACGTAAGTCGAACAAACAGCCTCCAGATTGTCCCCCCTGGTCATTACAACAGATGGCGCAGCTGTGCCTTTACTTGGACAGCTGCCAAAAGGACGAGCAAGAACGTAAGTCAAGCCTCAACTTTCAGAGCTCGCCAGGTACTTGGTGCCGCGGCTTTGCCGAACCCTGGGTATCGGTTAAAACAATATGATGCCGAAAGGAAAACGAGACTGATAACTTAAGGTTAGGCATCTCTCCAAGAGAAAAACCGGGCCTCAAGCTCTGCCGAGACCCAACGCAGTTGTGACTCATTACAGCGGCGTCTACAAAATTGAACTAGAGCTACTGGGACTTGAATCCAGGGCTCAGCAGACAGGGACAGACACCTACACTAGCACGCCCCAGAGAGAGCCGGGCAAGTGGGCCTTGCCTGAAACCCAAAGAAACGGCCGTTTAACAATGCAGCCTGACGCAAAGAGAAACCTCTACTGTAAGCTCGGGTGAAGCTGGGATTCGAACTCGCAACCGTTCGGCTCAGAGACGAGCACTCTAAACCTGGCGCCACAGCCCCTGCATAGGCATGATGGTCTTGCCGGGACCTGAAGTAGCGGCTGCTCTGCTTTAGCAGAGGCAGCAGCAGCTCATCTTCTGCCTAATTGGGTCAAGGCGCTCCCTTAGTTTTCCTAATGTTCAGAGCCTCCAGCTTGGTCCAGTGGTTAAGGCATCCGCCTGCGGTGCAGAAGGTCCAGGGTTCAATTCCCACCAGCACCACAAGGAGCCAAGCAGAAGATTGACAACCAAGCGCAACAGGACATGCAAGGAGCAGCTCCACAGAAGGATCAGCCACAGAGACCCATGGCCCAAGGCACAAAGATCAGCTGGAGAGAAACAATGGAATCAATAACCCTAGAAGCATCAGGTGGAGAGAAATGCACATGGTTCAGTGGCCAAAGGAGCAGAGGGTGTGTTGGCAAAAAGGCTACCCCATAAACAGGAAGGCTGCAGTGTTGAGTCAGCAAAGGCCCGTGATGGAGAAAACTGCCGTAACATGGGGAGGGTTATGCATCTCCACCACCCTTAACCCACATCAGAGCTGGTCCAAATAGAGGCCCTTATGCCTGGGTTACATTTTTCCCCAAGCTTCACAAATCCCTATGCTTTGGGGTTTCCTCATCTAGCCCCCCCCAGTCACTGCCCCTCTGGGTTAACTTCCTCTTCAAGGCATCTGCATTGGCAGATCTCCATCTAGTCACCCTTCTGGGGTTTACATAACCCCTCCCACCAACTCACTCCGGCATCCACCATTATGGGGGTTCTCTATTGAGACTCCCTTTCACCACATTATGGGGTTCTCCATTCATTGAGCCTCCCTTTCATTGTCCTTTCAGGGTTTGCTTTGGCGATTACCCATCTAGCCATATCACTGCCATTCTGGGGCTCAATTAACCCCCGAACGAGGCCATCCAGCTAGCCCAATTTGAGTGGGCACCCCTTTGCCACTGTTGGGGTATCAGCCCACGGTTGGCCTTGATGGTTGCTTACGAGGGCAGTGTCCTGAACAGAGCTCAGAAAGGGGTACAAGATTGCCTTGTTGGGGGCAGCGCTGTACACAAGACCAGGCGGGATGCCAAGTCGGGTTTCTGCGTGCGATAGGCGTCCGCTTGACTCTTTTCACTACCGAAAGAAGTGGCACCAAGTTGAAATCTAAGTATTGTCTCCTAACCGCACCACAGAGTGGTCTTTCATGCAGCTGTCTTACTAGGAAGAGCCCCTCAAAATCTGAGGGTGGGTGACCTAGAACGTAAGTCGAACAAACAGCCTCCAGATTGTCCCCCCTGGTCATTACAACAGATGGCGCAGCTGTGCCTTTACTTGGACAGCTGCCAAAAGGACGAGCAAGAACGTAAGTCAAGCCTCAACTTTCAGAGCTCGCCAGGTACTAGGTGCCGCGGCTTTTCCGAACCCTGGGTATCGGTTAAAACAATATGATGCCGAAAGGAAAACGAGACTGATAACTTAAGGTTAGGCATCTCTCCAAGAGAAAAAACGGGCCTCAAGCTCTGCCGAGACCCGACGCAGTTGTGACTCATTATAGCGGCGTCTACAAAATTCAACTAGAGCTACTGGGACTTGAACCCAGGGCTCAGCAGACAGGGACAGACACCTACACTAGCACGCCCCAGAGAGAGCCGGGCAAGTGGGCCTTGCCGAAACCCAAAGAAACGGCCGTTTAACAATGCAGCCTGACGCAAAGAGAAACCTCTACTGTAAGCTCGGGTGAAGCTGGGATTCGAACTCGCAACCGTTCGGCTCAGAGACGAGCACTCTAACCTGGTGCCACAGCCTCTGCATAGGGACGAGGGTCTTGCCGGGACCTGAAGTAGCGGCTGCTCTGCTTTAGCAGAGGCAGCAGCAGCTCATCTTCTGCCTAATTGGGTCAAGGCGCTCCCTAGTTTTTCTAATGTTCAGAGCCTCCAGCTTGGTCCAGTGGTTAAGGCATCCGCCTGCGGTGCAGAAGGTCCAGAGTTCAATTCCCACCAGCACCACAAGGAGCCAAGCAGAAGATTGACAAGCAAGCACAACAGGACATGCAAGGAGCAGCCCCACAGAAGGATCATCCACAGAGACCCGATGGGCCCAAGGCACAAGGATCAGCTGGAGAAACAATGGATTATAGCCCCAGAAGGATCAGCTGGAGAGAAACAATGGGTCAATAACCCCTAGAAGCATCAGGTGGAGAGAAATGCACACGGTTCAGTGCCAAAGGAGCAGAGGGTGTGTTGGCAAAAAGGCTACCCCAAAGCAGGAAGGCTGCAGAGTTGAGTCAGCAAAGGCCCGGTGATGGAGAAAACTGCCGTAAATGGGGAGGGTTATGCATCTCCACCACCCTTAACCCAACATCAGAGCTGGTCCAAATAGAGGCCCTTATGCCTGGGTTACATTTTTCCCCAAGCTTCACAAATCCCTATGCTTTGGGGTTTCTCATCTAGCCCCCCCCCCAGTCACTGCCCCTCTTGGGTTAACTTCCTCTTCAAGGCATCTGCATTGGCAGATCTCCATCTAGTCACCCTTCTGGGGTTTACATAACCCCTCCCACCAACTCACTCCGGCATCCACATTATGGGGGTTCTCTATTGAGACTCCCTTTCACCACATTATGGGGTTCTCCATTCATTGAGCCTCCCTTTCATTGTCCTTTCAGGGTTTGCTTTGGCGATTACCCATCTAGCCATATCACTGCCATTCTGGGGCTCAATAACCCCCGAACGAGGCCATCCAGCTAGCCCAATTTGAGTGGGCACCCCTTGCCACTGTTGGGGTATCAGCCCACGGTTGGCCTTGATGGTTGCTTACCGAGGGCAGTGTCCTGAACAGAGCTCAGAAAGGGGTACAAGATTGCCTTGTTGGGGGCAGCGCTGTACACAAGACCAGGCGGGATGCCAAGTCGGGTTTCTGCGTGCGATAGGCGTCCGCTTGACTCTTTTCACTACCGAAAGAAGTGGCACCAAGTTGAAATCTAAGTATTGTCTCCTAACCGCACCACAGAGTGGTCTTTCATGCAGCTGTCTTACTAGGAAGAGCCCCTCAAAATCTGAGGGTGGGTGACCTAGAACGTAAGTCGAACAAACAGCCTCCAGATTGTCCCCCCTGGTCATTACAACAGATGGCGCAGCTGTGCCTTTACTTGGACAGCTGCCAAAAGGACGAGCAAGAACGTAAGTCAAGCCTCAACTTTCAGAGCTCGCCAGGTACTAGGTGCCGCGGCTTTTCCGAACCCTGGGTATCGGTTAAAACAATATGATGCCGAAAGGAAAACGAGACTGATAACTTAAGGTTAGGCATCTCTCCAAGAGAAAAACGGGCCTCAAGCTCTGCCGAGACCCGACGCAGTTGTGACTCATTATAGCGGCGTCTACAAAATTGAACTAGAGCTACTGGGACTTGAACCCAGGGCTCAGCAGACAGGGACAGACACCTACACTAGCACGCCCCAGAGAGAGCCGGGCAAGTGGCCTTGCCGAAACCCAAAGAAACGGCCGTTTAACAATGCAGCCTGACGCAAAGAGAAACCTCTACTGTAAGCTCGGGTGAAGCTGGGATTCGAACTCGCAACCGTTCGGCTCAGAGACGAGCACTCTAAACCTGGTGCCACAGCCCCTGCATAGGCATGATGGTCTTGCCGGGACCTGAAGTAGCGGCTTGCTCTGCTTTAGCAGAGGCAGCAGCAGCTCATCTTCTGCCTAATTGGGTCAAGGCGCTCCCTAGTTTTCCTAATGTTCAGAGCCTCCAGCTTGGTCCAGTGGTTAAGGCATCCGCCTGCGGTGCAGAAGGTCCAGAGTTCAATTCCCGCCAGCACCACAAGGAGCCAAGCAGAAGATTGACAAGCAAGCACAACAGGACATGCAAGGAGCGGCCCCACAGAAGGATCAGCCACAGAGACCCGATGGGCCCAAGGCACACAGAAGGATCAGCTGGAGAGAAACAATGGATATAGCCCCAGAAGGATCAGCTGGAGAGAAACAATGGGTCATAACCCCTAGAAGCATCAGGTGGAGAGAAATGCACACGGTTCAGTGCCAAAGGAGCAGAGGGTGTGTTGGCAAAAAGGCTACCCCAAAGCAGGAAGGCTGCAGAGTTGAGTCAGCTAAGGCCGGGTGATGGAGAAAACTGCCGTAAATGGGGAGGGTTATGCATCTCCACCAGCCTTAACCCAACATCAGAGCTGGTCCAAATAGGGGCCCTTATGCCTGGGTTACATTTTTCCCCAAGCTTCACAAATCCCTATGCTTTGGGGTTTTCTCATCTAGCCCCCCCCCCCCAGTCACTGCCCCTCTTGGGTTAACTTCCTCTTCAAGGCATCTGCATTGGCAGATCTCCATCTAGTCACCCTTCTGGGGTTTACATAACCCCTCCCACCAACTCACTCCGGCATCCACATTATGGGGGTTCTCTATTGAGACTCCCTTTCACCACATTATGGGGTTCTCCATTCATTGAGCCTCCCTTTCATTGTCCTTTCAGGGTTTGCTTTGGCGATTACCCATCTAGCCATATCACTGCCATTCTGGGGCTCAATAAACCCCCGAACGAGGCCATCCAGCTAGCCCAATTTGAGTGGGCACCCCTTGCCACTGTTGGGGTATCAGCCCACGGTTGGCCTTGATGGTTGCTTACCGAGGGCAGTGTCCTGAACAGAGCTCAGAAAGGGGTACAAGATTGCCTTGTGTGGGGGCAGCGCTGTACACAAGACCAGGCGGGATGCCAAGTCGGGTTTCTGCGTGCGATAGGCGTCCGCTTGACTCTTTTCACTACCGAAAGAAGTGGCACCAAGTTGAAATCTAAGTATTGTCTCCTAACCGCACCACAGAGTGGTCTTTCATGCAGCTGTCTTACTAGGAAGAGCCCCTCAAAATCTGAGGGTGGGTGACCTAGAACGTAAGTCGAACAAACAGCCTCCAGATTGTCCCCCCTGGTCATTACAACAGATGGCGCAGCTGTGCCTTTACTTGGACAGCTGCCAAAAGGACGAGCAAGAACGTAAGTCAAGCCTCAACTTTCAGAGCTCGCCAGGTACTAGGTGCCGCGGCTTTTCCGAACCCTGGGTATCGGTTTAAAACAATATGATGCCGAAAGGAAAACGAGACTGATAACTTAAGGTTAGGCATCTCTCCAAGAGAAAAACGGGCCTCAAGCTCTGCCGAGACCCAACGCAGTTGTGACTCATTATAGCGGCGTCTACAAAATTGAACTAGAGCTACTGGGACTTGAATCCAGGGCTCAGCAGACAGGGACAGACACCTACACTAGCACGCCACAGAGACAGCCGGGCGAGTGAGCCTTGCCGAAACCCAAAGAAACGGCCGTTTAACAATGCAGCCTGACGCAAAGAGAAACCTCTACTGTAAGCTCGGGCGAAGCTGGGATTCAAACTCGGAACCGTTCGGCTCAGAGACGAGCACTCTAAACCTGGTGCCACAGCCTCTGCATAGGGACGAGGGTCTTGCCGGGACCTGAAGTAGCGGCTGCTCTGCTTTAGCAGAGGCAGCAGCAGCTCATCTTCTGCCTAATTGGGTCAAGGCGCTCCTTAGTTTTTCTAATGTTCAGAGCCTCCAGCTTGGTCCAGTGGTTAAGGCATCCGCCTGCGGTGCAGAAGGTCCAGAGTTCAATTCCCGCCAGCACCACAAGGAGCCAAGCAGAAGATTGACAAGCAAGCACAACAGGACATGCAAGGAGCGGCCCCACAGAAGGATCATCCACAGAGACCCGATGGGCCCAAGGCACACAGAAGGATCAGCTGGAGAGAAACAATGGATTAATAGCCCCAGAAGGATCAGCTGAGAGAAACAATGGGTCAATAACCCCTAGAAGCATCAGGTGGAGAGAAATGCACACGGTTCAGTGCCAAAGGAGCAGAGGGTGTGTTGGCAAAAAGGCTACCCCAAAGCAGGAAGGCTGCAGAGTTGAGTCAGCTAAGGCCGGGTGATGGAGAAAACTGCCGTAAATGGGGAGGGTTATGCATCTCCACCAGCCTTAACCCAACATCAGAGCTGGTCCAAATAGGGGCCCTTATGCCTGGGTTACATTTTTCCCCAAGCTTCACAAATCCCTATGCTTTGGGGTTTTCTCATCTAGCCCCCCCCCCCCAGTCACTGCCCCTCTTGGGTTAACTTCCTCTTCAAGGCATCTGCATTGGCAGATCTCCATCTAGTCACCCTTCTGGGGTTTACATAACCCCTCCCACCAACTCACTCCGGCATCCACATTTTGGGGGTTCTCTATTGAGACTCCCTTTCACCACATTATGGGGTTCTCCATTCATTGAGCCTCCCTTTCATTGTCCTTTCAGGGTTTGCTTTGGCGATTACCCATCTAGCCATATCACTGCCATTCTGGGGCTCAATAAACCCCCGAACGAGGCCATCCAGCTAGCCCAATTTGAGTGGGCGCCCCTTGCCACTGTTGGGGTATCAGCCCACGGTTGGCCTTGATGGTTGCTTACCGAGGGCAGTGTCCTGAACAGAGCTCAGAAAGGGGTACAAGATTGCCTTGTGTGGGGGCAGCGCTGTACACAAGACCAGGCGGGATGCCAAGTCGGGTTTCTGCGTGCGATAGGCGTCCGCTTGACTCTTTTCACTACCGAAAGAAGTGGCACCAAGTTGAAATCTAAGTATTGTCTCCTAACCGCACCACAGAGTGGTCTTTCATGCAGCTGTCTTACTAGGAAGAGCCCCTCAAAATCTGAGGGTGGGTGACCTAGAACGTAAGTCGAACAAACAGCCTCCAGATTGTCCCCCCTGGTCATTACAACAGATGGCGCAGCTGTGCCTTTACTTGGACAGCTGCCAAAAGGACGAGCAAGAACGTAAGTCAAGCCTCAACTTTCAGAGCTCGCCAGGTACTTGGTGCCGCGGCTTTGCCGAACCCTGGGTATCGGTTAAAACAATATGATGCCGAAAGGAAAACGAGACTGATAACTTAAGGTTAGGCATCTCTCCAAGAGAAAAACCGGGCCTCAAGCTCTGCCGAGACCCAACGCAGTTGTGACTCATTACAGCGGCGTCTACAAAATTGAACTAGAGCTACTGGGACTTGAATCCAGGGCTCAGCAGACAGGGACAGACACCTACACTAGCACGCCACAGAGACAGCCGGGCGAGTGAGCCTTGCCGAAACCCAAAGAAACGGCCGTTTAACAATGCAGCCTGACGCAAAGAGAAACCTCTACTGTAAGCTCGGGCGAAGCTGGGATTCAAACTCGGAACCGTTCGGCTCAGAGACGAGCACTCTAACCTGGTGCCACAGCCTCTGCATAGGACGAGGGTCTTGCCGGGACCTGAAGTAGCGGCTGCTCTGCTTTAGCAGAGGCAGCAGCAGCTCATCTTCTGCCTAATTGGGTCAAGGCGCTCCTTAGTTTTTCTAATGTTCAGAGCCTCCAGCTTGGTCCAGTGGTTAAGGCATCCGCCTGCGGTGCAGAAGGTCCAGAGTTCAATTCCCGCCAGCACCACAAGGAGCCAAGCAGAAGATTGACAAGCAAGCACAACAGGACATGCAAGGAGCGGCCCCACAGAAGGATCATCCACAGAGACCCGATGGGCCCAAGGCACACAGAAGGATCAGCTGGAGAGAAACAATGGATTAATAGCCCCCAGAAGGATCAGCTGGAGAGAAACAATGGGTCAATAACCCCTAGAAGCATCAGGTGGAGAGAAATGCACACGGTTCAGTGCCAAAGGAGCAGAGGGTGTGTTGGCAAAAAGGCTACCCCAAAGCAGGAAGGCTGCAGAGTTGAGTCAGCTAAGGCCCGGGTGATGGAGAAAACTGCCGTAAATGGGGAGGGTTATGCATCTCCACCAGCCTTAACCCAACATCAGAGCTGGTCCAAATAGGGGCCCTTATGCCTGGGTTACATTTTTCCCCAAGCTTCACAAATCCCTATGCTTTGGGGTTTTCTCATCTAGCCCCCCCCCCCCAGTCACTGCCCCTCTTGGGTTAACTTCCTCTTCAAGGCATCTGCATTGGCAGATCTCCATCTAGTCACCCTTCTGGGGTTTACATAACCCCTCCCACCAACTCACTCCGGCATCCACATTTTGGGGGTTCTCTATTGAGACTCCCTTTCACCACATTATGGGGTTCTCCATTCATTGAGCCTCCCTTTCATTGTCCTTTCAGGGTTTGCTTTGGCGATTACCCATCTAGCCATATCACTGCCATTCTGGGGCTCAATAAACCCCCGAACGAGGCCATCCAGCTAGCCCAATTTGAGTGGGCGCCCCTTGCCACTGTTGGGGTATCAGCCCACGGTTGGCCTTGATGGTTGCTTACCGAGGGCAGTGTCCTGAACAGAGCTCAGAAAGGGGTACAAGATTGCCTTGTGTGGGGGCAGCGCTGTACACAAGACCAGGCGGGATGCCAAGTCGGGTTTCTGCGTGCGATAGGCGTCCGCTTGACTCTTTTCACTACCGAAAGAAGTGGCACCAAGTTGAAATCTAAGTATTGTCTCCTAACCGCACCACAGAGTGGTCTTTCATGCAGCTGTCTTACTAGGAAGAGCCCTCAAATCTGAGGGTGGGTGACCTAGAACGTAAGTCGAACAAACAGCCTCCAGATTGTCCCCCCTGGTCATTACAACAGATGGCGCAGCTGTGCCTTTACTTGGACAGCTGCCAAAAGGACGAGCAAGAACGTAAGTCAAGCCTCAACTTTCAGAGCTCGCCAGGTACTTGGTGCCGCGGCTTTGCCGAACCCTGGGTATCGGTTAAAACAATATGATGCCGAAAGGAAAACGAGACTGATAACTTAAGGTTAGGCATCTCTCCAAGAGAAAAACCGGGCCTCAAGCTCTGCCGAGACCCACGCAGTTGTGACTCATTACAGCGGCGTCTACAAAATTGAACTAGAGCTACTGGGACTTGAATCCAGGGCTCAGCAGACAGGGACAGACACCTACACTAGCACGCCACAGAGACAGCCGGGCGAGTGAGCCTTGCCGAAACCCAAAGAAACGGCCGTTTAACAATGCAGCCTGACGCAAAGAGAAACCTCTACTGTAAGCTCGGGCGAAGCTGGGATTCAAACTCGGAACCGTTCGGCTCAGAGACGAGCACTCTTAACCTGGTGCCACAGCCTCTGCATAGGGACGAGGGTCTTGCCGGGACCTGAAGTAGCGGCTGCTCTGCTTTAGCAGAGGCAGCAGCAGCTCATCTTCTGCCTAATTGGGTCAAGGCGCTCCTTAGTTTTTCTAATGTTCAGAGCCTCCAGCTTGGTCCAGTGGTTAAGGCATCCGCCTGCGGTGCAGAAGGTCCAGAGTTCAATTCCCGCCAGCACCACAAGGAGCCAAGCAGAAGATTGACAAGCAAGCACAACAGGACATGCAAGGAGCGGCCCCACAGAAGGATCATCCACAGAGACCCGATGGGCCCAAGGCACACAGAAGGATCAGCTGGAGAGAAACAATGGATTAATAGCCCCAGAAGGATCAGCTGGAGAGAAACAATGGGTCAATAACCCCTAGAAGCATCAGGTGGAGAGAAATGCACACGGTTCAGTGCCAAAGGAGCAGAGGGTGTGTTGGCAAAAAGGCTACCCCAAAGCAGGAAGGCTGCAGAGTTGAGTCAGCTAAGGCCGGGTGATGGAGAAAACTGCCGTAAATGGGGAGGGTTATGCATCTCCACCAGCCTTAACCCAACATCAGAGCTGGTCCAAATAGGGGCCCTTATGCCTGGGTTACATTTTTCCCCAAGCTTCACAAATCCCTATGCTTTGGGGTTTTCTCATCTAGCCCCCCCCCCCCAGTCACTGCCCCTCTTGGGTTAACTTCCTCTTCAAGGCATCTGCATTGGCAGATCTCCATCTAGTCACCCTTCTGGGGTTTACATAACCCCTCCCACCAACTCACTCCGGCATCCACATTTTGGGGGTTCTCTATTGAGACTCCCTTTCACCACATTATGGGGTTCTCCATTCATTGAGCCTCCCTTTCATTGTCCTTTCAGGGTTTGCTTTGGCGATTACCCATCTAGCCATATCACTGCCATTCTGGGGCTCAATAAACCCCCGAACGAGGCCATCCAGCTAGCCCAATTTGAGTGGGCGCCCTTGCCACTGTTGGGGTATCAGCCCACGGTTGGCCTTGATGGTTGCTTACCGAGGGCAGTGTCCTGAACAGAGCTCAGAAAGGGGTACAAGATTGCCTTGTGTGGGGGCAGCGCTGTACACAAGACCAGGCGGGATGCCAAGTCGGGTTTCTGCGTGCGATAGGCGTCCGCTTGACTCTTTTCACTACCGAAAGAAGTGGCACCAAGTTGAAATCTAAGTATTGTCTCCTAACCGCACCACAGAGTGGTCTTTCATGCAGCTGTCTTACTAGGAAGAGCCCCTCAAAATCTGAGGGTGGGTGACCTAGAACGTAAGTCGAACAAACAGCCTCCAGATTGTCCCCCCTGGTCATTACAACAGATGGCGCAGCTGTGCCTTTACTTGGACAGCTGCCAAAAGGACGAGCAAGAACGTAAGTCAAGCCTCAACTTTCAGAGCTCGCCAGGTACTTGGTGCCGCGGCTTTGCCGAACCCTGGGTATCGGTTAAAACAATATGATGCCGAAAGGAAAACGAGACTGATAACTTAAGGTTAGGCATCTCTCCAAGAGAAAAACCGGGCCTCAAGCTCTGCCGAGACCCAACGCAGTTGTGACTCATTACAGCGGCGTCTACAAAATTGAACTAGAGCTACTGGGACTTGAATCCAGGGCTCAGCAGACAGGGACAGACACCTACACTAGCACGCCACAGAGACAGCCGGGCGAGTGAGCCTTGCCGAAACCCAAAGAAACTGCCGTTTAACAATGCAGCCTGACGCAAAGAGAAACCTCTACTGTAAGCTCGGGCGAAGCTGGGATTCAAACTCGGAACCGTTCGGCTCAGAGACGAGCACTCTAAACCTGGTGCCACAGCCTCTGCATAGGGACGAGGGTCTTGCCGGGACCTGAAGTAGCGGCTGCTCTGCTTTAGCAGAGGCAGCAGCAGCTCATCTTCTGCCTAATTGGGTCAAGGCGCTCCTTAGTTTTTCTAATGTTCAGAGCCTCCAGCTTGGTCCAGTGGTTAAGGCATCCGCCTGCGGTGCAGAAGGTCCAGAGTTCAATTCCCGCCAGCACCACAAGGAGCCAAGCAGAAGATTGACAAGCAAGCACAACAGGACATGCAAGGAGCGGCCCCACAGAAGGATCATCCACAGAGACCCGATGGGCCCAAGGCACACAGAAGGATCAGCTGGAGAGAAACAATGGATTAATAGCCCCCAGAAGGATCAGCTGGAGAGAAACAATGGGTCAATAACCCCTAGAAGCATCAGGTGGAGAGAAATGCACACGGTTCAGTGCCAAAGGAGCAGAGGGTGTGTTGGCAAAAAGGCTACCCCAAAGCAGGAAGGCTGCAGAGTTGAGTCAGCTAAGGCCGGGTGATGGAGAAAACTGCCGTAAATGGGAGGGTTATGCATCTCCACCAGCCTTAACCCAACATCAGAGCTGGTCCAAATAGGGGCCCTTATGCCTGGGTTACATTTTTCCCCAAGCTTCACAAATCCCTATGCTTTGGGGTTTTCCTCATCTAGCCCCCCCCCCAGTCACTGCCCCTCTTGGGTTAACTTCCTCTTCAAGGCATCTGCATTGGCAGATCTCCATCTAGTCACCCTTCTGGGGTTTACATAACCCCTCCCACCAACTCACTCCGGCATCCACATTTTGGGGGTTCTCTATTGAGACTCCCTTTCACCACATTATGGGGTTCTCCATTCATTGAGCCTCCCTTTCATTGTCCTTTCAGGGTTTGCTTTGGCGATTACCCATCTAGCCATATCACTGCCATTCTGGGGCTCAATAAACCCCCGAACGAGGCCATCCAGCTAGCCCAATTTGAGTGGGCACCCCTTGCCACTGTTGGGGTATCAGCCCACGGTTGGCCTTGATGGTTGCTTACCGAGGGCAGTGTCCTGAACAGAGCTCAGAAAGGGGTACAAGATTGCCTTGTTGGGGGCAGCGCTGTACACAAGACCAGGCGGGATGCCAAGTCGGGTTTCTGCGTGCGATAGGCGTCCGCTTGACTCTTTTCACTACCGAAAGAAGTGGCACCAAGTTGAAATCTAAGTATTGTCTCCTAACCGCACCACAGAGTGGTCTTTCATGCAGCTGTCTTACTAGGAAGAGCCCCTCAAAATCTGAGGGTGGGTGACCTAGAACGTAAGTCGAACAAACAGCCTCCAGATTGTCCCCCCTGGTCATTACAACAGATGGCGCAGCTGTGCCTTTACTTGGACAGCTGCCAAAAGGACGAGCAAGAACGTAAGTCAAGCCTCAACTTTCAGAGCTCGCCAGGTACTAGGTGCCGCGGCTTTTCCGAACCCTGGGTATCGGTTAAAACAATATGATGCCGAAAGGAAAACGAGACTGATAACTTAAGGTTAGGCATCTCTCCAAGAGAAAAAACGGGCCTCAAGCTCTGCCGAGACCCGACGCAGTTGTGACTCATTATAGCGGCGTCTACAAAATTCAACTAGAGCTACTGGGACTTGAAACCCAGGGCTCAGCAGACAGGGACAGACACCTACACTAGCACGCCCCAGAGAGAGCCGGGCAAGTGGGGCCTTGCCGAAACCCAAAGAAACGGCCGTTTAACAATGCAGCCTGACGCAAAGAGAAACCTCTACTGTAAGCTCGGGTGAAGCTGGGATTCGAACTCGCAACCGTTCGGCTCAGAGACGAGCACTCTTAACCTGGCGCCACAGCCCCTGCATAGGCATGATGGTCTTGCCGGGACCTGAAGTAGCGGTTGCTCTGCTTTAGCAGAGGCAGCAGCAGCTCATCTTCTGCCTAATTGGGTCAAGGCGCTCCCTAGTTTTCCTAATGTTCAGAGCCTCCAGCTTGGTCCAGTGGTTAAGGCATCCGCCTGCGGTGCAGAAGGTCCAGGGTTCAATTCCCACCAGCACCACAAGGAGCCAAGCAGTAAGATTGACAACCAAGCACAAACAGGACATGCAAGGAGCAGCTCCACAGAAGGATCAGCCACAGAGACCCAATGGGCCAAGGCCACACAAAAGGAATCAGCTGGAGAGAAACAATGGATCAATAACCCCTAGAAGCATCAGGTGGAGAGAAATGCACATGGTTCAGTGCCAAAGGAGCAGAGGGTGTGTTGGCAAAAAGGCTACCCCATAACAGGAAGGGCTGCAGTGTTGAGTCAGCAAAGGCCCGCGTGATGGAGAAAACTGGCCGTAAATGGGGAGGGTTATGCATCTCCACCACCCTTAACCCAACATCAGAGCTGGTCCAAATAGAGGCCCTTATGCCTGGGTTACATTTTTCCCCAAGCTTCACAAATCCCTATGCTTTGGGGTTTCCTCATCTAGCCCCCCCCCCAGTCACTGCCCCTCTTGGGTTAACTTCCTCTTCAAGGCATCTGCATTGGCAGATCTCCATCTAGTCACCCTTCTGGGGTTTACATAACCCCTCCCACCAACTCACTCCGGCATCCACATTATGGGGGTTCTCTATTGAGACTCCCTTTCACCACATTATGGGGTTCTCCATTCATTGAGCCTCCCTTTCATTGTCCTTTCAGGGTTTGCTTTGGCGATTACCCATCTAGCCATATCACTGCCATTCTGGGGGCTCAATTAACCCCGAACGAGGCCATCCAGCTAGCCCAATTTGAGTGGGCACCCCTTGCCACTGTTGGGGTATCAGCCCACGGTTGGCCTTGATGGTTGCTTACCGAGGGCAGTGTCCTGAACAGAGCTCAGAAAGGGGTACAAGATTGCCTTGTTGGGGGCAGCGCTGTACACAAGACCAGGCGGGATGCCAAGTCGGGTTTCTGCGTGCGATAGGCGTCCGCTTGACTCTTTTTCACTACCGAAAGAAGTGGCACCAAGTTGAAATCTAAGTATTGTCTCCTAACCGCACCACAGAGTGGTCTTTCATGCAGCTGTCTTACTAGGAAGAGCCCCTCAAAATCTGAGGGTGGGTGACCTAGAACGTAAGTCGAACAAACAGCCTCCAGATTGTCCCCCCTGGTCATTACAACAGGATGGCGCAGCTGTGCCTTTACTTGGACAGCTGCCAAAAGGACGAGCAAAACGTAAGTCAAGCCTCAACTTTCAGAGCTCGCCAGGTACTAGGTGCCGCGGCTTTTCCGAACCCTGGGTATCGGTTAAAACAATATGATGCCGAAAGGAAAACGAGACTGATAACTTAAGGTTAGGCATCTCTCCAAGAGAAAAAACGGGCCTCAAGCTCTGCGAGACCCGACGCAGTTGTGACTCATTATAGCGGCGTCTACAAAATTCAACTAGAGCTACTGGGACTTGAACCCAGGGCTCAGCAGACAGGGACAGACACCTACACTAGCACGCCCCAGAGAGAGCCGGGCAAGTGGGCCTTGCCGAAACCCAAAGAAACGGGCCGTTTAACAATGCAGCCTGACGCAAAGAGAAACCTCTACTGTAAGCTCGGGTGAAGCTGGGATTCGAACTCGCAACCGTTCGGCTCAGAGACGAGCACTCTTAACCTGGCGCCACAGCCCCTGCATAGGCATGATGGTCTTGCCGGGACCTGAAGTAGCGGTTGCTCTGCTTTAGCAGAGGCAGCAGCAGCTCATCTTCTGCCTAATTGGGGTCAAGGCGCTCCCTAGTTTTCCTAATGTTCAGAGCCTCCAGCTTGGTCCAGTGGTTAAGGCATCCGCCTGCGGTGCAGAAGGTCCAGGTTCAATTCCCACAGCACCAGGAGCCAAGCAGTAGATTGACAACCAGCGCAACAGGACATGCAAGGAGCAGCTCCACAGAAGATCAGCCACAGAGACCCAATGGGCCCAAGGCACACAAAAGAATCAGCTGGAGAGAAACAATAGATCAATAACCCTAGAAGCATCAGTGGAGAGAAATGCACATGGTTCAGTGCAAAGGAGCAGAGGGTGTGTTGCAAAAAAGGCTACCCCATAACAGGAAGGCTGCAGTGTTGAGTCAGCAAAGGCCCCGGTGATGGAGAAAACTACCTAAATGGGGAGGGTTATGCATCTCAACCACCCTTAACCCAACATCAGAGCTGGTCCAGAATAGAGGCCCTTATGCCTGGGTTACATTTTTCCCCAAGCTTCACAAATCCCTATGCTTTGGGGTTTCCTCATCTAGCCCCCCCCCCAGTCACTGCCCCTCTTGGTTAACTTCTCTTCAAGGCATCTGCATTGGCAGATCTCCATTCTAGTCACCCTTCTGGGTTTACATAACCCCTCCCACCAAACCTCACTCTCCGGCATTCCACATTATGGGGGTTCTCTATTGAGACTCCCTTTCACCACATTATGGGGTTCTCCATTCATTGAGCCTCCCTTTCATTGTCCTTTCAGGGTTTGCTTTGGCGATTACCCATCTAGCCATATCACTGCCATTCTGGGGCTCAATAAACCCCCGAACGAGGCCATCCAGCTAGCCCAATTTGAGTGGGCGCCCCTTGCCACTGTTGGGGTATCAGCCCACGGTTGGCCTTGATGGTTGCTTACCGAGGGCAGTGTCCTGAACAGAGCTCAGAAAGGGGTACAAGATTGCCTTGTGGGGGGGCAGCGCTGTACACAAGACCAGGCGGGATGCCAAGTCGGGTTTCTGCGTGCGATAGGCGTCCGCTTGACTCTTTTCACTACCGAAAGAAGTGGCACCAAGTTGAAATCTAAGTATTGTCTCCTAACCGCACCACAGAGTGGTCTTTCATGCAGCTGTCTTACTAGGAAGAGCCCCTCAAAATCTGAGGGTGGGTGACCTAGAACGTAAGTCGAACAAACAGCCTCCAGATTGTCCCCCCTGGTCATTACAACAGATGGCGCAGCTGTGCCTTTACTTGGACAGCTGCCAAAAGGACGAGCAAGAACGTAAGTCAAGCCTCAACTTTCAGAGCTCGCCAGGTACTAGGTGCCGCGGCTTTGCCGAACCCTGGGTATCGGTTAAAACAATATGATGCCGAAAGGAAAACGAGACTGATAACTTAAGGTTAGGCATCTCTCCAAGAGAAAAAACGGGCCTTCTGGGCTTACATAACCCCTCCCACCAACTCACTCCGGCATCCACATTATAGGGGTTCTGGGATTGAGACTCCCTTTCACCACATTATGGGGTTCTCCATTCATTAGCCGCCTTTCATTGTCCTTTCAGGGTTTGCCTTTGGCGATTACGGCCATCTAGCCAATGCACTGCCAATTCTGAAACCTCAATTAACCCCCGAACGAGGCCATCCAGCTAGCCCAATTTGAGTGGGCACCCCTTGCCACTGGGGTATCAGCCCACGGTTGGCCTTGATGGTTGCCGGGACCTGAAGGGCAGTGTCCTGAACAGAGCTCAGCAGGGGTACAAGATTGCCTTGTTGGGGCAGCGCTGTACACAAGACCAGCGGGATGCCAAGTCGGGTTCTGCGTGCGATAGGCGTCCGCTTGACTCTTTTCACTACCGAAAGAAGTGGCACCAAGTTGAAATCTAAGTATTGTCTCCTAACCAGCACCACAGAGTGGTCTTTCATGCAGCTGTCTTACTAGGAAGAGCCCTCAAAATCTGAGGGTGGAGTGACCTAGAACGTAAGTCGAACAAACAGCCTCCAGATTGTCCCCCCTGGTCATTACAAAGATGGCACAGCTGTGCCTTTACTTGGACAGCTGCCAAAAGGACGAGCAAGAACGTAAGTCAAGGCTCAACTTTCAGAGCTCGCCAGGTACTAGGTGCCGCGGCTTTTCCGAACCCACCATCGGTTAAAACAATATGATGCCGAAAGGAAAACGAGACTGATAACTAAGGTTAGGCATCTCCCCAAGAGAAAAAACGGGCCTCAAGCTCTGCCGAGACCCGACGCAGTTGTGACTCATTATAGCGGCGTCTACAAAATTCAACTAGAGCTACTGGGACTTGAACCCAGGGCTCAGCAGACAGGGACAGACACCTACACTAGCACGCCCCAGAGAGAGCCGGGCAAGTGGGCCTTGCCGAAACCCAAAGAAACGGCCGTTTAACAATGCAGCCTGACGCAAAGAGAAACCTCTACTGTAAGCTTTCGGGTGAAGCTGGGATTCGAACTCGCATAACCGTTCGGCTCAGAGACGAGCACTCTTAACCCTGGCGCCACAGCCCCTGCATAGGCATGATGGTCTTGCCGGGACCTGAAGTAGCGGTTGGCTCTGCTTTAGCAGAGGCAGCAGCAGCTCATCTTCTGCCTAATTGGGTCAAGCGCTCCCTAGTTTTTCCTAATGCTCAGAGCCTCCAGCTTGGTCCAAGTTAAGGCATCTGCCTGCGGTGCAGAAGGTTCAGGGTTCAATTCCCACCAGCACCACAAGTTGCCAAGCAGAAGATTGACAACCAAGCACAACAGGACATGCAAGGAGCTGTCTCCACAGAAGGATCAGCCACAGAGACCCAATGGGCCCAAGACACACAAAAGGATCAGCTGGAGAGAAACAATGGATCAATAACCCCTAGAAGCATCAGGTGGAGAGAAATGCACATGGTTCAGTGCCAAAGGAGCAGACGTGTTGGCAAAAAGGCTACCCCATAACTAGCAGTGTTGAGTCAGCAAAGCCTGGGTGATGGAGAAAACTGCCGTAAATGGTGAGGGTTATGCATCTCCACCACCCTTAACCCAACATCAGAGCTGGTCCAAATAGAGGCCTTATGCCTGGGTTACATTTTTCCCCAAGCTTCACAAATCCCTATGCTTTGGGGTTTCCTCATCTAGCCCCCCCCCAGTCACTGCCCCTCTTGGGTTAACTTCCTCTTCAAGGCATCTGCATTGCAGATCTCCATCTAGTCACCCTTCTGGGGTTTACATAACCCCTCCCACCAACTCACTCCGGCATTCCACATTATGGGGGTTCTCTATTGAGACTCCCTTTCACCACATTATGGGTTCTCCTTCATTGAGCCTCCCTTTCATTGTCCTTTCAGGGGTTGCTTTGCGATTACCCATCTAGCCATATCACTGCCATTCTGGGGCTCAATTAACCCCGAACGAGGCCATCCAGCTAGCCCAATTTGAGTGGGCACCCTTGCCACTGTTAAGGTATCAGCCCACGGTTGGCCTTGATGGTTGCTTACCAGGGCAGTGTCCTGAACAGAGCCAGAAAGGGGTACAAGATTGCCTTGTTGGGGCAGCGCTGTACACAAGACCAGGCGGGATGCCAAGTGGGTTTCAGCGTGCGATAGGCGTCCGCTGGACTCTTTTCACACCGAAAGAAGTGGCAACCAAGTTGAAATCTAAGTATTGTCTTCCTAACCGCACCACAGAGTGTCTTTCATGCAGCTGTGTTACTAGGAAGAGCCCCCTCAAAAATCTGAGGGTGGGTGACTAGAACGCTAAGTCAACAAAACAGCCTCCAGATTGTCCCCCCTGGTTCATTACAACAGACCGCAGCTTGCCCAACATGGACAGCTGCCAAAAAAGACGGCCAAGAACGTGTGTTCAAGCCTCAAGCTTCAGAAATCGCCATGCTTACTAGGTTCCTCGGCTTTTCCCCCCCCCCAGTCACTGCCCCTCTTGGGTTAACTTCCTCTTCAAGGCATCTGCATTGGCAGATCTCCATCTAGTCACCCTTCTGGGGTTTACATAACCCCTCCCACCAACTCACTCCGGCATCCACATTATGGGGGTTCTCTATTGAGACTCCCTTTCACCACATTATGGGGTTCTCCATTCATTGAGCCTCCCTTTCATTGTCCTTTCAGGGTTTGCTTTGGCGATTACCCATCTAGCCATATCACTGCCATTCTGGGGCTCAATTAACCCCCGAACGAGGCCATCCAGCTAGCCCAATTTGAGTGGGCACCCTTGCCACTGTTGGGGTATCAGCCCACGGTTGGCCTTGATGGTTGCTTACCGAGGGCAGTGTCCTGAACAGAGCTCAGAAAGGGGTACAAGATTGCCTTGTTGGGGGCAGCGCTGTACACAAGACCAGGCGGGATGCCAAGTCGGGTTTCTGCGTGCGATAGGCGTCCGCTTGACTCTTTTCACTACCGAAAGAAGTGGCACCAAGTTGAAATCTAAGTATTGTCTCCTAACCGCACCACAGAGTGGTCTTTCATGCAGCTGTCTTACTAGGAAGAGCCCCTCAAAATCTGAGGGTGGGTGACCTAGAACGTAAGTCGAACAAACAGCCTCCAGATTGTCCCCCCTGGTCATTACAACAGATGGCGCAGCTGTGCCTTTACTTGGACAGCTGCCAAAAGGACGAGCAAGAACGTAAGTCAAGCCTCAACTTTCAGAGCTCGCCAGGTACTAGGTGCCGCGGCTTTTCCGAACCCTGGGTATCGGTTAAAACAATATGATGCCGAAAGGAAAACGAGACTGATAACTTAAGGTTAGGCATCTCTCCAAGAGAAAAAACGGGCCTCAAGCTCTGCCGAGACCCGACGCAGTTGTGACTCATTATAGCGGCGTCTACAAAATTCAACTAGAGCTACTGGGACTTGAACCCAGGGCTCAGCAGACAGGGACAGACACCTACACTAGCACGCCCCAGAGAGAGCCGGGCAAGTGGGCCTTGCCGAAACCCAAAGAAACGGCCGTTTAACAATGCAGCCTGACGCAAAGAGAAACCTCTACTGTAAGCTCGGGTGAAGCTGGGATTCGAACTCGCAACCGTTCGGCTCAGAGACGAGCACTCTTAACCTGGCGCCACAGCCCCTGCATAGGCATGATGGTCTTGCCGGGACCTGAAGTAGCGGTTGCTCTGCTTTAGCAGAGGCAGCAGCAGCTCATCTTCTGCCTAATTGGGTCAAGGCGCTCCCTAGTTTTCCTAATGTTCAGAGCCTCCAGCTTGGTCCAGTGGTTAAGGCATCCGCCTGCGGTGCAGAAGGTCCAGGGTTCAATTCCCACCAGCACCACAAGGAGCCAAGCAGAAGATTGACAACCAAGCGCAACAGGACATGCAAGGAGCAGCTCCACAGAAGGATCAGCCACAGAGACCCAATGGGCCCAAGGCACACAAAAGGATCAGCTGGAGAGAAACAATGGATCAATAACCCCTAGAAGCATCAGGTGGAGAGAAATGCACATGGTTCAGTGCCAAAGGAGCAGAGGGTGTGTTGGCAAAAAGGCTACCCCATAACAGGAAGGCTGCAGTGTTGAGTCAGCAAAGGCCCGGTGATGGAGAAAACTGCCGTAAATGGGGAGGGTTATGCATCTCCACCACCCTTAACCCAACATCAGAGCTGGTCCAAATAGAGGCCCTTATGCCTGGGTTACATTTTTCCCCAAGCTTCACAAATCCCTATGCTTTGGGGTTTCCTCATCTAGCCCCCCCCCAGTCACTGCCCCTCTTGGGTTAACTTCCTCTTCAAGGCATCTGCATTGGCAGATCTCCATCTAGTCACCCTTCTGGGGTTTACATAACCCCTCCCACCAACTCACTCCGGCATCCACATTATGGGGGTTCTCTATTGAGACTCCCTTTCACCACATTATGGGGTTCTCCATTCATTGAGCCTCCCTTTCATTGTCCTTTCAGGGTTTGCTTTGGCGATTACCCATCTAGCCATATCACTGCCATTCTGGGGCTCAATTAACCCCCGAACGAGGCCATCCAGCTAGCCCAATTTGAGTGGGCACCCCTTGCCACTGTTGGGGTATCAGCCCACGGTTGGCCTTGATGGTTGCTTACCGAGGGCAGTGTCCTGAACAGAGCTCAGAAAGGGGTACAAGATTGCCTTGTTGGGGGCAGCGCTGTACACAAGACCAGGCGGGATGCCAAGTCGGGTTTCTGCGTGCGATAGGCGTCCGCTTGACTCTTTTCACTACCGAAAGAAGTGGCACCAAGTTGAAATCTAAGTATTGTCTCCTAACCGCACCACAGAGTGGTCTTTCATGCAGCTGTCTTACTAGGAAGAGCCCCTCAAAATCTGAGGGTGGGTGACCTAGAACGTAAGTCGAACAAACAGCCTCCAGATTGTCCCCCTGGTCATTACAACAGATGGCGCAGCTGTGCCTTTACTTGGACAGCTGCCAAAAGGACGAGCAAGAACGTAAGTCAAGCCTCAACTTTCAGAGCTCGCCAGGTACTAGGTGCCGCGGCTTTTCCCCCCCAGTCACTGCCCCTCTTGGGTTAACTTCCTCTTCAAGGCATCTGCATTGGCAGATCTCCATCTAGTCACCCTTCTGGGGTTTACATAACCCCTCCCCACCAACTCACTCCGGCATCCACATTTAAGGGGGTTCTCTATTGAGACTCCCTTTCACCACATTATGGGGTTCTCCATTCATTGAGCTCCCTTTCAGAGCCTTTCAGGGTTTGCTTGGCGATTACCCATCTAGCCATATCACTGCCATTCTGGGGCTCAATTAACCCCGAACGAGGCCATCCAGCTAGCCCAATTTGAGTGGGCACCCCTTGCCACTGTTGGTATCAGCCCTGGTTGGCTTGATGGTTGCTTACCGAGGCAGTGTCCTGAACAGAGCTCAGAAAGGGGTACAAGATTGCCTGTTGGGGGCAGCGCTGTCACAAGACCAGGGGGATGCCAAGTCGGGTTTCTGCGTGCGATAGGCGTCCGCTTGACTCTTTTCACTACGAAAGAAGTGGCACCAAGTTGAAATCTAAGTATTGTCTCCTAACCGCACCACAGAGTGGTCTTCACTAGGAAGAGCCCCTCAAAATCTGAGGGTGGGTGACCTAGAACGTAAGTCGAACAAACAGCCTCCAGATTTCCCCCCTGGTCATACAACAGATGGCGCAGCTGTGCCTTTACTTGGACAGCTGCCAAAAAGGACGAGCAAGAACGTTAAGTCAAGCCTCAACTTTCAGAGCTCGCCAGGTAACTAGGTGCCGCGGCTTTTCCGAACCCTGGGTATCGGTTAAAAAATATGATGCCGAAAGGAAAACGAGACTGATAACTTAAGGTTAGGCATCTCCCAAGAGAAAAAACGGGCCTCAAGCTCTGCCGAGACCCGACGCAGTTGTGACTCATTATAGCGGCGTCTACAAAATTCAACTAGAGCTACTGGACTTGAACCCAGGGCTCAGCAGACAGGACAGACACCTACACTAGCACGCCCCAGAGAGAGCCGGGCAAGTGGGCCTTGCCGAAACCCAAAGAAACGGCCGTTTAACAATGCAGCCTGACGCAAAGAGAAACCTCTACTGTAAGCTCGGGTGAAGCTGGGATTCGAACTCGCAACCGTTCGGCCTCAGAGACGAGCACTCTTAAACCTGGCGCCACAGCCCCCTGCATAGGCATGATGGCTTGCCGGGACCTGAAGTAGCGGTTGCTCTGCTTTAGCAGAGGCAGCAGCAGCTCATTCTTCTGCCTAATTGGGTCAAGGCGCTCCCTAGTTTTCCCAATGCTCAGAGCCTCCAGCTTGGTTCAGTGGTTAAGGCATCGCCTGCGGTGCAGATGGTTCAGGGTTCAATTCCCACCAGCACCACAAGGAGCCAAGCAGAAGATTGACAACCAAGCACAACAGGACATGCAAGGAGCAGCTCCACAGAAGGATCAGCCACAGAGACCCAATGGCCCAAGACACACAAAAGGATCAGCTGGAGAGAAACAATGGATCAATAACCCTAGAAGCATCGGTGGAGAGAAATGCACATGGTTCAGTGCCAAAGGAGCAGAGGGTGTGTTGGCAAAAAGGCTACCCCATAACAGAAGGCGCAGGTTGAGTCAGCAAAGGCCGGTGATGGAGAAAACTGCCGTAAATGGGGAGGGTTATGCATCCCCACCACCCTTAACCCAACATCAGAGCTGGTCCAAATAGAGCCCTTATGCCTGGGTTACATTTTTCCCCAAGCTTCACAAATCCCTATGCTTTGGGGTTTCCCATCTAGCCCCCCCAGTCACTGCCCCTCTTGGGTTAACTTCCTCTTCAAGGCATCTGCATTGGCAGATCTCCATCTAGTCACCCTTCTGGGGTTTACATAACCCCTCCCACCAACCACTCCGGCATCCACATTATGGGGGTTCTCTATTGAGACTCCCTTTCACCACATTATGGGGTTCTCCATTCATTGAGCCTCCCTTTCATTGTCCTTTCAGGGTTTGCTTTGGCGATTACCCATCTAGCCATATCACTGCCATTCTGGGGCTCAATTAACCCCGAACGAGGCCATCCAGCTAGCCCAATTTGAGTGGGCACCCCTTGCCACTGTTGGGGTATCAGCCCACGGTTGGCCTTGATGGTTGCTTACCGAGGGCATGTCCTGAACAGAGCTCAGAAAGGGGACAAGATTGCCTTGTTGGGGGCAGCGCTGTACACAAGACCAGGCGGGATGCCAAGTCGGGTTTCTGCGTGCGATAGCGTCCGCTTGACTCTTTTCACTACCGAAAGAAGTGGCACCAAGTTGGAAATCTAAGTATTGTCTCCTAACCGCACCACAGAGTGGTCTACTAGGAAGAGCCCCTCAAAATCTGAGGGTGGGTGACCTAGAACGTAAGTCGAACAAACAGCCTCCAGATTGTCCCCCCTGTCATTACAACAGATGGCGCAGCTGTGCCTTTACTTGGACAGCTGCCAAAAGGACGAGCAAGAACGTAAGTCAAGCCTCAAACTTTCAGAGCTCGCCAGGTACTTTGGGGTTGCCGCGGCTTTTCCCCCCCCAGTCACTGCCCCTCTTGGGTTAACTTCCTCTTCAAGGCATCTGCATTGGCAGATCTCCATCTAGTCACCCTTCTGGGGTTTACATAACCCCTCCCACCAACTCACTCCGGCATCCACATTATGGGGGTTCTCTATTGAGACTCCCTTCACCACATTATGGGGTTCTCCATTCATTGAGCCTCCCTTTCATTGTCCTTTCAGGGTTTGCTTTGGCGATTACCCATCTAGCCATATCACTGCCATTCTGGGGCTCAATTAACCCCGAACGAGGCCATCCAGCTAGCCCAATTTGAGTGGGCACCCCTTGCCACTGTTGGGTATCAGCCCACGGTTGGCCTTGATGGTTGCTTACCGAGGGCAGTGTCCTGAACAGAGCTCAGAAAGGGGTACAAGATTGCCTTGTGGGGGCAGCGCTGTACACAAGACCAGGCGGGATGCCAAGTCGGGTTTCTGCGTGCGATAGGCGTCCGCTTGACTCTTTTCACTACCGAAAGAAGTGGCACCAAGTTGAAATCTAAGTATTGTCTCCTAACCGCACCACAGAGTGGTTTTCATGCAGCTGTCTTACTAGGAAGAGCCCCCAAATCTGAGGGTGGGTGACCTAGAACGTAAGTCGAACAAAACAGCCTCCAGATTGTCCCCCTGGTCATTACAACAGATGGCGCAGCTGTGCCTTTACTTGGACAGCTGCCAAAGGACGAGCAAGAACGTAAGTCAAGCCCTCAACTTTCAGAGCTCGCCAGGTACTAGGTGCCGCGGCTTTTCCGAACCCTGGGTATCGGTTAAAACAATATGATGCCGAAAGGAAAACGAGACTGATAACTTAAGGTTAGGCATCTCTCCAAGAGAAAAAACGGGCCTCAAGCTCTGCCGAGACCCGACGCAGTTGTGACTCATTATAGCGGCGTCTACAAAATTCAACTAGAGCTACTGGGGACTTGAACCCAGGGCTCAGCAGACAGGGGACAGACACCTACACTAGCACGCCCCAGAGAGAGCCGGCAAGTGGGCCTTGCCGAAACCCAAAGAAACGGCCGTTTAACAATGCAGCCTGACGCAAAGAGAAACCTCTACTGTAAGCTCGGGTGAAGCTGGGATTCGAACTCGCAAACGTTCGGCTCAGAGACGAGCACTCTAACCATGCGCCACAGCCCCTGCATAGGCATGATGGGTCTTGCCGGGATCTGAAGTAGCGGCTGCTCTGCTTTAGCAGAGGCAGCAGCAGCTCATCTTCTGCCTAATTGGTGGTCAAGGCGCTCCCCTAGTTTTCCTAATGTTCAGAGCCTCCAGCTTGGTCCAGTGGTTAAGGCATCCGCCTGCGGTGCAGAAGGTTCAGGGTTCATTCCCCACAGCACCACAAGAGCCAAGCAGAAGATTGACAACCAAGCACAACAGGACATGCAAGGAGCAGCTCCACAGAAGGATCAGCCACAGAGACCCAATGGGCCCAAGGCACACAAAGATCAGCTGGAGAGAAACATGGATCAATAACCCTAGAAGCATCAGGTGGAGAGAAATGCACATGGTTCAGTGCCAAAGGAGCAGAGGTGTGTTGGCAAAAAGGCTACTCCCATAACAGGAAGGGCTGCAGTGTTGAGTCAGCAAAGGCCCGGTGATGGAGAAAACTGCCGTAAATGGGGAGGGTTATGCATCTCCACCACCTTAAACCCAACATCAGAGCTGGTCCAAATAGAGGCCCCTTTATGCCTGGGTTACATTTTTCCCCCAAGCTTCACAATCCCTATGCTTTTGGGGTTTCCTCATCTAGCCCCCCCCCCAGTCACTGCCCCTCTTGGGTTAACTTCCTTCTTCAAGGCATCTGCATGGCAGATCTCCATCTAGTCACCCCTTCTGGGGTTACATAACCCCTCCCACCAACTCACTCCGGCATCCACATTATGGGGGTTCTCTATTGAGACTCCCTTTCACCACATATGGGGTTCTCCATTCATTGAGCCTCCCTTTCATTGTCCTTTCAGGGTTTGCTTTGGGCGATTACCCATCTAGCCATATCACTGCCATTCTGGGCTCAATTAACCCCCGAACGAGGCCATCCAGCTAGCCCCAATTTGAGTGGGGCACCCCCTTGGCCACTGTTGGGGGTATCAGCCCACGGTTGGCCTTGATGGTTGCTTACGCGAGGGCAGTGCCTGAACAGAGCTCAGAAAGGGCGGACAAGAATTGCCGTTGTTGGGGGCGAAGCGCTGCTACAACAAGACCAGGCTGGAGGATGGCCAAGCTCGGGTTTCTGCGTGCGATAGGCGTCCGCTTGACTCTTTTCACTACCGAAAGAAGTGGCACCAAGTTGAAATCTAAGTATTGTCTCCTAACCGCACCACAGAGTGGTCTTTCATGCAGCTGTCTTACTAGGAAGAGCCCTCAAAATCTGAGGGTGGGTGACCTAGAACGTAAGTCGAACAAACAGCCTCCAGATTGTCCCCCTGGTCATTACAACAGATGGCGCAGCTGTGCCTTTACTTGGACAGCTGCCAAAAGGACGAGCAAGAACGTAAGTCAAGCCTCAACTTTCAGAGCTCGCCAGGTACTAGGTGCCGCGGCTTTTCCGAACCCTGGGTATCGGTTAAAACAATATGATACCGAAAGGAAAACGAGACTGATAACTTAAGGTTAGGCATCTCTCCAAGAGAAAAACGGGCCTCAAGCTCTGCCGAGACCCGACGCAGTTGTGACTCATTATAGCGGCGTCTACAAAATTCAACTAGAGCTACTGAGACTTGAACCCAGTAGGCTCAGCAGACAGGGACAGAAAACCTACACTAGCCAGCCCCAGAGAGAGCGTCCGGGCAAGTGAGGGCCTTGCTGAACCCAAAGAACACGGCCCGTTTAACAATGCAGCCTGACGCAAAGAGAAACCTCACTAACTGTAAGCTCGTGAAGCTGGGAATTCGAACTCCGCAACCGTTCGGCTTCAGAGACGGAGCCAATCTTAACCTGGCGCCCACAGCCCCCTGCATAGGCACTGAGTCTTGCCAGGGACCTGAAGTAGCGGCTGCCCTGCTTTAGCAGAGGCAGCAGCAGCTCATCTTCTGCCTAATTTGGGTCAAAGCGCTCCCTAGTTTTCCTAATGTCGAAGCCTCCAGCTTGGTCCAGTGGTTTAAGGCATCCGCCCTGCGGTGGCAGAAGGTCCAGGCGTTCAATTCCCCACCAGCACCACAAGGAGCCAAGCAGAGATTTGAAAAACCAAGCGCAACAGGACATGCAAGGAGCAGCTCCACAGAAGATCAGCCACAGGAACCCAATGGGCCCAACACAAAGGATCAGCTGGAGAGAAACAATGGATCAATAACCCCTAGAAGCATCAGGTGAGAGAGAAATGCACATGGTTCAGTGCCACAAGGAGCAGAGGGTGTGTTTTGGCAAAAAGGCTACCCCATAAAACAGGAAGGCTGCAGTGTTGAGTCAGCAAAGGCCCGGTGATGGAGAAAACTGCCGTAAATGGGAGAGGGTATGCATCTCCACCACCCTTAACCCAACATCAGAGCTGGTCCAAATAGAGGCCCTTATGCCTGGGTACATTTTTCCCCAAGCTTCACAAATCCCTATGCTTTGGGGTTTCCTCATCTAGCCCCCCCCCCCAGTCACTGCCCCTCTTGACGTTAACTTCCTCTTCAAGGCATCTGCATTGGGCAGATCTCCATCTAGTCAACCCTTCTGGGGTTTACATAACCCCTCCCACCAACTCACTCCGGCATCCACATTATGGGGGTTCTCTATTGAGACTCCCTTTCACCACATTATGGGGTTCTCCATTCATTGAGCTCCCTTTCATTGTCCTTTCAGGGTTTGCTTTGGCGATTACCCATCTAGCCATATCACTGCCATTCTGGGGCTCAATTAAACCCCCGAACGAGGCCATCCAGCTAGCCCAATTTGAGTGGGCACCCCTTGCCACTGTTGGGGTATCAGCCCACGGTTGGCCCTTGATGGTTGCTTACCGAGGGGCAGTGTCCTGAACAGAGCTCAGAAAGGGGTAACAAGATTGCCTTGTTGGGGGCAGCGCTGTACACAAGACCAGGCGGGATGCCAAGTTCGGGTTTCTGCGTGCGATAGGCGTCCGCTTGACTCTTTTTCACTACCGAAAGAAGTGGCACCAAGTTGAAATCTAAGTATTGTCTCCTAACCGCACCACAGAGTGGTCTTCATGCAGCGTTTACTAGGAAGAGCCCCTCAAAATCTGAGGGTGGGTGACCTAGAACGTAAGTCGAAACAAACAGCCTCCAGATTGTCCCCCCTGGTCATTACAAAAGATGGCGCAGCTGTGCCTTTACTTGGACAGCTGCCGAAAAGGACGAGGCAAGAACGTAAGTCAAGCCTCAACTTTCAGAGCTCGCCAGGTACTAGGTGCCGCGGCTTTTCCGAACCCTGGGTATCGGTTAAAACAATATGATGCCGAAAGGAAACGAGACTGATAACTTAAGGTTAGGCATCTCTCCAAGAGAAAAAACGGGCCTCAAGCTCTGCCGAGACCCGAACGCAGTTGTGACTCATTATAGCCGGCGTCTACAAAATTCAACTAGAGCTACTGGGACTTGAACCCAGGGTCTCAGCAGACAGGGACAGACACCTACACTAGCACGCCCAGAGAGAGCCGGGCAAGTGGCCTTGCCGAAACCCAAAGAAACGCCGTTTAACAATGCCAGCCTGACGCAAAGAGAAACCTCTACTGTAAGCTCGGGTGAAGCTGGGATTCGAAACTCGCAACCGTTCGGCTCAGAGACGAGCAATCTAAAACCTGCGGCCACAGCCCCTGCATAGGCATGATGGTCTTGCCGGGACCTGAAGTAGCGGCTGCTCTGCTTTAGCAGAGGCAGCAGCAAGCTCATCTTCTGCCTAATTGGGTCAAGGCGCTCCCTAGTTTTCCTAATGTTCAGAGCCTCCAGCTTGGTCCAGTGGTTAAGGCATCCGCCTGCGGTGCAGAAGGTCCAGGTTCATTCCCACCAGCACCACAAGGAGCCAAGCAGAAGATTGACAACCAAGCACAACAGGACATGCAAGGAGCAGCTCCACAGAAGGATTCACCACAGAGACCCAATGGGCCCAAGGCACACAAAAGGATCAGCTGGAGAGAAACAATGGATCAATAACCCCTAGAAGCATCAGGTGGAGAGAAATGCACATGGTTCAGTGCCAAAGGAGCAGAGGGTGTGTTGGCAAAAAGGCTACCCCATAACAGGAAGGCTGCAGTGTTGAGTCAGCAAAGGCCCGGTGATGGAGAAAACTGCCGTAAATGGGGAGGGTTATGCATCTCCACCACCCTTAACCCAACATCAGAGCTGGTCCAAATAGAGGCCCTTATGCCTGGGTTACATTTTTCCCCAAGCTTCACAAATCCCTATGCTTTGGGGTTTCCTCATCTAGCCCCCCCAGTCACTGCCCCTCTTGGGTTAACTTCCTCTTCAAGGCATCTGCATTGGCAGATCTCCATCTAGTCACCCTTCTGGGGTTTACATAACCCCTCCCACCAACTCACTCCGGCTCCACATTATGGGGGTTCTCTATTGAGACTCCCTTTCACCACATTATGGGGTTCTCCATTCAATTGAGCCTCCCTTTCATTGTCCTTTCAGGGTTTGCTTGGCGGATTACCCATCTAGCCATATCACTGCCATTCTGGGGCTCAATTAACCCCCGAACGAGGCCATCCAGCTAGCCCAATTTGAGTGGGCACCCCTTGCACTGTTGGGTATCAGCCCACGGTTGGCCTTGATGGTTGCTTACCGAGGGCAGTGTCCTGAACAGAGCTCAGAAAGGGGTACAAGATTGCTTGTTGGGGGGCAGCGCTGTACACAAGACCAGGCGGGATGCCAAGTCGGGTTTCTGCGTGCGATAGGCGTCCGCTTGACTCTTTCACTACCGAAAGAAGTGGCACCAAGTTGAAATCTAAGTATTGTCTCCTACCGCACCACAGAGTGGCCTTTCATGCAGCTGTCTTACTAGGAAGAGCCCTCAAAATCTGAGGGTGGGTGACCTAGAACGTAAGTCGAACAAACAGCTCCAGATTGTCCCCCCTGGTCATTACAATAGATGGCACAGCTGTGCCTTTACTTGGACAGCTGCCAAAAGGACGAGCAAGAACGTAAGTCAAGCCTCAACTTTCAGAGCTCGCCAGGGGTACTAGGTGCCGCGGGCTTTTTCCGAACCCTGGGTATCGGTTAAAACAATATGATGCCGAAAGGAAAACGAGACTGGATAACTTAAGGTTTAGGCATCTCTCCAAGAGAAAAAACAGGCCTCAAGCTCTGCCGAGACCCGACGCAGTTGTGACTCATTATAGCGGCGTCTACCAAAATTCAACTAGAGCTACTGGGACTTGAACCCAGGGCTCAGCAGACAGGGACAGACACCTACACTAGCACGCCCCAGAGAGAGCCGGGCAAGTGGGCCTTGCCGAAACCCAAAGAAACGGCCGTTTAACAATGCAGCCTGACGCAAAGAGAAACCTCTACTGTAAAGCTCGGGTGAAGCTGGGATTCGAACTCGCAACCGTTCGGCCTCAGAGACGAGCACTCTAAACCTGGCGCCACAGGCCCCTGCATAGGCATGATGGTCTTGCCGGGACCTGAAGTAGCGGTTGCTCTGCTTTAGCAGAGGCAGCAGCAGCTCATCTTCTGCCTAATTGGGTCAAGGCGCTCCCTAGTTTTCCTAATGTTCAGAGCCTCCAGCTTGGTCCAGTGGTTAAGGCATCTGCCTGCGGTGCAGAAGGTCCAGGGTTCAATTCCCACCAGCACCACAAGGAGCCAAGCAGAAGATTGACAACCAAGCGCAACAGGACATGCAAGGAGCAGCTCCACAGAAGGATCAGCCACAGAGACCCAATGGGCCCAAGACACACAAAAGGATCAGCTGGAGAGAAACAATGGATCAATAACCCCTAGAAGCATCAGGTGGAGAGAAATGCACATGGTTCAGTGCCAAAGGAGCAGAGGGGTGTGTTGGCAAAAAGGCTACCCCATAACAGGAAGGCTGCAGTGTTGAGTCAGCAAAGGCCCGGTGTTGGAGAAAACTGCCGTAAATGGGGAGGGTTATGCATCTCCACCACCCTTAACCCAACATCAGAGCTGGTCCAAATAGAGGCCCTTATGCCTGGGTTACATTTTTCCCCAAGCTTCACAAATCCCTATGCTTTGGGGTTTCCTCATCTAGCCCCCCCCCCCAGTCACTGCCCCTCTTGGGTTAACTTCCTCTTCAAGGCATCTGCCATTGGCAGATCTCCATCTAGTCACCCTTCTGGGGTTTACATAACCCCTCCCACCCACTCACTCCGGCATCCACATTATGGGGGTTCTCTATTGAGACTCCCTTTCACCACATTATGGGGTTCTCCATTCATTGAGCCTCCCTTTCATTGTCCTTTCAGGGTTTGCTTTGGCGATTACCCATCTAGCCATATCACTGCCATTCTGGGGCTCAATTAACCCCCGAACGAGGCCATCCAGCTAGCCCAATTTGAGTGGGCACCCCTTGCCACTGTTGGGGTATCAGCCCACGGTTGGCCTTGATGGTTGCTTACCGAGGGGCAGTGTCCTGAACAGAGCTCAGAAAGGGGTACAGATTGCCTTGTTGGGGGCAGCGCTGTACACAAGACCAGGCGGGATGCCAAGTCGGGTTTCTGCTTGCGATAGGCATCCGCTTGACTCTTTTCACTACCGAAAGAAGTGGCACCAAGTTTGAAATCTAAGTATTGTCTCCTAACCGCACCACAGAGTCGTCTTACTAGGAAGAGCCCCTCAAAATCTGAGGGTGGGTGACCTAGAACGTAAGTCGAACAAACAGCCTCCAGATTGTCCCCCCTGGTTCATTACAACAGATGGCCGCAGCTGTGCCTTTACTTGGACAGCTGCCAAAAGGATGAGCAAGAACGTAAGTCAAGCCTCAACTTTCAGAGCTCGCCAGGTACTAGGTGCCGCGGCTTTTTCCGAACCCTGGGTATCGGTTAAAACAATATGATACCGAAAGGAAAACGAGACTGATAACTTAAGGTTAGGCAATCTCTCCAAGAGAAAAAACGGGCCTCAAGCTCTGCCGAGACCCGACGCAGTTGTGACTCATTATAGCGGCGTCTACAAAATTCAACTAGAGCTACTGGGACTTGAACCCAGGGCTCAGCAGACAGGGACAGACACCTACACCTAGCACGCCCCAGAGAGAGCCGGGCAAGTGGGCCTTGCCGAAACCCAAAGAAACGGCCGTTTAACAATGCAGCCTGACGCAATGAGAAACCACTACTGTAAGCTCGGGTGAAGCTGGGATTCAAACTCGCAACCGTTCGGCTCAGAGACGAGCACTCTTAACCTGGCGCCAAAGCCCCTGCATAGGCATGATGGTCTTGCCGGGACCTGAAGTAGCGGTTGCTCTGCTTTAGCAGAGGCAGCAGCAGCTCATCTTCTGCCTAATTGGGTCAAGGCGCTCCCTAGTTTTCCTAATGCTCAGAGCCTCCAGCTTGGGTCAGTGGTTAAGGCATCTGCCTGCGGTGCAGAAGGTTCAGGGTTCAATTCCCACCAGCACCACAAGAAGCCAAGCAGAAGATTGACAACCAAGCACAACAGGACATGCAAGGAGCAGCTCCACAGAAGGATCAGCCACAGAGACCCAATGGGCCCAAGACACACAAAAGGATCAGCTGGAGAGAAACAATGGATCAATAACCCCTAGAAGCAATCAGGTGGAGAGAAATGCACATGGTTCAGTGCCAAAGGAGCAGAGGGTGTGTTGGCAAAAAGGCTACCCCATAACAGGAAGGCTGCAGTGTTGAGTCAGCAAAAGGCCCGGTGATGGAGAAAACTGCCGTAAATGGTGAGGGTTATGCATCTCCACCACCCTTAACCCAACATCAGAGCTGCTCCAAATAGAGGCCCTTATGCCTGGGTTACAATTTTCCCCAAGCTTCACAAATCCCTATGCTTTGGGGTTTCCTCATCTAGCCCCCCCCCCCAGTCACTGCCCCTCTTGGGTTAACTTCCTCTTCAAGGCATCTGCATTGGCAGATCTCCATCTAGTCACCCTTCTGGGGTTTACATAACCCCTCCCACCCACTCACTCCGGCATCCACATTATGGGGTTCTCTATTGAGACTCCCTTTCACCACATTATGGGGGTTCTCCATTCATTGAGCCTCCCTTTCATTGTCCTTTCAGGGTTTGCTTTGGCGATTTACCCATCTAGCCATATCACTGCCATTCTGGGGCTCAATTAACCCCCGAACGAGGCCATCCAGCTAGCCCAATTTGAGTGGGCACCCCTTGCCACTGTTGGGGTATCAGCCCACGGTTGGCCTTGATGGTTGCTTACGAGGGGCAGTGTCCTGAAACAGAGCTCAGAAAGGGGTACAAGATTGCCTGTTGGGGGCAGCACTGTACACAAGAACCAGGCGGGATGCCAAGTCGGGTTTCTGCGTGCGATAGGCGTCCGCTTGTCTCTTTTCACTACCGAAAGAAGTGGCACCAAGTTGAAATCTAAGTATTGTCTCCTAACCGCACCAGAGTGGTCTTTCATGCAGCTGTCTTACTAGGAAGAGCCCCTCAAAATCTGAGGTGGGTGACCTACAACGTAAGTCGAACAAACAGCCTCCAGATTGTCCCCCCTGGTCATTACAACAGAATGGCGCAGCTGTGCCTTTACTTGGACAGCTGCCAAAAGGACGAGCAAGAACGTAAGTCAAGCCTCAACTTTCAGAGCTCGCCAGGATACTAGGTGCCGCGGCTTTTCCGAACCCTGGGTATGCGGTTAAAACAATATGATGCCGAAAGGAAAACGAGACTGATAACTAAGGTTAGGCATCTCTCCAAGAGAAAAAACGGGCCTCAAGCTCTGCCGAGACCCGACGCAGTTGTGACTCATTATAAGCGGCGTCTACAAAATTCAACTAGAGCTACTGGGACTTGAACCCAGGGCTCAGCAGACAGGGACAGACACCTACACTAGCACGCCCCAGAGAGAGCCGGGCAAGTGGGTCTTGCCGGAACCCAAAGAAACAGCCGTTTAACCAATGCAAGCCTGACGCAAAGAGGAAACCTCTACTGTAAGCTCGGGTGAAGCTGGGATTCAAAACTCCCAACCGTTCGGCTCAGAGACGAGCATTCTTAACCTGGCGCCACTGCACCCTGCATAGGCGTGATGGGTCTTGCCGGGACCTGAAGTAGCGGTTTGCTCTGCTTTAGCAGAGGCAGCAGCAGCTCATCTTCTGCCTAATTGGGTCAAGGCGCTCCCTAGTTTTCCTAATGTTCAGAGCCTCCAGCTTGGTCCAGTGGTTAAGGCATCCACCTGCGGTGCAGAAGGTCCAGGGTTCAATTCCCACCAGCACCACAAGGGAGCCAAGCAGAAGATTGACAACCAAGCGCAACAGGACATGCAAGGAAGCAGCTCCACAGAAGGATCAGCCACAGAGACCCAATGGTCCCAAGGCACACAAAGGATCAGCTGGAGAGAAACAATGGATCAATTCCCCCTAGAAGCATTCAGGGTGGAGAGAAATGCACATGGTTCAGTGCCAAAGGAGCAGAGGGTGTGTTGGCAAAAAGGCTACCCCAAAACAGGAAGGCTGCAGTGTTGAGTCAGCAAAGGCCCGGTGATGGAGAAAACTGCCGTAAATGGGGAGGGTTATGCATCTCCACCACCCTTAACCCAACATCAGAGCTGGTCCAAATAGAGGCCCTTATGCCCTGGGTTACATTTTTCCCCAAGCTTCACAAATCCCTATGCTTTGGGGTTTCCTCATCTAGCCCCCCCCCCCAGTCACTGCCCCTCTTGGGTTAACTTCCTCTTCAAGGCATCTGCATTGGCAGATCTCCATCTAGTCACCCTTCTGGGGTTTACATAACCCCTCCACCAACTCACTCCGGCATCCACATTATGGGGGTTCTCTATTGAGACTCCCTTTCACCACATTATGGGGTTCTCCATTCATTGAGCCTCCCTTTCATTGTCCTGTCAGGGTTTGCTTTGGCGATTACCCATCTAGCCATATCACTGCCATTCTGGGGCTCAATTAACCCCGAACGAGGCCATCCAGCTAGCCCAATTTGAGTGGGCACCCCTTGCCACTGTTGGGGTATCAGCCCACGGTTGGCCTTGATGGTTGCTTACCGAGGGCAGTGTCCTGAACAGAGCTCAGAAAGGGGTACAAGATTGCCTTGTTGGGGCAGCGCTGTACACAAGACCAGGCGGGATGCCAAGTCGGGTTTCTGCGTGCGATAGGCGTCCGCTTGAACTCTTTTCACTACCGAAAGAAGTGGCACCAAGTTGAAATCTAAGTATTGTCTCCTAACCGCACCACAGAGTGGTCTTTCATGCAGCTGTCTTACTAGAAGAGCCCCTCAAAATCTGAGGGTGGGTGACCTAGAACGTAAGTCGAACAAACAGCCTCCAGATTGTCCCCCCTGGTCATTACAACAGATGGCGCAGCTGTGCCTTACTTGGACAGCTGCCAAAAGGACGAGCAAGAACGTAAGTCAAGCCTCAACTTTCAGAGCTCGCCAGGTACTAGTGCCGCGGCTTTTCCCCCCCAGTCACTGCCCCTCTTGGGTTAACTTCCTCTTCAAGGCATCTGCATTGGCAGATCTCCATCTAGTCCACCCTTCTGGGGTTTACATAACCCCTCCCACCAACTCACTCCGGCATCCACATTATGGGGGTTCTCTATTGAGACTCCCTTTCACCCACATTATGGGGTTCTCCATTCATTGAGCCTCCCTTTCATTGTCCTTTCAGGGTTTGCCTTTGGCGATTACCCATCTAGCCATATCACTGCCATTCTGGGGCTCAATTAACCCCCGAACGAGGCCATCCAGCTAGCCCAATTTGAGTGGGGCACCCCTTGCCACTGTTGGGGTATCAGCCCACGGTTGGCCTTGATGGTTGCTTACCGAGGGCAGTGTCCTGAACAGAGCTCAGAAAGGGGTACAAGATTGCCTTGTTGGGGGCAGCGCTGTACACAAGACCAGGCGGGATGCCAAGTCGGGTTCTGCGTGCGATAGGCGTCCGCTTGACTCTTTTCACTACCGAAAGAAGTGGCACCAAGTTGAAATCTAAGTATTGTCTCCTAACCACACCACAGAGTGGCCTTTCATGCAGCTGTCTTACTAGGAAGAGCCCCTCAAAATCTGAGGGTGGGTGACCTAGAACGTAAGTCGAACAAACAGCCTCCAGATTGTCCCCCCTGGTCATTACAATAGATGGCACAGCTGTGCCTTTACTTGGACAGCTGCCAAAAGGACGAGCAAGAACGTAAGTCAAGGCCTCAACTTTCAGAGCTCGCCAGGTACTAGGTGCCGCGGCTTTTCCGAACCCTGGGTATCGGTTTAAAACAATATGATGCCGAAAGGAAAACGAGACTGATAACTTAAGGTTAGGCATCTCTCCAAGAGAAAAAAACGGGCCTCAAGCTCTGCCGAGACCCGACGCAGTTGTGACTCATTATAGCGGCGTCTACAAAATTCAACTAGAGCTACTGGGACTTGAACCCAGGGCTCAGCAGACAGGGACAGACACCTACACTAGCACGCCCCAGAGAGAGCCGGGCAAGTGGGCCTTGCCGAAACCCAAAGAAACGGCCGTTTAACAATGCAGCCTGACGCAAAGAGAAACCTCTACTGTAAGCTCGGGTGAAGCTGGGATTCGAACTCGCAACCGTTCGGCTCAGAGACGAGCACTCTTAACCTGGCGCCAACAGCCCCTGCATAGGCATGATGGTCTTGCCGGGACCTGAAGTAGCGGTTGCTCTGCTTTAGCAGAGGCAGCAGCAGCTCATCTTCTGCCTAATTGGGTCAAGGCGCTCCCTAGTTTTCCTAATGCTCAGAGCCTCCAGCTTGGTCCAGTGGTTAAGGCATCTGCCTGCGGTGCAGAAGGTTCAGGGTTCAATTCCCACCAGCACCACAAGAAGCCAAGCAGAAGATTGACAACCAAGCACAACAGGACATGCAAGGAGCAGCTCCACAGAAGGATCAGCCACAGAGACCCAATGGGCCCAAGACAAACAAAAGGATCAGCTGGAGAGAAACAATGGATCAATAACCCCTAGAAGCATCAGGTGGAGAGAAATGCACATGGTTCAGTGCCAAAGGAGCAGAGGGTGTGTTGGCAAAAAGGCTACCCCATAACAGCTGTTGAGTCATCAAGGCCTGGTGATGGAGAAAACTGCCGTAAATGGTGAGGGTTATGCATCTCCACCACCCTTAACCCAACATCAGAGCTGCTCCAAATAGAGGCCCTTATGCCTGGGTTACATTTTTCCCCAAGCTTCACAAATCCCTATGCTTTGGGGTTTCCTCATCTAGCCCCCCCCCCAGTCACTGCCCCTCTTGGGTTAACTTCCTCTTCAAGGCATCTGCATTGGCAGATCTCCATCTAGTCACCCTTCTGGGGTTTACATAACCCCTCCCACCAACTCACTCCGGCATCCACATTATGGGGGTTCTCTATTGAGACTCCCTTTCACCACATTATGGGGTTCTCCATTCATTGAGCCTCCCTTTCATTGTCCTTTCAGGGTTTGCTTTGGCGATTACCCATCTAGCCATATCACTGCCATTCTGGGGCTCAATTAACCCCCGAACGAGGCCATCCAGCTAGCCCAATTTGAGTGGGCACCCCTTGCCACTGGTTGGGGTATCAGCCCACGGTTGGCCTTGATGGTTGCTTACCGAGGGCAGTGTCGCCTGAACAGAGCTCAGAAAGGGGTACAAGATTGCCTTGTTGGGGGCAGCGCTGTACACAAGACCAGGCGGGATGCCAAGTTGGGTTTCTGCGTGCGATAGGCGTCCGCTTGACTCTTTTCACTACCGAAAGAAGTGGCACCAAGTTGAAATCTAAGTATTGTCTCCTAACCGCACCACAGAGTGGTCTTTCATGCAGCTGTCTTACTAGGAAGAGCCCCTCAAAATCTGAGGGTGGGTGACCTAGAACGTAAGTCGAACAAACAGCCTCCAGATTGTCCCCCCTGGTCATTACAACAGATGGCGCAGCTGTGCCTTTACTTGGACAGCTGCCAAAAGGACGAGCAAGAACGTAAGTCAAGCCTCAACTTTCAGAGCTCGCCAGGTACTAGGTGCCGCGGCTTTTCCCCCCCAGTCACTGCCCCTCTTGGGTTAACTTCCTCTTCAAGGCATCTGCATTGGCAGATCTCCATCTAGTCACCCTTCTGGGGTTTACATAACCCCTCCCACCAACTCACTCCGGCATCCACATTATGGGGGTTCTCTATTGAGACTCCCTTTCACCACATTATGGGGTTCTCCATTCATTGAGCCTCCCTTTCATTGTCCTTTCAGGGTTTGCTTTGGCGATTACCCATCTAGCCATATCACTGCCATTCTGGGGCTCAATTAACCCCCGAACGAGGCCATCCAGCTAGCCCAATTTGAGTGGGCACCCCTTGCCACTGTTGGGGTATCAGCCCACGGTTGGCCTTGATGGTTGCTTACCGAGGGCAGTGTCCTGAACAGAGCTCAGAAAGGGGTACAAGATTGCCTTGTTGGGGGCAGCGCTGTACACAAGACCAGGCGGGATGCCAAGTCGGGTTTCTGCGTGCGATAGGCGTCCGCTTGACTCTTTTCACTACCGAAAGAAGTGGCACCAAGTTGAAATCTAAGTATTGTCTCCTAACCACACCACAGAGTGGCCTTTCATGCAGCTGTCTTACTAGGAAGAGCCCCTCAAAATCTGAGGGTGGGTGACCTAGAACGTAAGTCGAACAAACAGCCTCCAGATTGTCCCCCCTGGTCATTACAATAGATGGCGCAGCTGTGCCTTTACTTGGACAGCTGCCAAAAGGACGAGCAAGAACGTAAGTCAAGCCTCAACTTTCAGAGCTCGCCAGGGTACTAGGTGCCGCGGCTTTCCGAACCCTGGGTATCGGTTAAAACAATATGATGCCGAAAGGAAAACGAGACTGATAACTTAAGGTTAGGCATCTCTCCAAGAGAAAAAACGGGCCTCAAGCTCTGCCGAGACCCGACGCAGTTGTGACTCATTATAGCGGCGTCTACAAAATTCAACTAGAGCTACTGGGACTTGAACCCAGGGCTCAGCAGACAGGGACAGACACCTACACTAGCACGCCCCAGAGAGAGCCGGGCAAGTGGGCCTTGCCGAAACCCAAAGAAACGGCCGTTTAACAATGCAGCCTGACGCAAAGAGAAACCTCTACTGTAAGCTCGGGTGAAGCTGGGATTCGAACTCGCAACCGTTCGGCTCAGAGACGAGCACTCTTAACCTGGCGCCACAGCCCCTGCATAGGCATGATGGTCTTGCCGGGACCTGAAGTAGCGGTTGCTCTGCTTTAGCAGAGGCAGCAGCAGCTCATCTTCTGCCTAATTGGGTCAAGGCGCTCCCTAGTTTTCCTAATGCTCAGAGCCTCCAGCTTGGTCCAGTGGTTAAGGCATCTGCCTGCGGTGCAGAAGGTTCAGGGTTCAATTCCCACCAGCACCACAAGAAGCCAAGCAGAAGATTGACAACCAAGCACAACAGCACAACAGGACATGCAAGGAGCAGCTCCACAGAAGGATCAGCCACAGAGACCCAATGGGCCCAAGACAAACAAAAGGATCAGCTGGAGAGAAACAATGGATCAATAACCCCTAGAAGCATCAGGTGGAGAGAAATGCACATGGTTCAGTGCCAAAGGAGCAGAGGGTGTGTTGGCAAAAAGGCTACCCCATAACAGCTGTTGAGTCATCAAAGGCCCGGTGATGGAGAAAACTGCCGTAAATGGTGAGGGTTATGCATCTCCACCACCCTTAACCCAACATCAGAGCTGCTCCAAATAGAGGCCCTTATGCCTGGGTTACATTTTTCCCCAAGCTTCACAAATCCCTATGCTTTGGGGTTTCCTCATCTAGCCCCCCCCCCAGTCACTGCCCCTCTTGGGTTAACTTCCTCTTCAAGGCATCTGCATTGGCAGATCTCCATCTAGTCACCCTTCTGGGGTTTACATAACCCCTCCCACCAACTCACTCCGGCATCCACATTATGGGGGTTCTCTATTGAGACTCCCTTTCACCACATTATGGGGTTCTCCATTCATTGAGCCTCCCTTTCATTGTCCTTTCAGGGTTTGCTTTGGCGATTACCCATCTAGCCATATCACTGCCATTCTGGGGCTCAATTAACCCCCGAACGAGGCCATCCAGCTAGCCCAATTTGAGTGGGCACCCCTTGCCACTGTTGGGGTATCAGCCCACGGTTGGCCTTGATGGTTGCTTACCGAGGGCAGTGTCCTGAACAGAGCTCAGAAAGGGGTACAAGATTGCCTTGTTGGGGGCAGCGCTGTACACAAGACCAGGCGGGATGCCAAGTTGGGTTTCTGCGTGCGATAGGCGTCCGCTTGACTCTTTTCACTACCGAAAGAAGTGGCACCAAGTTGAAATCTAAGTATTGTCTCCTAACCGCACCACAGAGTGGTCTTTCATGCAGCTGTCTTACTAGGAAGAGCCCCTCAAAATCTGAGGGTGGGTGACCTAGAACGTAAGTCGAACAAACAGCCTCCAGATTGTCCCCCCTGGTCATTACAACAGATGGCGCAGCTGTGCCTTTACTTGGACAGCTGCCAAAAGGACGAGCAAGAACGTAAGTCAAGCCTCAACTTTCAGAGCTCGCCAGGTACTAGGTGCCGCGGCTTTTCCCCCCCAGTCACTGCCCCTCTTGGGTTAACTTCCTCTTCAAGGCATCTGCATTGGCAGATCTCCATCTAGTCACCCTTCTGGGGTTTACATAACCCCTCCCACCAACTCACTCCGGCATCCACATTATGGGGGTTCTCTATTGAGACTCCCTTTCACCACATTATGGGGTTCTCCATTCATTGAGCCTCCCTTTCATTGTCCTTTCAGGGTTTGCTTTGGCGATTACCCATCTAGCCATATCACTGCCATTCTGGGGCTCAATTAACCCCCGAACAAGGCCATCCAGCTAGCCCAATTTGAGTGGGCACCCCTTGCCACTGTTGGGGTATCAGCCCACGGTTGGCCTTGATGGTTGCTTACCGAGGGCAGTGTCCTGAACAGAGCTCAGAAAGGGGTACAAGATTGCCTTGTTGGGGGCAGCGCTGTACACAAGACCAGGCGGGATGCCAAGTCGGGTTTCTGCGTGCGATAGGCGTCCGCTTGACTCTTTTCACTACCGAAAGAAGTGGCACCAAGTTGAAATCTAAGTATTGTCTCCTAACCGCACCACAGAGTGGTCTTACTAGGAAGAGCCCCTCAAAATCTGAGGGTGGGTGACCTAGAACGTAAGTCGAACAAACAGCCTCCAGATTGTCCCCCCTGGTCATTACAACAGATGGCGCAGCTGTGCCTTTACTTGGACAGCTGCCAAAAGGACGAGCAAGAACGTAAGTCAAGCCTCAACTTTCAGAGCTCGCCAGGTACTAGGTGCCGCGGCTTTTCCGAACCCTGGGTATCGGTTAAAACAATATGATGCCGAAAGGAAAACGAGACTGATAACTTAAGGTTAGGCATCTCTCCAAGAGAAAAAACGGGCCTCAAGCTCTGCCGAGACCCGACGCAGTTGTGACTCATTATAGCGGCGTCTACAAAATTCAACTAGAGCTACTGGGACTTGAACCCAGGGCTCAGCAGACAGGGACAGACACCTACACTAGCACGCCCCAGAGAGAGCCGGGCAAGTGGGCCTTGCCGAAACCCAAAGAAACGGCCGTTTAACAATGCAGCCTGACGCAAAGAGAAAGCTCTACTGTAAGCTCGGGTGAAGCTGGGATTCGAACTCGCAACCGTTCGGCTCAGAGACGAGCACTCTTAACCTGGCGCCACAGCCCCTGCATAGGCATGATGGTCTTGCCGGGACCTGAAGTAGCGGTTGCTCTGCTTTAGCAGAGGCAGCAGCAGCTCATCTTCTGCCTAATTGGGTCAAGGCGCTCCCTAGTTTTCCCAATGCTCAGAGCCTCCAGCTTGGTCCAGTGGTTAAGGCATCTGCCTGCGGTGCAGATGGTTCAGGGTTCAATTCCCACCAGCACCACAAGGAGCCAAGCAGAAGATTGACAACCAAGCACAACAGGACATGCAAGGAGCAGCTCCACAGAAGGATCAGCCACAGAGACCCAATGGGCCCAAGACACACAAAAGGATCAGCTGGAGAGAAACAATGGATCAATAACCCCTAGAAGCATCAGGTGGAGAGAAATGCACATGGTTCAGTGCCAAAGGAGCAGAGGGTGTGTTGGCAAAAAGGCTACCCCATAACAGGAAGGCTGCAGTGTTGAGTCAGCAAAGGCCCGGTGATGGAGAAAACTGCCGTAAATGGGGAGGGTTATGCATCCCCACCACCCTTAACCCAACATCAGAGCTGGTCCAAATAGAGCCCTTTATGCCTGGGTTATATTTTTCCCCAAGCTTCACAAATCCCTATGCTTTGGGGTTTCCTCATCTAGCCCCCCCAGTCACTGCCCCTCTTGGGTTAACTTCCTCTTCAAGGCATCTGCATTGGCAGATCTCCATCTAGTCACCCTTCTGGGGTTTACATAACCCCTCCCACCAACTCACTCCGGCATCCACATTATGGGGGTTCTCTATTGAGACTCCCTTTCACCACATTATGGGGTTCTCCATTCATTGAGCCTCCCTTTCATTGTCCTTTCAGGGTTTGCTTTGGCGATTACCCATCTAGCCATATCACTGCCATTCTGGGGCTCAATTAACCCCCGAACGAGGCCATCCAGCTAGCCCAATTTGAGTGGGCACCCCTTGCCACTGTTGGGGTATCAGCCCACGGTTGGCCTTGATGGTTGCTTACCGAGGGCAGTGTCCTGAACAGAGCTCAGAAAGGGGTACAAGATTGCCTTGTTGGGGGGGCAGCGCTGTACACAAGACCAGGCGGGATGCCAAGTCGGGTTTCTGCGTGCGATAGGCGTCCGCTTGACTCTTTTCACTACCGAAAGAAGTGGCACCAAGTTGAAATCTAAGTATTGTCTCCTAACCGCACCACAGAGTGGTCTTACTAGGAAGAGCCCCTCAAAATCTGAGGGTGGGTGACCTAGAACGTAAGTCGAACAAACAGCCTCCAGATTGTCCCCCCTGGTCATTACAACAGATGGCGCAGCTGTGCCTTTACTTGGACAGCTGCCAAAAGGACGAGCAAGAACGTAAGTCAAGCCTCAACTTTCAGAGCTCGCCAGGTACTAGGTGCCGCGGCTTTTCCCCCCCAGTCACTGCCCCTCTTGGGTTAACTTCCTCTTCAAGGCATCTGCATTGGCAGATCTCCATCTAGTCACCCTTCTGGGGTTTACATAACCCCTCCCACCAACTCACTCCGGCATCCACATTATGGGGGTTCTCTATTGAGACTCCCTTTCACCACATTATGGGGTTCTCCATTCATTGAGCCTCCCTTTCATTGTCCTTTCAGGGTTTGCTTTGGCGATTACCCATCTAGCCATATCACTGCCATTCTGGGGCTCAATTAACCCCCGAACGAGGCCATCCAGCTAGCCCAATTTGAGTGGGCACCCCTTGCCACTGTTGGGGTATCAGCCCACGGTTGGCCTTGATGGTTGCTTACCGAGGGCAGTGTCCTGAACAGAGCTCAGAAAGGGGTACAAGATTGCCTTGTTGGGGGCAGCGCTGTACACAAGACCAGGCGGGATGCCAAGTCGGGTTTCTGCGTGCGATAGGCGTCCGCTTGACTCTTTTCACTACCGAAAGAAGTGGCACCAAGTTGAAATCTAAGTATTGTCTCCTAACCGCACCACAGAGTGGTCTTACTAGGAAGAGCCCCTCAAAATCTGAGGGTGTGTGACCTAGAACGTAAGTCGAACAAACAGCCTCCAGATTGTCCCCCCTGGTCATTACAACAGATGGCGCAGCTGTGCCTTTACTTGGACAGCTGCCAAAAGGACGAGCAAGAACGTAAGTCAAGCCTCAACTTTCAGAGCTCGCCAGGTACTAGGTGCCGCGGCTTTTCCGAACCCTGGGTATCGGTTAAAACAATATGATGCCGAAAGGAAAACGAGACTGATAACTTAAGGTTAGGCATCTCTCCAAGAGAAAAAACGGGCCTCAAGCTCTGCCGAGACCCGACGCAGTTGTGACTCATTATAGCGGCGTCTACAAAATTCAACTAGAGCTACTGGGACTTGAACCCAGGGCTCAGCAGACAGGGACAGACACCTACACTAGCACGCCCCAGAGAGAGCCGGGCAAGTGGGCCTTGCCGAAACCCAAAGAAACGGCCGTTTAACAATGCAGCCTGACGCAAAGAGAAAGCTCTACTGTAAGCTCGGGTGAAGCTGGGATTCGAACTCGCAACCGTTCGGCTCAGAGACGAGCACTCTTAACCTGGCGCCACAGCCCCTGCATAGGCATGATGGTCTTGCCGGGACCTGAAGTAGCGGTTGCTCTGCTTTAGCAGAGGCAGCAGCAGCTCATCTTCTGCCTAATTGGGTCAAGGCGCTCCCTAGTTTTCCTAATGCTCAGAGCCTCCAGCTTGGTCCAGTGGTTAAGGCATCTGCCTGCGGTGCAGATGGTTCAGGGTTCAATTCCCACCAGCACCACAAGGAGCCAAGCAGAAGATTGACAACCAAGCACAACAGGACATGCAAGGAGCAGCTCCACAGAAGGATCAGCCACAGAGACCCAATGGGCCCAAGACACACAAAAGGATCAGCTGGAGAGAAACAATGGATCAATAACCCCTAGAAGCATCAGGTGGAGAGAAATGCACATGGTTCAGTGCCAAAGGAGCAGAGGGTGTGTTGGCAAAAAGGCTACCCCATAACAGGAAGGCTGCAGTGTTGAGTCAGCAAAGGCCCGGTGATGGAGAAAACTGCCGTAAATGGGGAGGGTTATGCATCCCCACCACCCTTAACCCAACATCAGAGCTGGTCCAAATAGAGCCCTTTATGCCTGGGTTATATTTTTCCCCAAGCTTCACAAATCCCTATGCTTTGGGGTTTCCTCATCTAGCCCCCCCAGTCACTGCCCCTCTTGGGTTAACTTCCTCTTCAAGGCATCTGCATTGGCAGATCTCCATCTAGTCACCCTTCTGGGTTTACATAACCCCTCCCACCAACTCACTCCGGCATCCACATTATGGGGGTTCTCTATTGAGACTCCCTTTCACCACATTATGGGGTTCTCCATTCATTGAGCCTCCCTTTCATTGTCCTTTCAGGGTTTGCTTTGGCGATTACCCATCTAGCCATATCACTGCCATTCTGGGGCTCAATTAACCCCCGAACGAGGCCATCCAGCTAGCCCAATTTGAGTGGGCACCCCTTGCCACTGTTGGGGTATCAGCCCACGGTTGGCCTTGATGGTTGCTTACCGAGGGCAGTGTCCTGAACAGAGCTCAGAAAGGGGTACAAGATTGCCTTGTTGGGGGGGCAGCGCTGTACACAAGACCAGGCGGGATGCCAAGTCGGGTTTCTGCGTGCGATAGGCGTCCGCTTGACTCTTTTCACTACCAAAAGAAGTGGCACCAAGTTGAAATCTAAGTATTGTCTCCTAACCGCACCACAGAGTGGTCTTACTAGGAAGAGCCCCTCAAAATCTGAGGGTGGGTGACCTAGAACGTAAGTCGAACAAACAGCCTCCAGATTGTCCCCCCTGGTCATTACAACAGATGGCGCAGCTGTGCCTTTACTTGGACAGCTGCCAAAAGGACGAGCAAGAACGTAAGTCAAGCCTCAACTTTCAGAGCTCGCCATGTACTAGGTGCCGCGGCTTTTCCGAACCCTGGGTATCGGTTAAAACAATATGATGCCGAAAGGAAAACGAGACTGATAACTTAAGGTTAGGCATCTCTCCAAGAGAAAAAACGGGCCTCAAGCTCTGCCGAGACCCGACGCAGTTGTGACTCATTATAGCGGCGTCTACAAAATTCAACTAGAGCTATTGGGACTTGAACCCAGGGCTCAGCAGACAGGGACAGACACCTACACTAGCACGCCCCAGAGAGAGCCGGTCAAGTGGGCCTTGCCGAAATCCAAAGAAACGGCCGTTTAACAATGCAGCCTGACGCAAAGAGAAACCTCTACTGTAAGCTCGGGTGAAGCTGGGATTCGAACTCGCAACCGTTCGGCTCAGAGACGAGCACTCTAAACCTGGCGCCACAGCCCCTGCATAGGCATGATGGTCTTGCCGGGACCTGAAGTAGCGGTTGCTCTGCTTTAGCAGAGGCAGCAGCAGCTCATCTTCTGCCTAATTGGGTCAAGGCGCTCCCTAGTTTTCCTAATGTTCAGAGCCTCCAGCTTGGTCCAGTGGTTAAGGCATCCGCTTGCGGTGCAGAAGGTTCAGGGTTTAGTTCCCACCAGCACCACAAGGAGCCAAGCAGAAGATTGACAACCAAGCGCAACAGGACATGCAAGGAGCAGCTCCACAGAAGGATCAGCCACAGAGACCCAATGGGCCCAAGACACACAAAAGGATCAGCTGGAGAGAAACAATGGATCAATAACCCCTAGAAGCATCAGGTGGAGAGAAATGCACATGGTTCAGTGCCAAAGGAGCAGAGGGTGTGTTGGCAAAAAGGCTACCCCATAACAGGAAGGCTGCAGTGTTGAGTCAGCAAAGGCCCGGTGATGGAGAAAACTGCCGTAAATGGGGAGGGTTATGCATCTCCACCACCCTTAACCCAACATCAGAGCTGCTCCAAATAGAGGCCCTTATGCCTGGGTTACATTTTTCCCCAAGCTTCACAAATCCCTATGCTTTGGGGTTTCCTCATCTAGCCCCCCCCCCAGTCACTGCCCCTCTTGGGTTAACTTCCTCTTCAAGGCATCTGCATTGGCAGATCTCCATCTAGTCACCCTTCTGGGGTTTACATAACCCCTCCCACCAACTCACTCCGGCATCCACATTATGGGGGTTCTCTATTGAGACTCCCTTTCACCACATTATGGGGTTCTCCATTCATTGAGCCTCCCTTTCATTGTCCTTTCAGGAAGAGCCCCTCAAAATCTGAGGGTGGGTGACCTAGAATGTAAGTCGAACAAACAGCCTCCAGATTGTCCCCCCTGGTCATTACAACAGATGGCGCAGCTGTGCCTTTACTTGGACAGCTGCCAAAAGGACGAGCAAGAACGTAAGTCAAGCCTCAACTTTCAGAGCTCGCCAGGTACTAGGTGCCGCGGCTTTTCCGAACCCTGGGTATCGGTTAAAACAATATGATACCGAAAGGAAAACGAGACTGATAACTTAAGGTTAGGCATCTCTCCAAGAGAAAAAACGGGCCTCAAGCTCTGCCGAGACCCGACGCAGTTGTGACTCATTATAGCGGCGTCTACAAAATTGAACTAGAGCTACTGAGACTTGAACCCAGGGCTCAGCAGACAGGGACAGACACCTACACTAGCACGCCCCAGAGAGAGCCGGGCAAGTGGGCCTTGCTGAAACCCAAAGAAACGGCCGTTTAACAATGCAGCCTGACGCAAAGCGAAACCTCTACTGTAAGCTCGGGTGAAGCTGGGATTCGAACTCGCAACCGTTCGGCTCAGAGACGAGCACTCTTAACCTGGCGCCACAGCCCCTGCATAGGCATGGTGGTCTTGCCGGGACCTGAAGTAGCGGCTGCTCTGCTTTAGCAGAGGCAGCAGCAGCTCATCTTCTGCCTAATTGGGTCAAGGCGCTCCCTAGTTTTCCTAATGCTCAGAGCCTCCAGCTTGGTCCAGTGGTTAAGGCATCTGCCTGCGGTGCAGAAGGTTCAGGGTTCAATTCCCACCAGCACCACAAGGAGCCAAGCAGAAGATTGACAACCAAGCACAACAGGACATGCAAGGAGCAGCTCCACAGAAGGATCAGCCACAGAGACCCAATGGGCCCAAGACACACAAAAGGATCAGCTGGAGAGAAACAATGGATCAATAACCCCTAGAAGCATCAGGTGGAGAGAAATGCACATGGTTCAGTGCCAAAGGAGCAGAGGGTGTGTTGGCAAAAAGGCTACCCCATAACAGGAAGGCTGCAGTGTTGAGTCAGCAAAGGCCCGGTGATGGAGAAAACTGCCGTAAATGGGGAGGGTTATGCATCTCCACCACCCTTAACCCAACATCAGAGCTGGTCCAAATAGAGGCCCTTATGCCTGGGTTACATTTTTCCCCAAGCTTCACAAATCCCTATGCTTTGGGGTTTCCTCATCTAGCCCCCCCCCCAGTCACTGCCCCTCTTGGGTTAACTTCCTCTTCAAGGCATCTGCATTGGCAGATCTCCATCTAGTCACCCTTCTGGGGTTTACATAACCCCTCCCACCAACTCACTCCGGCATCCACATTATGGGGGTTCTCTATTGAGACTCCCTTTCACCACATTATGGGGTTCTCCATTCATTGAGCCTCCCTTTCATTGTCCTTTCAGGGTTTGCTTTGGCGATTACCCATCTAGCCATATCACTGCCATTCTGGGGCTCAATTAACCCCCGAACGAGGCCATCCAGCTAGCCCAATTTGAGTGGGCACCCCTTGCCACTGTTGGGGTATCAGCCCACGGTTGGCCTTGATGGTTGCTTACCGAGGGCAGTGTCCTGAACAGAGCTCAGAAAGGGGTACAAGATTGCCTTGTTGGGGGCAGCGCTGTACACAAGACCAGGCGGGATGCCAAGTCGGGTTTCTGCGTGCGATAGGCGTCCGCTTGACTCTTTTCACTACCGAAAGAAGTGGCACCAAGTTGAAATCTAAGTATTGTCTCCTAACCGCACCACAGAGTGGTCTTACTAGGAAGAGCCCCTCAAAATCTGAGGGTGTGTGACCTAGAACGTAAGTCGAACAAACAGCCTCCAGATTGTCCCCCCTGGTCATTACAACAGATGGCGCAGCTGTGCCTTTACTTGGACAGCTGCCAAAAGGACGAGCAAGAACGTAAGTCAAGCCTCAACTTTCAGAGCTCGCCAGGTACTAGGTGCCGCGGCTTTTCCGAACCCTGGGTATCGGTTAAAACAATATGATGCCGAAAGGAAAACGAGACTGATAACTTAAGGTTAGGCATCTCTCCAAGAGAAAAAACGGGCCTCAAGCTCTGCCGAGACCCGACGCAGTTGTGACTCATTATAGCGGCGTCTACAAAATTCAACTAGAGCTACTGGGACTTGAACCCAGGGCTCAGCAGACAGGGACAGACACCTACACTAGCACGCCCCAGAGAGAGCCGGGCAAGTGGGCCTTGCCGAAACCCAAAGAAACGGCCGTTTAACAATGCAGCCTGACGCAAAGAGAAAGCTCTACTGTAAGCTCGGGTGAAGCTGGGATTCGAACTCGCAACCGTTCGGCTCAGAGACGAGCACTCTTAACCTGGCGCCACAGCCCCTGCATAGGCATGATGGTCTTGCCGGGACCTGAAGTAGCGGTTGCTCTGCTTTAGCAGAGGCAGCAGCAGCTCATCTTCTGCCTAATTGGGTCAAGGCGCTCCCTAGTTTTCCTAATGCTCAGAGCCTCCAGCTTGGTCCAGTGGTTAAGGCATCTGCCTGCGGTGCAGATGGTTCAGGGTTCAATTCCCACCAGCACCACAAGGAGCCAAGCAGAAGATTGACAACCAAGCACAACAGGACATGCAAGGAGCAGCTCCACAGAAGGATCAGCCACAGAGACCCAATGGGCCCAAGACACACAAAAGGATCAGCTGGAGAGAAACAATGGATCAATAACCCCTAGAAGCATCAGGTGGAGAGAAATGCACATGGTTCAGTGCCAAAGGAGCAGAGGGTGTGTTGGCAAAAAGGCTACCCCATAACAGGAAGGCTGCAGTGTTGAGTCAGCAAAGGCCCGGTGATGGAGAAAACTGCCGTAAATGGGGAGGGTTATGCATCCCCACCACCCTTAACCCAACATCAGAGCTGGTCCAAATAGAGCCCTTTATGCCTGGGTTATATTTTTCCCCAAGCTTCACAAATCCCTATGCTTTGGGGTTTCCTCATCTAGCCCCCCCAGTCACTGCCCCTCTTGGGTTAACTTCCTCTTCAAGGCATCTGCATTGGCAGATCTCCATCTAGTCACCCTTCTGGGGTTTACATAACCCCTCCCACCAACTCACTCCGGCATCCACATTATGGGGGTTCTCTATTGAGACTCCCTTTCACCACATTATGGGGTTCTCCATTCATTGAGCCTCCCTTTCATTGTCCTTTCAGGGTTTGCTTTGGCGATTACCCATCTAGCCATATCACTGCCATTCTGGGGCTCAATTAACCCCCGAACGAGGCCATCCAGCTAGCCCAATTTGAGTGGGCACCCCTTGCCACTGTTGGGGTATCAGCCCACGGTTGGCCTTGATGGTTGCTTACCGAGGGCAGTGTCCTGAACAGAGCTCAGAAAGGGGTACAAGATTGCCTTGTTGGGGGGGCAGCGCTGTACACAAGACCAGGCGGGATGCCAAGTCGGGTTTCTGCATGCGATAGGCGTCCGCTTGACTCTTTTCACTACCAAAAGAAGTGGCACCAAGTTGAAATCTAAGTATTGTCTCCTAACCGCACCACAGAGTGGTCTTACTAGGAAGAGCCCCTCAAAATCTGAGGGTGGGTGACCTAGAACGTAAGTCGAACAAACAGCCTCCAGATTGTCCCCCCTGGTCATTACAACAGATGGCGCAGCTGTGCCTTTACTTGGACAGCTGCCAAAAGGACGAGCAAGAACGTAAGTCAAGCCTCAACTTTCAGAGCTCGCCATGTACTAGGTGCCGCGGCTTTTCCGAACCCTGGGTATCGGTTAAAACAATATGATGCCGAAAGGAAAACGAGACTGATAACTTAAGGTTAGGCATCTCTCCAAGAGAAAAAACGGGCCTCAAGCTCTGCCGAGACCCGACGCAGTTGTGACTCATTATAGCGGCGTCTACAAAATTCAACTAGAGCTATTGGGACTTGAACCCAGGGCTCAGCAGACAGGGACAGACACCTACACTAGCACGCCCCAGAGAGAGCCGGTCAAGTGGGCCTTGCCGAAATCCAAAGAAACGGCCGTTTAACAATGCAGCCTGACGCAAAGAGAAACCTCTACTGTAAGCTCGGGTGAAGCTGGGATTCGAACTCGCAACCGTTCGGCTCAGAGACGAGCACTCTAAACCTGGCGCCACAGCCCCTGCATAGGCATGATGGTCTTGCCGGGACCTGAAGTAGCGGTTGCTCTGCTTTAGCAGAGGCAGCAGCAGCTCATCTTCTGCCTAATTGGGTCAAGGCGCTCCCTAGTTTTCCTAATGTTCAGAGCCTCCAGCTTGGTCCAGTGGTTAAGGCATCCGCTTGCGGTGCAGAAGGTTCAGGGTTTAGTTCCCACCAGCACCACAAGGAGCCAAGCAGAAGATTGACAACCAAGCGCAACAGGACATGCAAGGAGCAGCTCCACAGAAGGATCAGCCACAGAGACCCAATGGGCCCAAGACACACAAAAGGATCAGCTGGAGAGAAACAATGGATCAATAACCCCTAGAAGCATCAGGTGGAGAGAAATGCACATGGTTCAGTGCCAAAGGAGCAGAGGGTGTGTTGGCAAAAAGGCTACCCCATAACAGGAAGGCTGCAGTGTTGAGTCAGCAAAGGCCCGGTGATGGAGAAAACTGCCGTAAATGGGGAGGGTTATGCATCTCCACCACCCTTAACCCAACATCAGAGCTGCTCCAAATAGAGGCCCTTATGCCTGGGTTACATTTTTCCCCAAGCTTCACAAATCCCTATGCTTTGGGGTTTCCTCATCTAGCCCCCCCCCCAGTCACTGCCCCTCTTGGGTTAACTTCCTCTTCAAGGCATCTGCATTGGCAGATCTCCATCTAGTCACCCTTCTGGGGTTTACATAACCCCTCCCACCAACTCACTCCGGCATCCACATTATGGGGGTTCTCTATTGAGACTCCCTTTCACCACATTATGGGGTTCTCCATTCATTGAGCCTCCCTTTCATTGTCCTTTCAGGAAGAGCCCCTCAAAATCTGAGGGTGGGTGACCTAGAATGTAAGTCGAACAAACAGCCTCCAGATTGTCCCCCCTGGTCATTACAACAGATGGCGCAGCTGTGCCTTTACTTGGACAGCTGCCAAAAGGACGAGCAAGAACGTAAGTCAAGCCTCAACTTTCAGAGCTCGCCAGGTACTAGGTGCCGCGGCTTTTCCGAACCCTGGGTATCGGTTAAAACAATATGATACCGAAAGGAAAACGAGACTGATAACTTAAGGTTAGGCATCTCTCCAAGAGAAAAAACGGGCCTCAAGCTCTGCCGAGACCCGACGCAGTTGTGACTCATTATAGCGGCGTCTACAAAATTGAACTAGAGCTACTGAGACTTGAACCCAGGGCTCAGCAGACAGGGACAGACACCTACACTAGCACGCCCCAGAGAGAGCCGGGCAAGTGGGCCTTGCTGAAACCCAAAGAAACGGCCGTTTAACAATGCAGCCTGACGCAAAGCGAAACCTCTACTGTAAGCTCGGGTGAAGCTGGGATTCGAACTCGCAACCGTTCGGCTCAGAGACGAGCACTCTTAACCTGGCGCCACAGCCCCTGCATAGGCATGGTGGTCTTGCCGGGACCTGAAGTAGCGGCTGCTCTGCTTTAGCAGAGGCAGCAGCAGCTCATCTTCTGCCTAATTGGGTCAAGGCGCTCCCTAGTTTTCCTAATGCTCAGAGCCTCCAGCTTGGTCCAGTGGTTAAGGCATCTGCCTGCGGTGCAGAAGGTTCAGGGTTCAATTCCCACCAGCACCACAAGGAGCCAAGCAGAAGATTGACAACCAAGCACAACAGGACATGCAAGGAGCAGCTCCACAGAAGGATCAGCCACAGAGACCCAATGGGCCCAAGACACACAAAAGGATCAGCTGGAGAGAAACAATGGATCAATAACCCCTAGAAGCATCAGGTGGAGAGAAATGCACATGGTTCAGTGCCAAAGGAGCAGAAGGTGTGTTGGCAAAAAGGCTACCCCATAACAGGAAGGCTGCAGTGTTGAGTCAGCAAAGGCCCGGTGATGGAGAAAACTGCCGTAAATGGGGAGGGTTATGCATCTCCACCACCCTTAACCCAACATCAGAGCTGGTCCAAATAGAGGCCCTTATGCCTGGGTTACATTTTTCCCCAAGCTTCACAAATCCCTATGCTTTGGGGTTTCCTCATCTAGCCCCCCCCCCAGTCACTGCCCCTCTTGGGTTAACTTCCTCTTCAAGGCATCTGCATTGGCAGATCTCCATCTAGTCACCCTTCTGGGGTTTACATAACCCCTCCCACCAACTCACTCCGGCATCCACATTATGGGGGTTCTCTATTGAGACTCCCTTTCACCACATTATGGGGTTCTCCATTCATTGAGCCTCCCTTTCATTGTCCTTTCAGGGTTTGCTTTGGCGATTACCCATCTAGCCATATCACTGCCATTCTGGGGCTCAATTAACCCCCGAACGAGGCCATCCAGCTAGCCCAATTTGAGTGGGCACCCCTTGCCACTGTTGGGGTATCAGCCCACGGTTGGCCTTGATGGTTGCTTACCGAGGGCAGTGTCCTGAACAGAGCTCAGAAAGGGGTACAAGATTGCCTTGTTGGGGGCAGTGCTGTACACAAGACCAGGCGGGATGCCAAGTCGGGTTTCTGCATGCGATAGGCGTCCGCTTGACTCTTTTCACTACCGAAAGAAGTGGCACCAAGTTGAAATCTAAGTATTGTCTCCTAACCGCACCAGAGTGGTCTTTCATGCAGCTGTCTTACTAGGAAGAGCCCCTCAAAATCTGAGGGTGGGTGACCTAGAACGTAAGTCGAACAAACAGCCTCCAGATTGTCCCCCCTGGTCATTACAACAGATGGCGCAGCTGTGCCTTTACTTGGACAGCTGCCAAAAGGACGAGCAAGAACGTAAGTCAAGCCTCAACTTTCAGAGCTCGCCAGGTACTAGGTGCCGCGGCTTTTCCGAACCCTGGGTATCGGTTAAAACAATATGATGCCGAAAGGAAAACGAGACTGATAACTTAAGGTTAGGCATCTCTCCAAGAGAAAAAACGGGCCTCAAGCTCTGCCGAGACCCGACGCAGTTGTGACTCATTATAGCGGCGTCTACAAAATTCAACTAGAGCTACTGGGACTTGAACCCAGGGCTCAGCAGACAGGGACAGACACCTACACTAGCACGCCCCAGAGAGAGCCGGGCAAGTGGGCCTTGCCGAAACCCAAAGAAACGGCCGTTTAACAATGCAGCCTGACGCAAAGAGAAACCTCTACTGTAAGCTCGGGTGAAGCAGGGATTCGAACTCGCAACCGTTCGGCTCAGAGACGAGCACTCTTAACCTGGCGCCACAGCCCCTGCATAGGGATGATGGTCTTGCCGGGACCTGAAGTAGCGGTTGCTCTGCTTTAGCAGAGGCAGCAGCAGCTCATCTTCTGCCTAATTGGGTCAAGGCGCTCCCTAGTTTTCCTAATGCTCAAAGCTTCCAGCTTGGTCCAGTGGTTAAGGCATCTGCCTGCGGTGCAGATGGTTCAGGGTTCAATTCCCACCAGCACCACAAGGAGCCAAGCAGAAGATTGACAACCAAGCACAACAGGACATGCAAGGAGCAGCTCCACAGAAGGATCAGCCACAGAGACCCAATGGGCCCAAGACACACAAAAGGATCAGCTGGAGAGAAACAATGGATCAATAACCCCTAGAAGCATCAGGTGGAGAGAAATGCACATGGTTCAGTGCCAAAGGAGCAGAGGGTGTGTTGGCAAAAAGGCTACCCCATAACAGGAAGGCTGCAGTGTTGAGTCAGCAAAGGCCCGGTGATGGAGAAAACTGCCGTAAATGGGGAGGGTTATGCATCCCCACCACCCTTAACCCAACATCAGAGCTGGTCCAAATAGAGCCCTTTATGCCTGGGTTACATTTTTCCCCAAGCTTCACAAATACCTATGCTTTGGGGTTTCCTCATCTAGCCCCCCCAGTCACTGCCCCTCTTGGGTTAACTTCCTCTTCAAGGCATCTGCATTGGCAGATCTCCATCTAGTCAGCCTTCTGGGGTTTACATAACCCCTCCCACCAACTCACTCCGGCATCCACATTATGGGGGTTCTCTATTGAGACTCCCTTTCACCACATTATGGGGTTCTCCATTCATTGAGCCTCCCTTTCATTGTCCTTTCAGGGTTTGCTTTTGCGATTACCCATCTAGCCATATCACTGCCATTCTGGGGCTCAATTAACCCCCGAACGAGGCCATCCAGCTAGCCCAATTTGAGTGGGCACCCCTTGCCACTGTTGGGGTATCAGCCCATGGTTGGCCTTGATGGTTGCTTACCGAGGGCAGTGTCCTGAACAGAGCTCAGAAAGGGGTACAAGATTGCCTTGTTGGGGGCAGCGCTGTACACAAGACCAGGCGGGATGCCAAGTCGGGTTTCTGCATGCGATAGGCGTCCGCTTGACTCTTTTCACTACCGAAAGAAGTGGCACCAAGTTGAAATCTAAGTATTGTCTCCTAACCGCACCACAGAGTGGTCTTACTAGGAAGAGCCCCTCAAAATCTGAGGGTGGGTGACCTAGAACGTAAGTCGAACAAACAGCCTCCAGATTGTCCCCCCTGGTCATTACAACAGATGGCGCAGCTGTGCCTTTACTTGGACAGCTGCCAAAAGGACGAGCAAGAACGTAAGTCAAGCCTCAACTTTCAGAGCTCGCCAGGTACTAGGTGCCGCGGCTTTTCCGAACCCTGGGTATCGGTTAAAACAATATGATGCCGAAAGGAAAACGAGACTGATAACTTAAGGTTAGGCATCTCTCCAAGAGAAAAAACGGGCCTCAAGCTCTGCCGAGACCCGACGCAGTTGTGACTCATTATAGCGGCGTCTACAAAATTCAACTAGAGCTACTGAGACTTGAACCCAGGGCTCAGCAGACAGGGACAGACACCTACACTAGCACGCCCCAGAGAGAGCCGGGCAAGTGGGCCTTGCTGAAACCCAAAGAAACGGCCGTTTAACAATGCAGCCTGACGCAAAGAGAAAGCTCTACTGTAAGCTCGGGTGAAGCTGGGAATGGAACTCGCAACCGTTCGGCTCAGAGACGAGCACTCTTAACCTGGCGCCACAGCCCCTGCATAGGCATGATGGTCTTGCCGGGACCTGAAGTAGCGGCTGCTCTGCTTTAGCAGAGGCAGCAGCAGCTCATCTTCTGCCTAATTGAGTCAAGGCGCTCCCTAGTTTTCCTAATGTCCAGAGCCTCCAGCTTGGTCCAGTGGTTAAGGCATCCACCTGCGGTGCAGAAGGTCCAGGGCTCAATTCCCACCAGCACCACAAGGAGCCAAGCAGAAGATTGATAACCAAGCGCAACAGGACATGCAAGGAGCAGCTCCACAGAAGGATCAGCCACAGAGACCCAATGGGCCCAAGGCACACAAAAGAATCAGCTGGAGAGACACAATGGATCAGCTGGAGAGACACAATGGATCAATAACCCCAAAAAGGCTACCCCATAACAGGAAGGCTGCAGTGTTGAGTCAGCAAAGTCCCGGTGATGGAGAAAACTGCCGTAAATGGGGAGGGTTATGCATCTCCACCACCCTTAACCCAACATCAGAGCTGGTCCAAATAGAGGCCCTTATGCCTGGGTTACATTTTTCCCCAAGCTTCACAAATCCCTATGCTTTGGGGTTTCCTCATCTAGCCCCACCCCCAGTCACTGCCCCTCTTGGGTTAACTTCCTCTTCAAGGCATCTGCATTGGCAGATCTCCATCTAGTCAGCCTTCTGGGGTTTACATAACCCCTCCCACCAACTCACTCCGGCATCCACATTATGGGGGTTCTCTATTGAGACTCCCTTTCACCACATTATGGGGTTCTCCATTCATTGAGCCTCCCTTTCATTGTCCTTTCAGGGTTTGCTTTGGCGATTACCCATCTAGCCATATCACTGCCATTCTGGGGCTCAATTAACCCCCGAACGAGGCCATCCAGCTAGCCCAATTTGAGTGGGCACCCCTTGCCACTGTTGGGGTATCAGCCCACGGTTGGCCTTGATGGTTGCTTACCGAGGGCAGTGTCCTGAACAGAGCTCAGAAAGGGGTACAAGATTGCCTTGTTGGGGGCAGCGCTGTACACAAGACCAGGCGGGATGCCAAGTCGGGTTTCTGCGTGCGATAGGCGTCCGCTTGACTCTTTTCACTACCGAAAGAAGTGGCACCAAGTTGAAATCTAAGTATTGTCTCCTAACCGCACCACAGAGTGGTCTTTCATGCAGCTGTCTTACTAGGAAGAGCCCCTCAAAATCTGAGGGTGGGTGACCTAGAACGTAAGTCGAACAAACAGCCTCCAGATTGTCCCCCCTGGTCATTACAACAGATGGCGCAGCTGTGCCTTTACTTGGACAGCTGCCAAAAGGACGAGCAAGAACGTAAGTCAAGCCTCAACTTTCAGAGCTCGCCAGGTACTAGGTGCCGCGGCTTTTCCGAACCCTGGGTATCGGTTAAAACAATATGATGCCGAAAGGAAAACGAGACTGATAACTTAAGGTTAGGCATCTCTCCAAGAGAAAAAACGGGCCTCAAGCTCTGCCGAGACCCGACGCAGTTGTGACTCATTATAGCGGCATCTACAAAATTCAACTAGAGCTACTGGGACTTGAACCCAGGGCTCAGCAGACAGGGACAGACACCTACACTAGCACGCCCCAGAGAGAGCCGGGCAAGTGGGCCTTGCCGAAACCCAAAGAAACGGCTGTTTAACAATGCAGCCTGACGCAAAGAGAAACCTCTACTGTAAGCTCGGGTGAAGCTGGGATTCGAACTCGCAACCATTCGGCTCAGAGACGAGCACTCTTAACCTGGCGCCACAGCCGCCGCATAGGCATGATGCTGTTGCCGGGACCTGAAGTAGCGGTTGCTCTGCTTTAGCAGAGGCAGCAGCAGCTCATCTTCTGCCTAATTGGGTCAAGGCGCTCCCTAGTTTTCCTAATGTTCAGAGCCTCCAGCTTGGTCCAGTGGTTAAGGCATCCGCCTGCGGTGCAGAAGGTCCAGGGTTCAATTCCCACCAGCACCACAAGGAGCCAAGCAGAAGGTTGACAACCAAGCACAACAGGACATGCAAGGAGCAGCTCCACAGAAGGATCGGCCGCAGAGACCCAATGGGCCCAAGGCACACAAAAGGATCAGCTGGAGAGAAACAATGGATCAATAACCCCTGGAAGCATCAGGTGGAGAGAAATGCACATGGTTCAGTGCCAAAGGAGCAGAGGGTGTGTTGGCAAAAAGGCTACCCCATAACAGGAAGGCTGCAGTGCTGAGTCAGCAAAGTCCCTGTGATGGAGAAAACTGCCGTAAATGGGGAGGGTTATGCATCTCCACCACCCTTAACCCAACATCAGAGCTGGTCCAAATAGAGGCCCTTATGCCTGGGTTACATTTTTCCCCAAGCTTCACAAATCCCTATGCTTTGGGGTTTCCTCATCTAGCCCCCCCCCCAGTCACTGCCCCTCTTGGGTTAACTTCCTCTTCAAGGCATCTGCATTGGCAGATCCCCATCTAGTCACCCTTCTGGGGTTTACATAACCCCTCCCACCAACTCACTCCGGCATCCACATTATGGGGGTTCTCTATTGAGACTCCCTTTTACCACATTATGGGGTTCTCCATTCATTGAGCCTCCCTTTCATTTTCCTTCATGCAGCTGTCTTACTAGGAAGAGCCCCTCAAAATCTGAGGGTGGGTGACCTAGAACGTAAGTCGAACAAACAGCCTCCAGATTGTCCCCCCTGGTCATTACAACAGATGGCGCAGCTGTGCCTTTACTTGGACAGCTGCCAAAAGGACGAGCAAGAACGTAAGTCAAGCCTCAACTTTCAGAGCTCGCCAGGTACTAGGTGCCGCGGCTTTTCCGAACCCTGGGTATCGGTTAAAACAATATGATGCCGAAAGGAAAACGAGACTGATAACTTAAGGTTAGGCATCTCTCCAAGAGAAAAAACGGGCCTCAAGCTCTGCCGAGACTCGACGCAGTTGTGACTCATTATAGCGGCGTCTACAAAATTCAACTAGAGCTACTGGGACTTGAACCCAGGGCTCAGCAGACAGGGACAGACACCTACACTAGCACGCCCCAGAGAGAGCCGGGCAAGTGGGCCTTGCCGAAACCCAAAGAAACGGCCGTTTAACAATGCAGCCTGACGCAAAGAGAAACCTATACTGTAAGCTCGGATTCGAACTCGCAACCATTCGGCTCAGAGACGAGCACTCTAAACCTGGCGCCACAGCCCCTGCATAGGGATGATTGTCTTGCCGGGACCTGAAGTAGCGGCTGCTCTGCTTTAGCAGAGGCAGCAGCAGCTCATCTTCTGCCTAATTGGGTCAAGGCGCTCCCTAGTTTTCCTAACGTTCAGAGCCTCCAGCTTGGTCCAGTGGTTAAGGCATCCGCCTGCGGTGCAGATGGTCCAGAGTTCAATTCCCACCAGCACCACAAGGAGCCAAGCAGAAGATTAACATCCAAGCACAACAGGACATACAAGGAGCAGCTCCACAGAAGGATCAGCCACAGAGACACCATGGGCCCAAGGCACACAGAAGGATCAGCTGGAGAGAAACAATGGATCAATAGCCCCCAGAAGGATCAGCTGGAGAGAAACAATGGATCAGTAACCCCTAGAAGCATCAGGTGGAGAGAAATGCACACGGTTCAGTGCCAAAGGAACAGAGGGTTAGGTCCCTGTAAAAACTCCATATAATAATGCTGAACACAATTTAAATAATCAAAAGTTAAATATTAGTGTTCAGGGAATGCTATCGGTATGCTATCAGTAAGTGCATATGTGTAGAAAATAATGGCCACTGCCTGTTATCCTGCAGACCCTGAAAGCTCCCAAAACTAATAAAAAATAATGAGTATATGTCAGTCTCCTGTCCTCTTATTGTATTAATGCACTGTTATTTGTATAGCTGCATAACAACACAGACCTAAACATTCTAGGTTGCCACCTTTGATTAGTGGACTAACCAAACAAGGGCCTGAACTGGTAAATTCTTACAACTTAATTCTGTTATCCATAACAGGGTTATGGCACAGTGCAATTGCCAGGGCAGAGTCTTGTGTGGGATTCGGACTTGTATATACAGTATGTATGTATAACTTTATTTATAAAGCTCTATAAGGTTATGCATTGGTGTACAAAAGTACCACTGGGAGAACAAGTATTATAATAAATACAATAAATAAGTATAAATACACAGAGATTAAGTGCCATGTGGAATGAGACATAGAGCTTACAATCTAATTGGTTGGGTAACATACACAAATTGTATGTTATGTTAAGACAAAAGTGCACAAGGAATGGGCATTGGCTCTTAAGTGCAGCACTAGACAAAATAATGTTTTAGTGCTCCAGAAAGTAGGATCTGAGTTTTTTCTTAAAGAGATTGAATGAGTGTATTCAGGTATAGAGTTCCAGAAGTAAGGACCAGAGAGATAGAAAGGTTTAAGATGAGAGAAGGCAATCGGTGTGGATGTTGAAAAAAGACTTTGGCAAGGAGTGGAGGGGACGACCAGAAAAGCACGGGGAGACCAGTGAAGAAATGTAGTGAGGAGCAGAGGAGTGAAGGGCTTTGAATGTTAGCAGAAGGATTTTGTATGCTACCTTTTGCTTAACAGGCAGCCATGCTAGAGATGTTACTTAGGAGAGAGCAGGAGGATCCTGGCAGCAGAATTTAAGATTGATTGCAGGGGAGAGAGGTGGGAGTCTGGTATGCTGGTTAGTAGGAGATTGCAGCAATCTAAACGGGAAAGGAAAAGGGCATGTATTAATGATTCAGCAGTTACTTGGGAAAGAAAGGAGTGTATCTTGGCAATATTGTGGAGGGAAAAGTGGCAGGTTTTGTTAGTGTGATTAATATGGTTAGAGAAGGAGAGGAACTGTTCAAAGATAACTGCCAGGAAATGTGCTCAATTAGCAGAGTTAATGGTTATGGCGTCAATAGTAACAGTAAAAGTAGGAGAAGGGTTAGGTTTGTGTGGGATGTTTGAGGTGGCATTGATCCATCCAGGAGGAGATACACGTAGCTAGGAGGCAGTTAGCAATCTGGGATTGAACATCAGTGATTAGTGACGGGGTGTATAAATATATCTGGATGTCATCTGCATATAAATGGTATTTAGAACCAAATGAAGCAATAAGGTCGCCTAAAGAGGGCCAAGTACAGAACCCTGAAGCACTGCCACACTAAGCTGAACTTCGGATGGCCATTTCCGGATACCCAGAAAATAGAGAATTTGCATAAGGACAGAATGGCCAACAGTATCAAAAGCAGAGGAAAGGTCCAGGAGAATGAGAACAGAATAGTGTCCTTTGGCAGTCTGGCGATTATTTGCAACTCTGCATAAGGCCGTCTCAGTGACTGCATAGGGTCCAGCAGATTATGGGTGCAGAGAAAGTTAGTAACACCAGAAAAGAGAAGATGTTCCAGGAGTTTAGAGGCTAGGAGTAAGAGAGAGACAGGGTGATAGTTAGATAGACAGGATGGGTCCAGTGTAGCATTTTTAAAAATCTGCCTAAAAAACATTTTTTTAAATATGTGGTAAGAGCTGGAGTAAGGACAGGGGCACATTGTTTTAGCAATGATGAGGGCATAGGATCCAGTGAGAAAGTTGTAGGTGGAGAGGAACGGAGAAGCTGAGAATCTTTAGACTCTGTTACAAGATCAAAAGAGCTGAATATGGAAAGAGGAAATCTAGTTTTAGATTATTGGTATCTGAAGGTTGGCAAAATCATTTGCAGATAGAATCAAATTTGCTTTTAAAACAAGACCTGGGGGGGGGGGGTATATTCAGATGTGAGTGAATCATTTGGTGAAGAACAAATAAGTTAGTGAAATATGGAATCCACCGTGGGTATGATTTATTATTATTTACAAGAGTACAAGTCATAAGAAATTTATAGTGGAGGAAGTCTGCTTTTGCACGGGATTGTGAGCGTGACTGTGTTGTGGCTGCAGAGAGGCATGTGTGTTGATTACAGATAATAGAATTACGTTGTAAGTATTTACCAGTAACTCAGGATCAGAGGAAGCACAGAAGGAGGAGAGGTTAGCACTGAGAGAGTTTAAATCCAGACAGGCAGCTGTATTTCAAGTGCATTTAAACCATTTAAAGCTATTTTCACTAGTAGGATCTCCCAGTGACAGGCCCAGTCAGTGAGTCATTAAATGAGATAGAAAGCCTGCATGCTGCATACCCAAACTTTCTAAAGCACTTCTAAACCCACCCCAAACCACTATAGTTGTATCTGAAAAAACTTTAATCTTGCGACTAACTGCAAAACAAATCATGTGGTAAGTATTTTACATGGTTTTGCAAAAAATTTGCCTGCTTCGAAATGTGGAAATTCACAACAAAACTATACCTGCCAAAAAAATGTGCTCATCACTAGACACTAGTGATGAGCAAATTTTTTCGCCAGGCATGGATTTGCAGCGATTTTCTGCATTTTGCAGAAAAAAAATTAGTGAAAATTCGCTGCGTAAAAATTTGTTGCGCGTCATTATTTTTTGTCGCTCGTCAAATTGGGCGCAGTGGCATAAAAAAGGTGTGGGCAACAAAAAAACAGATGTGGCCGACAAAAAAAAATCACGTGAAAAATGCGTTTTGCAAATTTTCTTACCATTTCACGAATTTTATGGTGAAGCGAAACGGGACAGATTCGCTCATCACTACTAGACACAAGTATCTAGGACAAGGGTTAGACCCAAGACTTAAAGCTAATCATGTCTTTTAAGTAAATGTATTAATGGCACCGCCTTGCTTTCTTTTATTGAGCATCTCAAAGTACCATCTTTTTTGAATTTGTCATGGTCCTCCTTGGCACCATTGGATGAATCCTCCACACCAGTAGGTAAAACCATAAAGAGAAAGAAGACTTTCTATGGAATCACGCATATAATTCTACCCATCTGTACTGATTGCTTGCCTCATCGCTAAAGGTAACCTTTTTTTGTTGTATTTTTTTTTTTTGGTAATTTACCTTCCTTATAGTAGTGAATTCATCATAACAACATATTACCATACTTGCCATCCTAGTATTTAAATTTTGCTTGTAGAGTGTATATTCACATTCATTCTAGTTGTTATACAAGATAATATATAATGTGAATAGCATGTTGACATGTTTCTTTTTCAGCTTCAACTACTACATTATGTAACTATAAGCTATGAACATCAGTAGAGAACACAGGCCCAACAACTAATCAGCAGGTGACATTAGCTGGTGCCTGTTTGAAAAGTAAACATCAAATTGGTGGCTATGGGTGACTAGACTGGTGTAAGATTTCACCCCACTTAAATGCCAATTTTGGTACTCTGCCTTTATTGCTTCCTTGAAAAATTGCTGCAGGTCACTGCACTGTTTTAGAGCACAGAGACTTGCAGCTGCCTCACTGAATACATTGCTTCCTGTTTTTAGCAGAGTAGTATTCATGAGCAGTGGGTAGGAGGAGAAATGCAGACAGTATGAATGGGCTTTTCTGTGCTGCTGCTGATGTACTCTGCATCTGGCACTGGATTTTTTAACCCGGCGTGAGGTGCAAAACTGAGCCAGAACCTAGAGGAAAATGTTCCCTGAGTGAGCACTAAGGGGTGTGCTCATGCAACCCATAGTGCTCTTTCATGTAAATGGCCTATTAAATTCCTAGATACCATACACAACGTTACTCAGTTATCTATTCTACAAATATTATGGAGAAAAACAGCAACAGTATATAACCATGGGTCAAAAAATGTGTTTTTTGGTTATTCTACTGGTTTAGTGCTCCTGAAACTTTCTGCAATTACATAGTTACATAGTTACATAGGGTTGAATAAAGACCATCAAGAGTTCATCAAGTTCAACCCTTCAAAGTAAACCCAGCACACACAACCTATACTTACCAATCTATACACTCACATACATAAACTATATATACAACCACTAATACTGACTGTAGATATTAGTGTCATAATAGCCTTGGATTCTGTTAATGCCTTTAAGAGGGGCCTGGATGAGTTCTTGAACAAGCATAGTGTTCAAGAACTCATCCAGGCCCCTCTTAAAGGCATTAACAGAATCTGCCATTACCACATCACTAGGAAGGGCATTCCCCAACCTCATTGCCCTCGCTGTGAAAAACCACCTACGCTGCTTCAAATGGGAACATCCCCTATCTGCCTATAATCCCCTCTAATGTACCTGTACAGAATAATCATGTCCCCTGGCAAGCACCTTTTTTCCAGAGAAAACAACCCCAACCGTGACAGTCTAACCTCATAGCTTAAATCTTCCATCCCCTTTACCAGTTTAGTTGCACTCTCTCCAGCTCATTAATATCCCTTTTAAGGACTGGAGCCCAAAACTGCACTGCATATTCAAGGCCTTACCAGGGACCTGTAAAGAGACAAAATTATGTTTTCATCCCTTGAGTCAATGCCCTTTTTTTATACAAGACAACACTTTATTTGCTTTAGTAGCCACACAATGACACTGCCTGGAATTAGACAACTTGTTATCTACAAAAACCCCTAGATCCTTCTCCATTAAGGAAACCCCCAACAAACTATCATGCAGAAGATAGTACGCGTTTATATTATTTCTACCAAAATGCATAACTTTGCACTTGTCCACATTGAACCTCATTTTCCAGTTTGCTGCTCTGTTTTCCAATTTTGTCAAATCACTCTGTAAAGTGTCAGCATCCTGCCTGGAACTTATAGTTTTGCACAATTTAGTGTTGTCAGCAAAAAAAAACAGTACTTTCTATGCCCACCTCCAGGTCATTAATAAAAAAGTTAAAAAGCAAAGGACCAAGGACTGACCCCTGCGGTACTCCACTAACCACACTGGCCCAATAAGAAAATGTTCCATTTACCACCACTCTTTGTAATCTATTCTTCAGCCAGTTCTCTATCCAATTACAAATATTATGTTCTAGGCCAATATTCCTTAATTTGATCATTAACCTTCTGTGAGGTACAGTATCAAATGCTTTAGAGAAAGTCCAAGTAGATGACATCAACTGCCATTCCAGCATCGAGGTTCCTGCTCACCTCCTCATAAAAGGCGACTAAATTAGTCTGGAAAGATCTGTTACGTATAAAACCATGCTGGCACAAACTTAATCTTAATTAAAGACTATTTCAGAGCCCCGCCCCAAACATAAATAAATAAACCTTAAAGCTATCATATAAGCTGGAGTAATACTTTTGGAAAAATATACTTCTTTAGATCACACATTCCTCCATGGTTGGTGCGCTACAGGAGAAATTCAGAACAACACATACCTAGTGACAAATTTAGAATTGGAACTGCATATTCCAATAGTCAATTTTATCTTTCTATTTGTATTTCCAAGCTCAATGATTTATGTTTTTATGGTTCGAGTACATTTGTCTTCTGTTAATCTGAAAGACTCTCCCCATTGCATGCAGTGACAAGTTAAAGACCACGTCACATACTGTAAATCTCTATTTATTAACTATGTTGATGGTTAATTTAGCAATGTACTCGTTAGTAAATCTCTTATCTGTTACACAAGGGTTCAGCAGGTTTATCTGTTCCCAAGGAAGCCAATGTATCAAGTGAACATAAGATCGTATCGTGCATATGTGTAGAAAATAATGGTCACTGCCTGTTATCCTGCAAGACCCTGAATGCTCCCAAACTTACCAAAAAACCATAGTACTACATGTCAGTCTCCTGTCCCATCCTATTATTGTATTAATGGATATTTATTAGTATAGCCCCATAACACCACAGGAATAAACTTAATCTAAAACCTAAATGTTCCCACACATCTTACACTGTGATTGCATGTCAAAACTTTTAGCACATAGGCCTAGGAAACATTTCAAGTTAGGGTTGGAACCTTTGCATGGTGGACCTACCGGACAGGTGCCAGAGCTGGTCTTGTGGGGGAAGGGCACTGGCATTTAGTAGTGGGTTCATGATGTCAGGTGACAGGGTTCTGACACATTTGAACTGACAGAGCAGAGTCCTGTGAGGCTGTGCTGCCCAACTGGCGGCCCACAGACTCCCTCTGTGTGGCCTCCCCACCTGTCTGGCTGCTGTGACTGGGCAGGCAGAGTATGGCACACACAGGCAGCATAGGGCAGGCAGAGTATGGCACACATAGGCAGCATAGGGCAAACAGAGCATGGCACAGGTGTCTGTGTGTATCATACTCTACCTGCCCTATGCTGCCTGTGTGTGCCATATTCTGCTTGCCCTATGCTGCCTCTGGGAGGTGAACCTGGCGGTGTTTGTTCTGGGAGTTTGTTAGAATTTGGAAATAGTCATTATATGGTCCCAAAGGTGGGTAATTATGTGCTGGGTTGCTGTGCTATCCACAGGGGAGGAGGAAGCATATGGATTCAAGGGTATGTCTTAATATGACATATAGTTACATAGGGTTGAAAAAAGACCATCACTTCCATCAAGTTCAACCCTTTCAAGCACACACAAACCTATACTGACCAATCTATACACTCACATACATAAACCTTATATACCAACATCAATACTAACTGACATAATATAATTATTTTACATATGAATGAAGGGTGATATCCCTGCAGTGAGCACCGACCATTTGGGCTTTTGCTGCGCTACCACCATTAATGTAGGTATGGTAGCTCTTGTAATAATATGGGTGTGGTTTGAAGTTGGTGCAGTTTAAAAAAGGGGAGTGGTTAAAACTGGCTTCCATTATCGGCCCTCCACCATAGGCCAGAAAAATTCCTGCCCTTGGTACCACAGAAGTTGGACAGCACTGCTGTGAGGGATTCAGACTTCTAAAATCCAGACAGCCAGTTTTTTAAACCAGAGAGCCAGTGTAAAAACCAGACTGCCTGGTTCAAACCTGGACAGATAGAGACTGTATTTCCAGTCCATTTAAACCATTTAAAAGTACTTTGACAAGCAGGAACTCCCAGTGAAAGGCCCAGTCAGTGAGTATAAGAAGAGCCATTAAAAGACAAAGAAAGCCTGCATGTTGCATGCCCAAACATTCCCCAATTCTAAAGCACTTATAAACCCACCTCAAACCGCTATAGTTGTGTTTGAAATTCCTTCTCCATTCCTTTTATGGAGCGCCAAAAACAAGCCTTCATTGCCCTTTTCTTGGCCATATTGAATTTAGTTCCAGACAACTGCACATCCAAGGAGAGAGAGGAGAACTTCCACATCAAATGGTTCATTTAGCACTGAGTGATGCAGCACTAGGCATTTATTCTGAAAGCATTTTATATAAGATAAATAAACAATCCATAATGGGTTTGCCTGATTTAGTAAAATATTCCTGACAGTGAAAAAATGTTTAACTTACACATTTATCAAATTTGATAACTGTGTCTACATCATTGAATGGTACTACTCAAAACTGCATAGCAGCAGTGCTGTGCCCCCATCTGAATTCTGTCTCCCTGATATTTATCACATGTGGGGAGAAGAGATTCAGACAATTAGTTTTCAGTGCTAAAATGATTTATTTGTTAAATCTTAAACTGTCATTATATCTTGTACAAGCAGTGTACATAGTGCTCATAAAGAGTTAATGATAGTTAATAAATCAATCTTAAGTTCAAGTAGCCTTTCATTCCCTTTATAAATGAAAAATAATTTCTTTATATACAATATTATAAATCTCCTTAAATGCCTCCTTAAAAGGACTGAAATGTATAGAAGCATAAACTATTGATAATTTTCCACAAATCAATTACCCATTTGTAAATCACCTCACAAAGATTTAGACCCAGAAGTAATTGATTTGCTCAACTCTAATTGCTAGATCTGAAATAAATAAGAAGCAAACTACCAATATAAAGTAATGTTTGCAGTCAGCATTAAACATTAGAGTATACTGCTGAGATTTTTTTCAGCATAGCCTCTGCTTACAGAAATTCCTACTGACCTTTAGGGGCAGATTTATCAAAATATGTGTTTAGCGCTTAATACATAAAAACTCACCCACATTCTATTCATTCCTATGGGATTTTTATAGAAGCGCATTTATCAAATGGTGAGTTCTAACTGTCACCCACTGATAAATATGCTTCTAAATATCCCATAGGAATGAATAGAAAGTGGCTGAGTTTTTATGTATTCAGCTCCTTAGTAAACAACTGTAATTTGTATATTAACTCACACATAAAACTACAAATAAAGAATATGCTTTATGGAGGTTAAGTTCAGGAGAGGGAGTTTGGAAGCTTTTGTTAAAATCACACATTGATTTGTACAGTGTTCTTGCCTGACAACTGCAAAAGAGAGACTCTAGGGGCCAGATTAATCAAAGTATGAGTTCTAATCCCGAAATGGGTAAAATTCGGATTAGATACGATAATTTCTGATGATCAGAAATGTCACGAAAATGCTTCCAAAAAAATCGTAATAGTCACAATAATATCGTATTGGCGGTCAAGAAATTTTCTTAGCCGAACGATCGGAAACGGCAGGAAAACCTTTCTGACTTTGAGTGTTCTGTGCATGATTTTGGAAGCCGCCCATAGGACTCAATGGCACTCTGCAGCTCCAACCTGGCCCAAGGAAAGTCACGATAACGAAGCTTGAATGAATCCGAAACTTTCGTACTCATTGCGACAAATACAATTTTGTTACGTACATTTTGTCACAAAGTACCAAAAATTCACGAAAAAATCGCAGAAAATATGCACAGTTTTATAAATTAGAAAAATATGAATTTTTTGTATTCGGACTCAATCGTACTTTGATAAATGTGCCCGTAGGAGTAAAGTGATTGCCTCCTAGCTTTTCTCTGGTGCAAGCCAAGACATGTCAAAACAGTTGGGGGTTTCAAAAAGATCTGGAAACGGCCACAGAATTAGTTTTTGTGTGCAGTGGGGGTGTAACAAACAAAAAAAAGTGCCAATTTACCAGTTTACAAAAAATTTTACAGAGTGACAACATTTTTCTGACCCCTTTGTGTTGGTACATAATACATTTTATATATATATATATATATTTATATATATATATATAAATACATATGTATATATATATATATATATAGTGGATGTGTAGAAAGCACTCACAGCATATAAAAGTAAAACAAAAGTTTGTTTGTTTATTAGCTCATCGCATCAACGCGTTTCGATCCTAATAGGATCGTCATCAGGATAGGATCGAAACGCGTTGATGCGATGAGCTAATAAACAAACAAACTTTTGTTTTACTTTTATATGCTGTGAGTGCTTTCTACACATCCACTGTTTACTTTTTTGGTTAGCACCCGGCGAGTGCTCGTGAAACGGTGAGTGCCGATTTTTCTTTGATTATATATATATATATATATATATATACACAGGTATAGGACCCATTATCCAGAATGCTCGGGACCAAGGGTATTCCGGATAAGGGGTCTTTCCGTAATTTGGATCTCAATACCTTAAGTCTACTAAAAAATCAATAAAAAGTTAATTAAAATTAAACCCAATAGGATTGTTTTGCATCCAATAAGGATTAATTATATCTTAGTTGGAATCAATTACAAGGTTCTGTTTTATTTTTACATAGAAAAAGGAAATCAGTTTTAAAATTCTGAATTATTTGATTAAAATGGAGTCTATGGGAGACGGGCATTCCGTAATTCGGAGCTTTTTGGATAACCGGTTTCCGGGTAAGGGTCCGATACCTGTATATATATATATATATATATATATATATATATATATATATATATATATATATATATATATATATATATATATATATATATATATATGTAAGCAGCACTCCATAATCTAATACCCGGGTGCTTGTGCAGAGTTCATAGTTCATAGTTCAAATGACGGCACTCGCAGGAATTTTTCATACGCAAAAAGTCTGAAAAGAAGTTCCTTTGGTTTATTTAATCCAATGTTTCAGTCCCTTACTGGGACTTTCATCAGGGATCCCTGTGCTCAAAACCAACACTGAGGAAGAGCACAGACCGTGCTCGAAACGTTGGATTTTTTCCAATAAACACTTTTTTCTTTGCATTAAGTCCTTGTGTGTGCAGTACCCTTTCTTTATATTTTATGTTCTACCTGCACCCAGGGCATATATATATATATACAGTATACTGTACTTTTAAAGGCCCATACAATATGACCAAATCTGAAGTCGATGTATTAACTGAACTTAAGTCTATGTCCAGCATAACTATCAAACCCTCCGATAAAGGGGGTGCGATAGTTGTTATGGACACTGATAAATATATTGCTGAGATAGAACGACAATTGGGAGACAATAGAGTTTACATTCCTCTGAGAGGTGATCCAACAGAATCCTTTAAACGGGAGTTGGACCTTCTGTTAAAGACAGCAGTACAATCTAACATTATTACTATTTCCACCTCTCAATATATGCAGATCGATTTTCCTATAGTACCGGTGATTTACGTACTTCCCAAAATACATAAGGATCTCATTAATCCACCGGGTAGACCTATAGTAGCTGGAGTGGGTTCACTCACCAGTAATGAAGCTGAGGTTTTAGACAAGATACTTAGTCCCCTGGTACAAAAAACTCGTTCATATATACATGATACACAAGATTTTTTACATAAATTGTCGAATGTGGGTGAACTGGGTGATGAGGTGTGGCTGGTGACATTTGATGTCACCAGCCTTTATACAGCCATACCTCATGTTGAAGGAATCATGGCGGTAAAGATGCTTTTGACAGAATGTGGACAATATAGTGAGGTGAAAATCTATTTTTTTGTGGATGTTCTCAGTTTCATTTTGCACAAAAATTTCTTTAAGTTTCGGGACAAGTTTTATCTTCAGATACGAGGGGCGGCCATGGGCTCCAAGGTTGCCCCAGCCTATGCCAACTCATTCATGAGTTGGTTTGAGAAGGAGTACGTATATTGTAATGTACTCTTCACCATGCGCTGTTGTGGTAGGTACATCGATGATGTGTTCCTCCTCTGGCGTGGTGACCTGGAGTCCCTATCCGTCTTCTGTGATCAGATAAATAGGGCCCATCGTGATATTCAGATTACTATGACAGCGGGCATCCACAGAATAGTGTTTCTAGATGTTGAGCTCACTAGAAATGAACATAAATTTTCTACACGCATATATACGAAGCCCACAGATCGTAACCAACTGTTAAAATTTGATAGTTTTCATCCTCCATCAGTTAAAAAATCTATCCATATTAGTCAATTTTCACATGTATGTCGAATAGCAAATGATCCGCATATTGTTACAGAAGATCTGAGTAAAATGGAAAAGAAATTGATGAATAAGGGTTATCCTAAACATATACTGCAGGAAAGTCGATCTAAAATAAGTGGGCATGTGGGTATTGGACAACAAGGAAAACGGAAAATGGAACAACGTATGACTTTTGTCTCTCAATATCATGCTCACAGTGGCCGGTTACAATCTATTTTACATAAACATTGGCATTTATTGAGGGAGTCATATCCCTCAATTGCAGATTTCCAATGTTCTCCTATGATGTCTTATCGTAGGGGGCACACTATAGGTGGCAAATTGGTAAGAGCGGAGGTCCCCCCTGCACCCCGGAAGCTTACCTTTCTGGGACCACCGAGGGAGGGTATGTATAAATGTAAAGGTTGCTCTCAATGCCGTTTTGTGTTAGTGGGATCTCAATTTGTTGATTCTCAAACAGGCAGAACATACAGGATACATGGATACAACATGCGTGACACCAATTTTGTGGTGTACATGTTGGTGTGCCCATGTAATTTGATCTATATTGGAGAAACAACCCAGAAAGTGAGAAGTAGATTTTCACAACATAGATCCACAGTAAACACTGAAAATAGAACTCTTCCGGTGTCCAGACATTGTCTAGAAGCAGGACATGCAGCAGAGGATTTAAGATATTGGGTCAAACAACATGTCCCCCCTACTAGGAGAGGTGGTGATCGTATTAAATTACTCAAGAAAACTGAGGTAGAGTGGATTCATTGTTTGAATACCCTGGCTCCTAAAGGGTTAAATAGGGACTTTGATTTGCATTTATTTTTATAATGCATATACTATTTGGATTACATTTCCTTGTAATGAACGTTTACGCTGATGCTGCATAAGTACATAGGCATTCATTGAACATCATCATGCTTTATTTTTATCTGTATTGCCCATTCAGAGTATCATTTATGTTTGCTCATTTTTGTTTCTTTGAAATGTATGATTTGGGACTCTTGTATTGAATTTTGATAGCTCTGTGATATCGATGTGCATCATTGTTATACTTTATGAGCGGGGTTGGTGTGCCGGCTTCCGTGTATATGGGATACACTGTTGTGTATCGCATCTCTATGGTGACCCGTCACGTCACTTCCACAATCAGGCTATACAAGGGATTAACATGTACGCGGATCACTGTTTGTGATGGCCACGGGGTACGCTTGAGAAAGGGGGAGAGATGCCCCCCGAAACGTTGCATGTATGCGGCATACTGGATTGATAAGTATAGACTTTCTATATTGATATGAACTTTTTTTGCATATTTTTAACTTTGCTTTAATAAAAGCTTTTTTATGACTCTGGAGTGCAAATAGTGAGGTTTATTGATCCTACGTTTCGGTTCCCTACTGGAACCTTCGTCAGGGATGACTATACAGCGTTCAAAACAGTGTTTAAATGCACTTTTTGGCGCCAACGGTGCCGTTGCTAGGTTACAGTGTATACACAAAAAACACGCGGAAAGTAAATTTGAACAAAGGAATGAACAAAGAAAATGTATCAAGCATGTGTGCAGCGTCATTATTGGGGCCCCCCGCACAAGTCCTAACCTAGCACCGCTGTCAACGGTATGAACTTAACCCAGGGCAGAGACTTTCATTCGTAAAGACCCGTACCTACCATATATGAGGACAGTAGCGTGCGCGTAACCGGGTGGCCAGACTCCATAGCAACGTCGCGCTTATACATTAGCCACGACTCCCCATGCTTAGACCGGCCGTAAGCCTTTGTGTGCTGCAAAGTTAGTGCGCCCATTGCGCGTCCGGAGTGGACAAGGAGGGATACCAACCAGCTGGTTATAACCAGGAGGGGGTGCCCAAACCATAAAGTCCGCGATATTTAATCGTTACAGTAGGCACTTGGGGCTCTGTGCGGTCCGGGGTTAGAGACTGCCAAAACCAGGATGCGCCTGTCCATGGTGGCTTCAAACCCCACGCGGGGCACAACTTATTGCGGTTCTCTGCTAGTTCGATAGCCTTATACGCATAAGGCATAGCTAACTGGGTAATTGGGCTACTCCTGCTACCTAATTATGTTCTTTAGACACGGCCATGGGCATTTGCGATGTCGGGGCCAATGACAGCCGAAAACTAACATGTTTGAAAAGGAAGGGATGTAAGAGTAGAAATAGAGTAAACAGTAAAAAGTAGAAACAGAGCAAAATTGCAAAAACATTGCAGCAATTGTAACAATACAAGGTATCAAATATAAGACACAATGTTGCTAACTACAGAACAACATGCAAACCCTCAAATAAAGCAGCCAAGTGGTAAAGTCTCATTAAGTCCCCTGGAGTTTACACAATCCAATTCATAGATCCATCTGGACTCTCTTTGAAGGAGGGCTTGGTCCCTATTACCCCCTCGTGAGAGGGGGGGGTTGATAATCGATGGCCATGCATTTGAATGTTGGTAGGGGGTGTTTCATTTTTAGAAAGTGCCTTGCCACTGGTTGGTCTGCCTTTCCATCCTTTAGTGCTTTGCTTACCGCAGAGCGGTGGTTGCCAATACGTTCACGTAGTGTGGTAATAGTTTTACCCACATAATACAGTCCACATGGGCAGATGATGATGTATATGACATATACAGAAGTGCAAGTTAGTCTATGGCAGATTTTCAATCTCTTCCCGGTGTATGGATGGGGAAAATCAGGTCCTGTAAGTAAACATCTGCATGTGACGCAGTCAGGGCACTTGTAGCAGCCTAGTTTCCTGTGCGTGGAAAGCCAGTCAGTCTGAGTAGTGGGGCTTCCCCTGAAGTCAGTTTTGACTAAAAGATCCCTGAGGCTTCTGTTCCTTTTGTAGCCCATCATGGGTTTGCTGGCAGAGTGTAAGGAAAGAGTCTCATCCTCACTAATCATTGGCCAGTTTTTGTGGATACTTTTAGACAAGTGTGATGATGCAGAATTGTAGGTAGTTGTGAAGATCAGGGGAATCGTATGGTTTGTCACAGACTGTTTGTCTTGTAACAGTTTTTCCTGGGTGTAATGGAGTGCCCTCTGTAATTGTTCAGTCAGTTGGGTGTCAGTGTAGCCCCCGTTCCAGAAATCTGTTATACATCTCCCTTAGTTGCATTTTTGCTGTTTCAGGTGAGCTATTATTCCTGTTGACACGCAGAAATTGGGAAAAAGGAATTCCCATAATGGTGGCCGGAGGGTGATGGCTAGAGGCATGTAATATCGAGTGGCGGTCTGTCGACTTTCTGAACAGTCTGGTACCCAGTTTTGTCCTGGATCTAAAGATGTTAAGATCTAAAAAGTCTACGTTGTTAGTATGGTGGTGAAGGGTTAGTTTTACAGGGGTGTCCAGGCTATTGAGGTCCTGGTGGAATTTAAGCATGCTCTCTTCCCCGTCAGCCCAACTTAAAAAGAGATCGTCTATGTAGCGGAAATAAGTGAGGATAGATGTACCCAGTAGACTACAGAAAGGAGATACTGGGGCAATTATCAGACACTGAGACATATACACCTCTCTCCGGTGACCCAACCTGTAAATTCAAAAAAGAATTGGACTCCCTCCTGTCCTCCGCACTTAATGCGGGTTGGCTGGATGAGGATACTGTACAATTTATGAGTACTACTTACCCACGTATGCCAATTATGTACACTCTTCCTAAAATTCACAAATCACTATCAGCACTCCCAGGCAGACCTATTATCTCGGCTGTCGGCTCATTGTACCAACCAGTTTCCACTTATATAGACTCTTACTTGCAGCCCTTAGTCAAATCTATGCAATCCTATACACGCGATTCAACACATGTTATACAAAGACTAAGGGACCTGGGGGATATTCCCCACAATAGTCTTTTGGTTACTATGGACATCAAGAGCCTATACACGATCATCCCCCATGACCAGGCCATTTGGGCAACTAGAAGGGCACTGATTATGAACCCACCAACTAATATTCCAATTGAATTTCTCCTACAACTCCTAGAATTGACCTTAACTAGGAAGTACTTCCGCTTTGAGAAATCCTATTTTCTGCAAAAATCGGGCACTGCAATGGGCAGTGCACTGGCACCCTCCTATGCCAACTTATATATGTTGAACTTCGAGACAGAGTATATTTTCCCCCTAATGGGTACATCTATCCTCACTTATTTCCGCTACATAGACGATCTCTTTTTAATTTGGGCTGACGGGGAAGAGAGCATGCTTAAATTCCACCAGGACCTCAATAGCCTGGACACCCCTGTAAAACTAACCCTTCACCACCATACTAACAACGTAGACTTTTTAGATCTTAACATCTTTAGATCCAGGACAAAACTGGGTACCAGACTGTTCAGAAAGTCGACAGACCGCCACTCGATATTACATGCCACTAGCCATCACCCTCCGGCCACCATTATGGGAATTCCTTTTTCCCAATTTCTGCATGTCATCAGGAATAATAGCTCACCCGAAACAGCAAACATACAACTAAGGGAGATGTATAACAGATTTCTGGAACGGGGGCTACACTGACACCCAACTGACTGAACAATTACAGAGGGCACTGCAGTACACCCAGGAAAAACTGTTACAAGACAAACAGTCTGTGACAAACCATACGATTCCCCTGATCTTCACAACTACCTACAATTCTGCATCATCACACTTGTCTAAAAGTATCCACAAAAACTGGCCAATGATTAGTGAGGATGAGACTCTTTCCTTACACTCTGCCAGCAAACCCATGATGGGCTACAAAAGGAACAGAAGCCTCAGGGATCTTTTAGTCAAAACTGACTTCAGGGGAAGCCCCACTACTCAGACTGACTGGCTTTCCACGCACAGGAAACTAGGCTGCTACAAGTGCCCTGACTGCGTCACATGCAGATGTTTACTTACAGGACCTGATTTTCCCCATCCATACACCGGGAAGAGATTGAAAATCTGCCATAGACTAACTTGCACTTCTGTATATGTCATATACATCATCATCTGCCCATGTGGACTGTATTATGTGGGTAAAACTATTACCACACTACGTGAACGTATTGGCAACCACCGCTCTGCGGTAAGCAAAGCACTAAAGGATGGAAAGGCAGACCAACCAGTGGCAAGGCACTTTCTAAAAATGAAACACCCCCTACCAACATTCAAATGCATGGCCATCGATTATCAACCCCCCCTCTCACGAGGGGGTAATAGGGACCAAGCCCTCCTTCAAAGAGAGTCCAGATGGATCTATAAATTGGATTGTGTAAACCCCAGGGGACTTAATGAGACTTTAACACTTGGCTGCTTTATTTGAGGGTTTGCATGTTGTTCTGTAGTTAGCAACATTGTGTCTTATATTTGATACCTTGTATTGTTACAATTGCTGCAATGTTTTTGCAATTTTGCTCTGTTTCTACTTTTTACTGTTTACTCTATTTCTACTCTTACATCCCTTCCTTTTCAAACATGTTAGTTTTCGGCTGTCATTGGCCCCGACATCGCAAATGCCCATGGCCGTGTCTAAAGAACATAATTAGGTAGCAGGAGTAGCCCAATTACCCAGTTAGCTATGCCTTATGCGTATAAGGCTATCGAACTAGCAGAGAACCGCAATAAGTTGTGCCCCGCGTGGGGTTTGAAGCCACCATGGACAGGCGCATCCTGGTTTTGGCAGTCTAACCCCGGACCGCACAGAGCCCCAAGTGCCTACTGTAACGATTAAATATCGCGGACTTTATGGTTTGGGCACCCCCTCCTGGTTATAACCAGCTGGGTGGTATCCCTCCTTGTCCACTCTGGACGCGCACTGGGCGCACTAACTTTGTAGCACACAAAGGTTTACGGACGGTCTAAGCACGGGGAGTTGTGGCTAATGTATAAGCGCAACGTTGCTATGGAGTCTGGCCACACGGTTACGCGCACGCTACTGTCCTCATATATGGTAGGTACGGGTCTTTACGAATGGAAGTCTCTGCCCTGGGTTAAGACCATACCGTTGATAGCGGCGCTGGGCTAGGACTTGTGCGGGGGGCCCCAATAATGACGCTGCACACATGCTTGATACATTTTCTTTGTTCATTCCTTTGTTCACTTTTACTTTCCGCACGTTTTTTTGTGTATACACTGTAACCTAGCAACGGCACCATTGGTGCCAAAAAGTGCATTTAAACACTGTTTTGAACACTGTATAGTCATCCCTGACGAAGGTTCCAGTAGGGAACCGAAACGTAGGATCAATAAACCTCACTATTTGAATCTTACTACTTTTGTTATTTTGATTTTTTGCTATACTAAATCCTGTGAGTGCCGTCACTCTGTTATCTACTATTGTATATCCTGTACTGGCACCCGGGTATCGCTAAGAATTGAAGGAGTGCTTCCCAGTTTGTATTTATATATATATATATATATATATATATTATTGTATTGTATATAAGTATTGAGTAGCAAGTATTCAGTGTTCCTGTTTACTGCATAGTGTTATGTCTATATATAACCTGCCTAACTGCTATTTAATGTAAAATAAATGTATCATTTAGTTAAATTTTACTGTCAGGAAAATATTTTGGTGCACACATTGCCATGCACACATTACACCAAAGTGGACACACACTGCACTGTAATGCTAAAATTCTGAAGAAAAGGACATGGCAGTTTGTGTCTAAATCTTGCACTTTACTTTTGTAATGAGAACTATATTTTTCTGATAAAGTCAGTTTCACACAAATGATGGACGAATACTGTATATTTATACATTTATATATATATATATATATATATATATACACACACACTGTATCATCTAATGAGTATTTGCCACTAGCAATTTTATTCCAGTCCCTGGTGTATTATTATTTTAAACAACTTCTGGTGCCAGTTATGACACATTCTTCATCTGGTTCTAGTTATTACTTTTATGTTGATGGAACTCTTTGTTAAAACTAAAGAATGCCACCTGATAAACATATTTACAGAATATTACATAAGCCTTGTGTTCTCTCCTGGTCATGGGAATTATGATATACCTATGTATGTACGTATATGTGTATATAAATATATGAATACCAACTCTTTTACAGTGTAACACTCAAGGAGATTGATAGAAAAACACACTGTAATATAGATAATCTATTTATAGTGTGCATTCGGAAGAATTAGAGACATATACTTTATTAAATTAGTTTTTTTTTATTAAGGAATCAGTGCAACTAATTTCTGTAGTAGGACTATGCCTACTAATTGATAAAGATGACAGTTAGCTGCTAAATAACAGAATATATGGTATGATTATTAACATAGTAACATAGTAAGTTGGGTTGAAAAAAAACATATGTCCATCAAGTTCAACCATAATGCCTATATATAACCTGCCTAACTACTAGTTGATCCAGAGGAAGGCAAAAAAACCCCATCTGAAGCCTCTCTAATTTGCCGCAGAGGGGAAAAAATTCCTTCCTGACTCCAAGATGGCAATCGGACCAGTCCCTGGATCAACTAGTACTAAGAGCTATCTCCCATAACCCTGTATTCCCTCACTTGTACTGAGAGCTATCTCCCATAACCCTGTATTCCCTCACTTGCTAAGAATCCATCCAGCCCCTTCTTAAAGTTATATAATGTATCAGCCAGCACGACTGATTCGGGGAGGGAATTCCACAACTTCACAGCTCTCACAGTAAAAAAACCTTTCCGAATATTTAAATGGAACCTCCCTTCTTCTAAACGAAGTGGGTGCCCTCGTGTCCGTTGGAAGGACCTACTGGTAAATAAAACATTAGAGAGGTTATTATATGATCCCTTTATATATTTATACATAGGCCAGTCTTTCTTCATAACTGAGACTTTCCATACCCTTTACCAGCTTAGTTGCCCTTCTCTGGACCTTCTCTAACTCAATAATGTCCCGTTTGAGCACTGGAGACCAAAACTGAACAGCATATTCTAGATGGGGCCTTACCAGCGCTCTGTAAAGGGGAAGAATAACCCCCTCCTCCCGTGAATCTATACCCCTTTTAATACAACTCAAAACCTTGTTTGCCCTTGCAGCTACTGCCTGGCATTGCTTGCTACAGCCAAGTTTATTATCTACAAGGACTCCAAGGTCCTTCTCCATTATGGATTTGCCTAGTGCAGTCCCATTAAGGTTATACGGGGCTTGCATATTTTTACATCCCAGGTGCATGACCTTACATTTATCCACATTAAATCTCATCTGCCACTTAGCTGCCCAGATTGCCAGTTGGTCAAGATCCTGCTGCAGGGATGTCACATCCTGGATAGAATTGACTGGTCTGCAGAGTTTTGTGTCATCTGCAAACACTGATACATTACTCATAATACCCTCCCCTAAGTCATTTATGAACAAATTAAACAAAAGTGGACCCAGTACAGAACCCTGAGGGACCCCACTGAGGACCTTATTCCAAGTAGAGAATGTACCATTAACAACCACCCTCTGTACCCGATCCTGTAGCCAGTTTTCTATCCATGTGCAAATGACTTCACTAAGACCAATAGACCTTAGCTTAGAAAGCAGTCGTTTGTGGGGAACGGTATCAAATGCTTTGGCAAAATCCAAATAGATGATATCTACTGCATCCCCACTATCCAGCTTCTTACTTACCTCATCATAAAAAGCAATTAAATTGGTCTGACATGACCTGTCCTTCATAAAGCCATGCTGATTGCTGCTCATAATGGCATTCTCCACTACATAATTTTGAATGTGATCCCTTAACAAGCCTTCAAATAACTTGCCCACCACGGATGTCAAACTTACAGGCCTATGATTGCCAGGCTGAGATCTTACTCCCTTTTTAAATATGGGAATGACATTCGTCTTCTTCCAATCCCTAGGTACCATACCTGATGAAAGAGAGTCTGAGAATATCAGAAACAAGGGCCACTGCAATTCTGCCCCTAGCTCTCTCAGTACCCGAGGGTGTATTCCATCTGGCCCAGGTGCCTTGTTTACATTTATCGTGTGTAACCCTTTAAGCACCATATCCTGTGCCAACCACTGTGTAGTTGGAGCTGAGGCAACAGTGCCGCTATTGGGTGGGACTTGGCCCACTGGCTCCTCTACTGTATACACAGAAGAAAAGAACTGGTTAAGCACATCTGCCTTTTCTGTATCCGCTGTAACCATATTGTTATTATAACTCAATGGGGCCACACCCTCAACCTGCATCTTTTTACTATTAATATATTTAAAAAACTTTTTGGGGTTAGTCTTGGCCTCGGCCGCGATGCGCTCCTCATTTTCTATCTTTGCCTTCCGGATTGCTGTTTTACAACACTTGTTATAGTGTTTATATTCATTGAACGCAGCTACTGTCCCCTCTGACTTATATTTCTTAAAAGCTTTCCTTTTTTTCCCTATTAACTTCTTTACCTCAGAGTTAAGCCACATAGGGTGATTCTTAACACTTCTACTTTTTCTTATTAATGGAATGAATTGAGAACAGTAATGATTTAATATCATTTTAAATGACAACCATTTCTGCTCTGTATTTTTATCAGAAAACATAATGCCCCAATCTATGCCCTGAAGCGCTGCCCTTAAGGAGCTAAAATTTGCCTTCCTAAAATTCAGTGTCTTTGTTGCCCCCATGTAAATTTGTTTCCTGCACCAAACATCAAATGAAATAACATTATGGTCACTATTACCCAGGGGTTCAACCACTTGCACATTTGCTATACGTTCTGGGTCATTAGAGAACACTAGATCTAGTATAGCATGGTTCCTGGTTGGCTCCTCAACAACCTGTGACATAAAGTTGTCATGCAGCAAGTTTATAAACTTGTTCCCATTTACTGTCCTGGCAGTACTATTGCCCCAGTCAATATCAGGGTAATTAAAATCCCCCATTATTATCACTTGCCTCAAACTAGCAGCCTTTTCTATTTGCAACAGGAGCTGGGCCTCCTCCTCTTCGCTTACATTAGGGGGTCTATAGCATACCCCTACAATTAGTTTGGTAGATTCTTTACTATCTGTGAGAAGCTCAACCCATAAGGATTCAGCTCCCTCTGTTACCCCCATCACTTCCTCCTTAATATTTGCTTTTAATTCCTGCTTAATGAACAGACACACTCCTCCTCCTTTTCTATTGCCCCTGTCCCTCCGAAACAATGTATACCCCCCAATATTAACTGCCCAGTCATGAGACTCATTCAACCAAGTTTTAGCAATGCCAATCACATCATATTTCCGCTCCAACGCCAGTACCTCCAGCTCTCCCATTTTACCAGTCAGACTCCTTGCATTGGTAAACATACATTTAATACTGGTTCCGGCGTGAGAATGACGTGTAAACAAATTATGGCCCTCCCTGCCATTATCAGTATCCCGAAGCAAGTCTCCTCCCCCATTTTCCCTTACTATGCCCACTACCTCATCTATCCTGTCTCCCACAGAATTTCCCGCTGCACCCTCCCCCCCACTCCTAGTTTAAAATCTCCTCCAACCCGCTAGCCATCTTTTCCCCCAAAGCAGCTGCCCCATCATCATTGAGGTGCAGCCCATCCCTGGCAAAGAGCCTGTAGCCGACTGAGAACTCAGCCCAGTTCTGGAGAAACCCAAAGCCCTCCTCCCTGCACCAACCTCTCAGCCACGTATTAATCTCCCTAAGCTCCCGCTGCCTTCTTAACGTTGCTCGTGGCACAGGTAATATCTCTGAGAAAATTACCTTGGAAGTCCTCGCCCTCAACTTTGCACCTAGCTTTTTAAAATCGTTCTTGAGGACTTCCCCCCCTCCTCTAACTTTGTCATAATTAATTAAGGGGGAGTCACACTGCATTGAAAATGAGCAATATATGTCATTAGCTAATTATTTTTCATTAGAAGAATTAAATACTGGTGAAGGACCCTTACATCAGAAATGATCCATTTGTGCAGCCTTCCTGCTATGGAGATTTGGAAAGATTAACTGCAGTCTAATGCTGATAAAAGTAGCAAAGTAAGGATCATGTCCTAGGGGCTTTGATTAGAAATGTAGTGTGAGAATTCATATAAGTATAACATTAGCAGACACCAGTTTCAACAAATGATCAGCAGGGGCATGAAAAAGCAAACTGCTGGGGTCCCTGGAGTGCAGCTGACTTAACAGAGGCCCTGATGGATGAGCATTGTCAAATTGTTAAACTGACTACTTCAAGAAGATTTTTGGAGTCCCTTATTATATTATTGAGGAATAGTGTGATCTTTACCTGCTCATACAAACTCATCAACAACCTTTATCTTCTTTTACATCTTAGCTACAAACTTAAAATGCAAAATGCCCCTTTAAAGAGACATTAAGCATCCCATGCAAGTGCCTTAACTTATTGTTTTCTGAGTGATTCATTTTCATCTTCATTAGTGTTGAGCGTATCTGAGCGTCAAATTCGCAAAAAGCATTTGTTGCGTCATTTTTTTTATCGCCCGCGTCTTCTTTGTCGTCTGCATCTATTTTTTGTCGCCCGTGCCCAATTTGACGCACAACAAAAAGAATTCCGTGCAATGCATTTTTCTGCGGCAAATTTTCACAGAAGTTTCACGAAACAATTCGCCAATGGTGAAATGCAGAAATTCGCTGCAAATCCATGCCTAGCGAAAAAATTCGCTCATCAGTAATCTTCATCACAAACACTTACTAAATATAATCAGTGTACCATTCTGTACCATATCTGACCATATCTATAGCTCAGAATGGGGATAAGAACAAAGGGGATGATATAATATCCTATTTATGAGAAAGGCAAAAGATAAGTTAGAAAACATTTAAAGAAGAGTTCTAAGATTTGGGTCATTTTTGGAAAACATGGAAAGAGAAAGCAACTGACAGAATGAGTTGTAAAACCCATCGAGGTTTCAAAAGAGGAACTATCATATATAAAGGTAGGCCCAGAGACCAACATTTCTCCCATTAAAGGAGGAAATTACTGTGGGGTGTCAAAATGTTAGGCACCTCCCAGTGACTTTAAATCGCTGACCTTTTACAGGCTGGTGCTCCTGTTAAAAGAAAACCGCACCAGCCCGGGGTACCTGTAGAGTGAGCAGCGGAACTTAAACAAAAAAGTAGTCTCTTTCGCTCTACTGTGCATGTGCCAGCCCAGGGATTCAGAAGACAGAAGGAATAGAAAACACTTGCTGCAGCTACCCCAGGCTGGTGTGGTTTTCTCCTAACAAGTGGCACCAGCCTGGGGTAAAAGGTAAGCGATTACAATCACTGGGAGGTGCCTAACATTTGGCACCACCCCCCCCAGTGATTTTTACCTTTCCTTCTCCTCTAAATTCTTAGGAATCATCAGCTCCAACCTGGAGGAACAATAACTTTAAATCTGCAGTATACCAACTTGTTTGTGGCATGGCTACACATGAATGTATCTGTGGGACACTCTAGGTAAATCCTGCCAGCTGGAGGTACTGTTATGAACTTATGTCTTAAAATGGCAACATCTTGTGCTTATTAATATTACTGAAAATCCTTTCCCTGACCTCTAAGTTCTCTTGTCTAATAAATATACAATACTATATGGGTCAAGAAGGCCTTAAGTATTCTGTAAGTATTTTGTAAGAATTTTTCTTTTCACTCTATTGCCCTTTCATAACCATGTTTCAGTCATTTTTAACTACTTTTTTGAAGGAGCACTTTAACCCTTAGCACCAAAAAGTTCATTTTTAGGTTACTTAGGTAATTTTCCACAATTACTTCATTTAAAACGTACAAAAGTATGGGATATTTAGAAATGCAAAACAAAATATTTGATAGCCTACAGACCTGTGAAAATGTACACCCAGTGCCAGAGTTGCATCACAGCCATAAATAATTCATCTTGCAAGAGGACTTGCAGCACAGGGAATGTTCTCTGTAAATAAATGCAGTGACTAAGGCCATTCTGTGGGCTAAGAATAAAACACACAAAGATAAACTGTGCCGAGTGGAATATGTACAGCTCAACATTTTTATCAGTTCATTTTCATTTATCACTAGTTCAGACTAGGCTCTTATTTATTTAAGACAAAAGATTTTTTTAGAATGCAATATTTGCATTCAAGGTTATATGTTTTTTGCATTTAAATATATATATCAAGGTTATTGCAACTCTGTGCCAAAAGGGAATTTACTCATTTACTTTAGATGGTAAATTGTAAATTCAAGAGTTCTTTTAGTTGTCTCTTTTAGTTTAACATAGAGTTACAAAAATGTTTGCATTGCAACCAACCTCTGATTCATTATGCTTCCTGCCGACAGTCACAACATAAAAAAAAAATATTAAGAATTCTGTCAAAATCAAACAGCCAGCCTTTCATATTAAATTGTATTGTGTGAAGAATATATCGTACCTTGAGCACTTGTTTTACATGGGATTTTTTTCTTTCTTGCTGAAATAAAAAATAGTGAGCCCTGTAGCAGCAGGGTTGTAAGAGGGGCTGCATGACCCAGCTCAGCATCACTAGTGGGCATAGATTAGTTAACGTTGAATGGGAGCTTAGAAAAGGAGGGGTGGAGTGGGCATATACAGTAGGTGAGATGCATTTTGTGTGGACAGCACAAAGAAAGGTCCCTTACCCACCCTTCCATAGTTTTTGGGGGTGGCTTTATTGTTTTGGTTTGTTATTTTTTATTTGTCACATATGTGGCCTTGGAGTGCTTTGGGGTACACAAGTTTTGAGTTAGGTCTTTAGGAAGAAGGCAGGTAACTTTCTGGACCTGGATGGGATGCAAGGTAGTTGTCACAGCTTTGACAGGTCCTTGGCAGTCTGCTAGGGGGTAGATCTGGTCTCGTATGCCAGTTCAGGTTGAATGGGATTGTTTAATCCCTAACCATTGGAGTGGACTGAGTGCTAATAAGGTGGACTATATAAAGTGCTTGTGTGCCCTGAAGATGGTTGATTGAAAAAGTTGGTCATAGAGGATCTGGATTTGTGGTGGGTGCCCTCTGAGCTAGGGATTTGGCAGCTGGAGGATATCGCGGCTCAGTGCAGTTATGAAAGGGCAGACTGACATAGAACTTGGGAGACAGTGTTCTGTGTACAGTAATTCGTTTGTCCTTATTGCATTGATGTTTATTGTTTATGTAAGTTTATGCATTGTATTCATATACTGCACTGTTGTAACTTCAATAAAGCTGTGGCTATTATCATGATATCATAATGCAGTTTTTATTGGTGAGTTAGGCGAACGAGTGTGGGTGGATGCATGGGTCATGTTAGAAAATAAACACCACAAAACAAAGGAAAAGTCAATTTAGAGACGATAACAAAAGCATAATAGCTTTTCATTACCTCTTGGGAGAATATATGGCAGAAAATGTCATACTGAACTTGCAATCCCACAAGCACACAAAATTTCAGGGACAAATCCTGTAATGTCTGGATAATTTCAGCATACTATTAACTTGCTGTGTTGGAAGTATTGAAAATTTTAGCATGTTTTTTCACATATGAGGAAAAACAGGTTACCAAGCTTCTAAATAATTTTAATCTGGAAAAAAAAACTGATGCCACTGCAAAAAGAGGTGCAAATGGTGCACAATTGGACCAATTTTGGAAACCACACCAAATCTCTTGCTGTCAAAAGGAGCCTTAGATGGCTAGTTCTTCTCTATCGCTTAATTTTCATTGTATTACATGTTAATAAATGCATTTGTAAGCACACTAGTGAGATATTTAATGCAACTCTGCCCTCTAACTGACCAGCATCCATCTTTCTTTCAGAGAGTTCCATTTTCAAACACAATGATTAGATGGTTTATGACCTTGGCATTACATGCACTTAAGCCATTCTATAAATACAAATCACACTGAGTTTGCTTTTGTAAAAAGAAATACAAAGAGCAACCAGAGAGAAATACATATTTGATAATCTAGCTACTGTGTGAAACTAGATAGAAGAATGCAAACACATTTGTCAAGGGCAAACTAGTAAAGGAATGAACTTATTCTGGGGAACTGGCACACTAGTCAAAGTGATAAATGCTTTGACAAATGTGTTAAACAGTCAGGAAAGTGTTAATTACTTAGAGGCTGATTTATCAATGATCAATTTAACATTTTTGCTGGAATTTAATTTTTTTTTGCACTAAAACTCATTGAATTTGAATTAAGGCTTCCAAAACTTGAATATTCAATATTTACTTAGTGCAAAAAAATTTAAACATTTCTAAAAGCTTTATGTAGTTCATGTAGAAGTCTGTGGTAAAATCTAAATTATTTTTTTCAATTCATATTAAGATTATAATATAATATAATATAATAACTAATAACACCTTCCCATTGACTCAAATACATTATTGTTAAATGTAGTGGTTTCACTAAATTTTCAATCATCAAATTTTCAATCAGCATCTGTGTGCACAGTCCCTTCCTCTCTTTGGCTCCTATGATTTCAGTACCTTCCCCCATATATGTGCTCTTAATTTCCTTCCTGCACCTTCTGTGATCTCCATGCATTTCCTAACCTCCGCATGCCAGATTTTCTGCCTATTATGCCTTCTCTTCCTTCTCCCTTGCATCTCCATGCACTATGCTCTTCCTCCCTTTATTGATCTCAGTTTGCTTTCTCCTTTCTCACCATAACTTCCCCAGCCTCCTTGTGCTTTACCTCTCTCTGCAGCTGGTCCAGTCACCATCCTTCTTGTCTTCACTGCCTTTTTCCTGAGAAGATCAATGTTATCTGCCAAGACTGTCATCTATGAATGAATGAATCTGCTAGCTCAAATAACAAAATGAGAACAACAAGTACACTTTGCATAAAGAAAACCTTTTATATAGCAAAGTAGAAATTGCACTTAGAGCACTAATGATAAGGCGAGGCTTAGAATTTGCCAGGTGTACAATAGTATAATGGCTAAAATTACAACAAATTTAAAGGAGAAAGAAAGGCTAAATCACTGGGGGTTGATTGTAACTTTCCTTTTCCTTTAATGTTCTTACAAATCTGCCACTGGGCCCTCGAAAAAAAGGTGCTAGCTGTCATCCAAGGTTAAAGGTATACATGTCAATAAAGGTATACATGTACAGTGAAGTTTATTAGTCGGGCCTATTTTTAATTTAACTGGTAGGCATTGGACTGGAATCTGCTATGGATTCTAATTCTGATTAGTTATGTTGGACAGTCCATTTGACTGATGTATATCTACAATACTGCATATTAATAATAAATAAGAATAAATTAAATGAAATGACACAGGAGTGCACATAATCATTGGGATTGGATACAATACTGCATATACACATCAGCAACATTGAGCAAACAAACTAAAGAAATGGTATATCCCCTTGTCGAACATGAGTTCAGCAAATGGGGCTTGAGCTGAGAATCATTTTTACCTATACCACAAATTTTTTTGACTTAAACATTTGACAAAAAGTATGTTTTACACAAGCCTTATTCAATGAACTAATGTTGAACAAGGGGGTATGCTATCCCTTTAATGGCTTTTTTTCTTATCTGATAGAGCAACTAAGACTAGATTTGTAATTTGTAATTCAGCTCACGCCAGTGACTTGCCTGTTTAGCCGTCAAAACCAGGTGATTTACCCATATGTTTCCCAAAATAAATGTACTGATTATAAAACCATGTGTTTAACTTATGGAACATTAGTAGAACTACTTTGTGCCAACAGGAATAAATCAATTAATAGAGAAAATATCCATGTAAGAATAAAGCATATTGTCTAATTCCGATGCCTTAAAATCTTAAAAAACCTGTGATCCCCGATTTAGCAATAATTTAGCAAGGATAACCAGTTAAGTCAGCAGAAACCCAGCATTTTTATTGCATTGATACAAGGCTGTGGTGCATCCTACCCTTCTGAAGTACAAATATCAATATTTATTTTTTAGGGCTATTCAAACCATTTTCTTATTGACTGAATGTAGAATGGAACAATAACAATCTGTATTTGCCATTTAAAAGTTTTGCTTGCAAATTCAAAATCTTCAACAAACAGCTTACCCCTACAGGAAACTAATAGAGCTAGATAATCCCCTGTACTGACAAGCTTCAGTTTATATTGTTTGATTTGTTTTCAGATTTTTTAACCACTTTATACAATAATTGTGAAACTTGTGACAGCATGAGGCTAGGAAGGAGGATGTGTAGCTTCACTAGGCACTTGTTGTGGAAAGGTTATGGTCAAGGGAATTACAGCCTTGTTACATTGCTGTCAGTTTTTTTAATTGAATGTCATAGTAAATGTGGGTTAGCCTTAAGACTTTCATTATAAAAAGCTGAATGCACCTTGACCTATTGATATTGGTACTATTGGTAGCTACAAACAAGTCAAAAGGATTGAGGAGACCACCTCATACATATGCAAATAAGTCAAAAGGGATTCTGGGAACAAATTCTTTAAGGCTCTTAGAAAAATCCCATTTACATGGGTTTATCCTATAGGCTTAAGCTCACCCACTGGGTTTTTAAAGCAGAAGCCAGGATAATAGCTGATCAGATTCCCAACTACAGATCAGTTTCAGCCCTCTTGGTGCTCATCAGTGTAGTGCAGGGTTTTCTGATCAGCTTAGGTAGAGCCAGGAGTGGGGATTCACGAACAAGTCAAAAGGGTTGAGGAGACCGCCTCATACGTTTGCAAATAAGTCAAAAGGGATTCTGGGAACAAATTCCTTAAGGCTCTTAGAAAAATCCCATTTACACTGATGAGCCCCAAGAAGGGCGAAACCGGTCTGTAGTTGGGAATCTGATCTGATAAAATGGATAAAACACTGCATTATGATTAATACAAATGTTGTAACTCTTGCTTTGTAAATAAGCCTTTATAATGCAATGATTTCTCATACTATATTTTTAAATGAAATGTGTAGGTTTAGCAGTATGTGGAATTTACATGGTATCAGTCTGATAGGGGGGACATGAACCCTAAACATTCACATTTAAATAGGCAACATTTTCACATACAGACTATATTAAAGGAGCAGCCTCTAACTGGTTAAATGTAAAAGGGCTGCCAAACATGGTTAAACTTGATAGTAGACTCTTCATAGGTTGATGGGGTAAACCCTAAATATTAATATCCGCTTCACAATGAGTACCTTCCACCTGTTGGCACATCCTAAACAGAGCTAGGAGGTATCCAAGGAGTCGCACACAAACCACTCCCAGTTTAATCGATTATAAATGGGTACTGAAGAAGGGTTCAGCCAATGTTTCTCTGCAAGAATGCTGGAAAACAAAACCATAATAATATGCCAAATAAAGTTTCTCTGCCCTAGCAACATCTATGCTAACTGAATACTGTATGAGATGCCTTGCGCAATTACATTGCTTTTCTATTTGACGTGAGGAGCTTAGCGACTGATAATTACTGGTAAAATATAACCATTTGCCCTGGTTTATTGGATGTCAAATAGAGAAAAATAAGAATTTACATAAACTCACTTTGAATTTGGTCAGTGGATGTCCCTTTCCTCAGGGATTTTAGAACAAATATTTTAGGTAGTGTACTCTAAAGGAGAACCTGAAAAATGAATGAATGTTCTAGCAACTAACAATCTTATTTCAGGATTAAATAACTCACCTTTCCAAAACTTACCTTGGCCAGTAGGGCATAGCAGTTGCCTAAGCCTAAATTCAGAACTCTGAAAGAGAATAACCCACAACTTAATGTGTTTATCCAAAACAATTAAAAAGTGAGTTTTTAGTGTGAAGTTATATCCTACTGTTCAATATTTTTAACTTATTACTTACAGTATATTTCTATTCGGAAACACTCCTATATGACCTGTTGGAATTGCAAAACTGCAGACAGTTTGCAGATTTGCCATTTTTAGATCCTGGGGCATGAAGGATGGTGGCATGGCTCAGGCGGTAAATCTTCACCATGTTGTCATCAGGCAACTCATTGAGGGAAGCTACAGACCTCCAGAATCAATGAGACCGTCTGATCTTAGCAGGTATCACTGCAGCAGATGGCTCATGTTGCTGCACCTCTGCCTAGAGTCATTCCTATTCTTGTAAAAGAATGAGTGCAATGCAAAGTGAAGCAGATAAATTTGGGTGGATTGCGTCAGCAGAAGCCATAGCTTCAAACCAACCTAAAATGGCTTCTGGGAGGGATTCTATGCCATGGAGAGTCTATTCTCAACATTCCATGCAGTCTTTAACAATTTCCTGAAGAAAAAGGCAAAGGACAGACTGTCAAGGTCAAATCATTTTCTTTAAGTTTATAAACAAATATTTGAGCTATGTATGTCTTTTAATAGGCTTCACTGGTTCATAACTGAAGAAAGGAAATGATTTCTTAAAAATGTATATTAATTTTTTGATAAATTTCAAGCATTCTAGGTTTTAAATACATGGTAAATAAATCTGTTGAACACTGGTGAGCACACATTAATAAATCTTGAATACAAGTGAATTAAAAAAAAAACCATGATTTTCATTCTTGACATTTGATAAATCTACCCCTAAATGTCCTAAATCTATTGATATGAATGTACAGGGTAATTCCAAAAATCCCTTACTGGGTTGACTAAGTAGACACAACTATAGCTTCTGGGGGCAGGGGGGTAAGAAGTGGGACTGTTAGGTCAAGCAATGCTCAGGCAGATATCAAAGCTTACAGGTTTGTAAGTTTGTATTATGGTAGCTGTAGCTAAAAAAAACCCACATCCACCAAGTTTAACCTTTTGTCCTGGCAAAACCTACCAAACTGCTAGTTGATCTTTATGTAGCACATACAAAGGGGGTGGTACTATACACTTGTGTTTATTGGGACCCCAAGATGTTTGATGGTGGCCCTGGCCACAACTGACTTGCTCTAAGTGAATCAGAGGCTAATGGTTTTTATTAATCCTATGGCACATATTCAAAACAGTCATAGGAAAAATAGTTGTGGTGTTTATCAAATCAGTCTCTGGGTAGGATGAAAACTACAAAGACATAATTCTTTGTCTACTAGGGCATGAGTCACTGCATCATATTTTCCTGACTAGAGTATGCTTTGGTCCAGCACTGTCTAAAAAACTTGGACTTGATTGCATGAATACTGAGAAGTCACTCCTCACCCTCTATATCACATGGCAGATTATTAACTGTCATATTAAGTTAATTTAAAAAGTCAAATATTTAGGATAAAAGACAAGTTAACACCGAATGTACTTTTCACACAGTAACATGGAAGTATTTTTCTAACATTTGCAACATTTCTGTCAGCCTGTATTTGTATCAGCACTATGGTCTGTGCCAAGAGAAGAGATATCATATGATACTGATATGAATTCAAATTAAAGTTTAATTGACTCTGCTAAACAAAAGGCAGCACCAATATTTATTCATTTGGAGAATAAAATAACAAAACAACTCTTCTAACTTCCCTGCTTTATTTTTACTTTTTTTTTTTTTTACAGAGAAACAGTTCTGTTTCATGAAAAAATCAGCATTGCATTTATGTGACATCAAATAAGTTTAACCTTTACTGCCTGAAATTGTCCATGTATATTCTTAATTATCTTGCGTCCTTTACGTGTCAGCAAATTAATCTGTATGTGTGTTTATGAACAAATCTGAGCATTAGGAACCGCAAGGATGTGGCTAAGGTGTTTCAACAGAAAAAGGGTTTTTGGCCCTCGCTTTTGAAGTGTAAATTGTTGCTGAGAATTGAAAAAAATAGAAAATGAATACAATGCATTCCTGCTTACAAGGGGCAATGAAGAGTAATGTTACCATGGTTTGGGGTATTAAGGGTATAAGGGCCTTAAGCCATGTCTCTGGACTCATTTATGCCATTATATTTTTGCCTTGATTTCATTTTTTCCTTTTCATATTTTCTGTGGATATTTGCTTGTACCATAACAAAGATAAAGAGCTGCATGCAAGTCTAAATAATATGATACTGGAAAAAAAAGATATAATAGACCTTTGTACAGAAACAGGGTCTAAAAGTCACGGTTTATTTCATCATATTGGAAACATAGTGGGAGCCCCAACCAGAAAAGACAATGACCTGTGCACACAATGCTTTATTTTGTTCCAAGCACAGTTAAAAAGATCAGATTACATTGGGATTTTAATTCATTTATTTTTAAATCACTGTTTCTGGCTATTTAAGCCACTATAATGAACTGTTTACTGTGTGCATGCTTTCCTTTTATGGTATTTAATAACGTAAATAGATTCTTTCCTGTTTTGTAGTTTGCCTAGCAACAAATTTTTTTATGTCTATAAGGTCATCTCATTCTGGGGTTAAACATGTCCTTTCACTTACCAGTCAACCTTTTAACCCCCTCCTTGCAGCACAGTTAAGCCTAAGGGCTTATTTAACAAACTGAAGGTAGGGTACAAAACACGTATAAAAAACATGGCACAAGAGAAAACGAACTCCATTTGAAGGCTCAAAAGAGACAGTTGTCAGGCAGATTTAAGAGCAGAAAAAGAATACTGTACTTCAATTAGTGAACCTACATAATATAAAATCAAATCAGGGAAAAGGGGGAAATTGCAGCCTACAAAGGTAAAGGCCCATTGGGTGATTTTGAGCATTTTGATGACTGCTTTTTTATGTAGAATAATAACGTGGCACCAAAACATCCCAAAGCTTCCCTCCGCAGACTTTAAAGGACATGTAAACCCCACACACAAAAATTTAATCAGTGAAATGCCTCTTTGGTTTTCCAGAGGTTAATAGTAAGGCTGCAGCATCCCCTTTAATCACTTAGATTTCCTTCTCCTCCTGTAACCCACTCGGCCCCCTCCCTCATGAATTTGCTTTGATTTCTGGCTTCTGGGCATGCTCAGTTGTTCTAAGCTCAGATTACTAAATACGCTCCACAGTCTAGCAGCCAGTGAAGAGATGGCATTGCTGGTTCCCATAGAAACTCAACTCTAGCTGCCTTTCTCCTAAGCTCAGCTTTACCATTACAGTGCTCAAACAAAACAGAACTTTTATCAGAGACAGTTCTGCCTGTGTGAGCCTGTATTCTTGATGTACGCTGAATAAGGGTCTGTGTGTGTAGGCTGTTTGCAGATTTAAATGTATCTGATTATGTATCAGAGGAAAAATGGCCACCGGGTGAAACCTGCTATTTGCTTTAGGAAAATGTGATGGTGCTGGCAAGCGGAGGGGATATATGCAGTACAAATGATGCCATTTGGGTGGGGGAGACATGCCAAACTGATATACATTGTAGGCAAATATAGGCTTTACATGTCCTTTAATGACTATCACTTGCACCAGTGATTAAAGGAGAAGGAAAGGCTAATAAAGAGTTAATCTCAAGCTGCAGGCATACCTTCAGTTGTCTTAATAGTGCCCTTAAGTCTCCCCATATTTTGCCTGTTCAGATGATCAGAACCATCATAGGAAAAATAAACACTGAGCTCTGTAAACAAAATTCCCATAATGCCTCGCTCCTGCACTAAGACCAAGACGCTTCCTGCTGTATGGCTCAGATCACACATTCCTAAGGGGGAAGAGGGAGTTCTTAGCATTCTTATGGGAGGGCGGAGCAAGAGAGGGGAGAGAACTGTGCAGACTCAGGAAAAAAGGAGACAAGAAATCCTGTGTTTCTTTTGATAGAGGACTCTAGTTTTTACCTTTCCTTCTCCTTTAATACTAAATATAATTTGCTCACAATGCAAGTGACCATGAACTGCTTAAAGGCTCATTTGTGTTCCAAAATGAAGCAAAAATAGTTGTTATGCCTGTCTCTGTAATCAGTGCTGCTTGCCTCTGGCAGTACTGCATAGAGAAGGAGGCAATTAGTATGCCCTAGCCAGCCCCTTCCTTGCTCTTCATAAATGGCATGCAAAGGACAGAATGCAAGGGGAAGCAAGCTTCTTAGAGAGAAAGAGGCTGGCACAAGACACAAAGTGGAAATATGCTGCTTAAAATTTACTATTTATTAAAGAACTGAATACAATTAGGTGCTTAGGTGCATTCAGGGGCAGATATAAAACTTGTGTACCCCTAGGCTCCCACCACTTGGACTTTCAAACTTTTAAAGCACTCGAACCCTTCCACCCCATAGGCAACACTTACCTCTGGCAGTCCACACCAACCTTTAGAAACTGTTACTAGCCACTAGCTCAGACGTAATCTGCTCCACTGAGGCGGGTTGGAGATTCAAGCAGCTGTCAAAATCTCCCACCCAGTCTCCAGTAGAGCTGAGACTAGAAGGTGGCTTTGCCGCCCTAGGCCCTAGCCTTTGTGGCCTGCCCACAAATTCAGGCCTAGGTACATAGGTTCATGGAGCAGGGCTCAGTGCTCTGACCAAAGAGAGAGCTAGGCAGAAGGTACAAAGCTCTCGTTGTGCGTTTTGGACCATTAACCATTAAGCATTCTTTGTTGCACCAGATCAATGATGAGCAACTAAAGGGTTTATCCCCCATGTCCCATCTGTGTAGAGAGAGTAAATTTATAAGTAAATATAATTTTCACTTAGTCTGGACTTATTTATAAGCATGATATCTGCATTTGAAAAAAAAACACCTGTAATTTTAATGGTAGGGCTTTTTTTGGGGGGGGGGGGGGTTATGAATATGTATTAGCAAAGGCTCTACAGAACATAATAGATCAGGGAATATCTGTTTTGGCAACAAAAAAGATGGCTGAACACACCAGAGCTGATGGCAAAAAAACAAGGCGTATGCACAAAGAAAATATGTTTACATGTATAAGATTGTAAGCTCTACAGGGCAGGGACCCCCTTCCTACTGTGTCTCATACCACATGGCACTTATAATAAATAAATACAATAAATATATATATATATATATATATATATCACTTGTCCTCCCTGTGTGTAATTTTGTATTCTGTAAGATTGTACAGTGCTGCGTAGCCTTGTGGCGCTTTATAAATAAAGTTATACATACATACATACATACATACAAGAAAAAATTATTATATTAAAACAAATTCATCATTTATTTTTCTGTGTTACTGGCTCTTGAAAGGTCCATATAAATCAAAACAACTTTGATATAAGAAAAGAGAAAGCCTTAATGAAACATATTTAATTTAAGCAGTTGGATTTTATTTTGTAACATTTTCAATCAGAATGTCTCATTCTGACTGAACATACACATACAAATACACATAGCACACACAAATACCCACATGAACAGACACGTGAATTCAGGAGATCCTGATCTACTGCAAGCAAAAAAGGTTTATTGATTTCCCAACATTTAATAGTGTAGTTGTTTCAGCCCCAGTCTGTAACATTTCCTTGAAATGAATTGTTACTGATAACATACTGTATTTGCAGGAGTTCAATGTTTTCCTCTATGTTATGGTAAATTAGTTTTTTCTTTCTACGTGACCTGTGACCACAGTCAGATAAAACTGATTCAAACAACTTGTATGTACTGCAGCCAGGTAACCACAGTGTGATTTTCCGATGTACAGAAGATTATGTGGCTGGCCTTGTTATATTTGTCAGTAAACATACAGATAAAGCTTTAAAAGATCTCTCCTACCGTGTTTTTATTCTAGAAAGCTAGGTTTTATAACTCATAATTTCAATATTATTAAATATAAATAAATTCATGTTAAAATGCACATTCTATTACTGTATGTATGTATGTATGTATGTATGCAGAACGACTAGAGGTATCTCTTCTTGCAGGTCACCCTGTAGTCTTGATGCTGTTGAAATTGGTTGCCTAGCAATCATCTGGAATGGATTGTCAAAAGGCTAGCTAAGAGGTTCTTTGGTGCTGACTGAATAGGGTAGAAGGATAGGCAAAAATACTCAATATGTAAAATTGTGGTTTTTCAGGTACACAGAGGAAATTACCACAGGAGTCAGTTTTTCTTTAAAATACAATGCCTTACTTTGTTAATGGCAAAGTTTAAGAAGTAAAGAGTTAATTGCAACTCTGTGGGACAGCCACTCTGTAAGTCATATAAACCTAAACCTAAATAAGTAAGTGATTAGGGTTGGTCATATTTACTATTTACATTTACATACTAAGTACCCAATGCAAAATAAAGGTGGCCATACAGATTTTATTCTTCTTCTACCTTTAAACATTCGAATATCAGTCATACATTTAAATGCAACAATCTGAAACATTCAGACATGAAATAGTTGGCACCAATCATACGAAAGTGATTCCATTGTAGGTCCCCCAAGAATATTGTCCGATACACAATACATGCACAGATTTTATCACTAGCCGACTGAAATTTTCTAACATGGTGATCAGGATGATAATTCTAAGCCTACACGTGGTTTGAAAATGGATAAAACTAGGTTTCTTATGATTTTATCAGTGCATCTATGGCCATCTTTAGAATCTGGTTAGAATTTAAAACAGCTTAATTTCCCCCCAAAAAAATTCAGAGCAGACAAGCAGGTGTTTTAAAAAAAATGGGGACAAAATGTATAAAAATTAGGTGGTAATTTCATCTATTAAAATGCATTGGAAATGACAGAACATAAAAAAGTGTGGGAAAATGAAAAATTTTAAGTAACTATGGATAATCCATGAAGTTAGCCACATCAGAAATGATGTGACTTTTCAACCTGCATTAACTGCCTGTGTACAACTGTGTTAATTTAAAATAATTCAATCTCATGGTATAGGGGCAGGTTTACTAAAAACATTTACTAAAAAATCAGATATCAAAAGTCTTTGCAAGAAAAACTGTGCCTTTATCATAATCTAGTTATCTTTATCATAATCTAGTTATGATTAAGTGCCCAGACAGGGCACAAAACCCATAGGGCCTAAATGTATTCTGAATAGGATGTATTCAGTTCTTTAATAAATAGCAAGTTTTAAGCAGCATATTTCCACTTTGTGTCTGGTCTTGTGCCAGCCTGTCTCTCTCTAAGAAGATACTGTGCCCACTGCATTAACCATCATTGAAAATCACTGGGTAGATCTTAAACAGGCAAGGCCCCCACGAAGATCTTGGAATATAAAGTAATCTCCATGGAAGAGTCAGCAAATATCCATACAACAAGAATGGAAGACTAGCTGGATATTAAAAACATTTTGTAGGGAGGTAGTGCTGGGTCCCTGCACTTACCCCCCTACAGCTGCTGTTCCCTGTAGGGGAGCTGGCCCTGAGACTTTGTGCTGTGAGCTGCTGCCTAGCAACAAGGTTAACAGCAAGCTCAGGGCTGCCGGAAGTTGCAAAGCAGCCTGGGAGAGGAAGCCAGAGGGAGGAGAGAAAAAGTCCCAGAACTCCAGAAGCTGCACGTGGGCTCAGAGAGAGGAGCTGCACAAGAAGAAGCTGGCCTTTGGAACAGGCTGGTACAGGGAAGGCAGACCCTGTACCTGGAGAGACAGAGATCCTGTGAGGAGTCCTGACTGGAGGAACAAACACCTGCAGGGGAATCCCATCTGAGTACCTAAAGGGGCTAGTAGTCGCACTGCATGGCTGTAAGTGCTGGACTCGCCTGAAGATTCTGTGTGAATCACCCAAAGAGATCCCTGGAGTGAGTATCATTAAAGTGAAACTAATAAAGGAGCGCTTGAAGATTAAAGTATATAAACTTTCCTTTGGACTGAGCTAAAGGACTGTACATAGTTAGTGAGATAGCTTGCGCTGGCAAAGATAGTTAGTAAGGCCCTTATTGCCACTTGGATAGGAGTGTTATCTGTATTAGTTTCCCCTTTATTTCAGATAAAAGTTATTTCATTTATCAAGTACTGTGTGTGCATTATTATTGTTCCTAGTGGGGCCACCCGTAGGTGCACTCCCGGATCCCACTAGGAGGAGGCACTGCGCTAATAAGTACCAGGTACCCAGTCTCTCCCAATACCACTGCGGAGTGATTCAGGTTTGTCCCGTGCCATCAGGTAAGCGCCACACGTGGAGTGTAACACTGTCAAAAGTGCCAGAAGTGGTGAGGATAGGGTTACATTTTGGAGGCACTGCTGAGATTCGGCTGGGACCTGGTTGCACAGAAAGTGAAGCAAGATGGCGTCATCTACTGAGAGTCCCCAGTGTGTTCTGGACTGGTGCAAGAGTTTGGGCCTAAACCCGAAAAAGACTGCTGTAGTGGGCCCTATGATACCAAAAACAAAAGAGGAATTTATTTACAAGATCCTAGATGCAGATGGATCTATTTATAGACCTAGAGTGGTAGCTTCGCGACGAGACCCAGATGGCATCCTCTTAAATGTGCTTGTGGATAGTCCTGGTGAGATTAACAGAGAAACATGTGCACGTGGTGTACAGGCGGAAGACCATGGTTACTGGCAAATTGTCTTACCGGATGTCCCTGAGGAGAAGGAACTTAGTGACAGTGAGGATGAAGTGGGAGGCGATCTGGAGAATCCAAATCCCTTGTGCAGTGGCACCCCACAGATACCTGCTGCTGGTCACAGTCCAGTGACTAAAAGACTGTTTGATGTGACACCTGAGACAAAGTTGAAATACACTGCATCATGTGAAAGTTTGAACTCTGCTGGGAGGAGCCGACCTCTAAGTGATGTTGTTGAGGCAGCTCAGCTGGTGGAAGTCTTGGCCCAAGTCGGTGAGAATTTGAGACAGCTGGCATACAATGGAAATTATAAGAGACTAAAAATATTCTCAGGTATGGAACCTACCCCTCCAGGTGAAGAGACCTTTGAGGCCTGGAGAGATGCTGCTTTGGTTGCTATTACCGATTGGCCTGGCTCTGGCCCTGCTTTATGTCGCAAGATCCAAGAGAGTTTGCGAGGGCCTGCATTGGACCTAATTAAGCTCCACCGAGAGGTGTGCCCACAAGATGGTCCTGAGAAGTTGATAGAAGTACTGGAAGATACATATGGACCGGTGGAAGATGAAATTGAAATGTTGTACAAATTTCAGTCTTGCATGCAGAAAGAAAAAGAGAATCTGTCTGAGTACTTGAAGCGACTGCAGCAAATGCTAAAATTACTTGTTTGCCGAAGAATCATTGCTACAGATCGTGTTGATTCCATGAGGCTACAACAGTTATTCAGAGGGGCTTTATCTATGGATCCCACAGCTGTGATGTTGAGATCTTTCTACAGAGGAAAGAAAGAACCAACTTATCAGGAGCTGATCCGTGAGATCCGAAAGGAGGAAGTTAATGTTCTGCGACGAGAGAAGAAAAGTCATAGTTCTGAAAAGACATCCAGTGATTCGCAGAAAGCGGAAGAGATTGTTGAGTTAAAAAAGCAGGTTGCTCAGCTCAAGGCTCGTGTGTCCGAAAGGGAAGAGGGGTCAACTATGTCTAGACCCTCTTCATTTCCTAAAGCAGGTGGTGCTCGCGGTGACCCACCAAAGTGCTTCCGTTGTGGCCGGTTGGGCCATATATCCCCACACTGTCCGAAGCAACGTGAAAATGCTGCAGCTACAGAAGTTATTTCATATGGCTGTGCTGTGAGGAAGTCACCCCAAAAGAGGTATCGGAAGAGACGTAATCAGGTGAGGTGTTACACCTGTGGTTGGTATGGTCATACTTCCCACACCTGTGACTGGGGACGGAATGAAGACTTCACTGATGTATATGTGACATCTTTCCCATGTGAAGTGGATATTTGTGAAGAGAAATCCTGTGGCACGAGGATGGTCTCTGAGCACTCTGGCACCCCCAATAAAAGTAAGAGACTGGGCCTGGGAATGCGTAGACCTTCAGGCAGGGGAAGTGTCAGGGCAGTTAGTGAGGAAGCTTTCCCCTGTGTATCTCCCCCAAAGGTTAGGGAGAATAAGAATGGTGAGAAAGGGCAAGCGAGGACGTTGCCCATTCAAGCAGGGGGAGAATGTAGGGAGGTAGTGCTGGGTCCCTGCACTTACCCCCCTACAGCTGCTGTTCCCTGTAGGGGAGCTGGCCCTGAGACTTTGTGCTGTGAGCTGCTGCCTAGCAACAAGGTTAACAGCAAGCTCAGGGCTGCCGGAAGTTGCAAAGCAGCCTGGGAGAGGAAGCCAGAGGGAGGAGAGAAAAAGTCCCAGAACTCCAGAAGCTGCACGTGGGCTCAGAGAGAGGAGCTGCACAAGAAGAAGCTGGCCTTTGGAACAGGCTGGTACAGGGAAGGCAGACCCTGTACCTGGAGAGACAGAGATCCTGTGAGGAGTCCTGACTGGAGGAACAAACACCTGCAGGGGAATCCCATCTGAGTACCTAAAGGGGCTAGTAGTCGCACTGCATGGCTGTAAGTGCTGGACTCGCCTGAAGATTCTGTGTGAATCACCCAAAGAGATCCCTGGAGTGAGTATCATTAAAGTGAAACTAATAAAGGAGCGCTTGAAGATTAAAGTATATAAACTTTCCTTTGGACTGAGCTAAAGGACTGTACATAGTTAGTGAGATAGCTTGCGCTGGCAAAGATAGTTAGTAAGGCCCTTATTGCCACTTGGATAGGAGTGTTATCTGTATTAGTTTCCCCTTTATTTCAGATAAAAGTTATTTCATTTATCAAGTACTGTGTGTGCATTATTATTGTTCCTAGTGGGGCCACCCGTAGGTGCACTCCCGGATCCCACTAGGTGGAGGCACTGCGCTAATAAGTACCAGGTACCCAGTCTCTCCCAATACCACTGCGGAGTGATTCAGGTTTGTCCCGTGCCATCAGGTAAGCGCCACACGTGGAGTGTAACACTGTCAAAAGTGCCAGAAGTGGTGAGGATAGGGTTACAATTTCATGAAAATAAAAGGATACAGAGTACACAGTGCAAGTGATAAGAGGTAAAGATCTTGCCATTTGTAGTGATGGGTCCAGGTGCTCATGCCCCAGACCTTCAGCTTGGGGAGCCAGTACAGGAAAATCACATGAGAACAATTTAGGCAAGCACTCCGGAATTCCAAAATGAAAGTCTCAGAGTAGCTCAATTTTAGTTTATTGTAACTATACACATAATGCAAAGGAAGCCTTAAGCATTTTGTACCTAGAAGGGTACTTACTCCAATGTACTAAAAGCATTTTACAACCTATAGTCTGTGCCAAAAGGGGGTGTTACTAAATACTTACTAGGATGCCCATACAAGAACCATACTATGTAGGATACCACCATTACATATCCAGATGCAGCTGGAAAGACAAACCACTGACAATGGCTTTTTAAAAACTGACTCTTTGAGACAGATGATAATGAACTGTAAGACCAGTAAATAAAAGTTAAGCCTGCTTAATAAGCATGTTGTGAATTGGCTGCATCTTATTAGAAATGACAACCACTTTAATATTCTTAACCTTCTAAAATTCATGACAAAGACAGAAATTTGCAAAGAGAGAAAAACATAACCTTTGTATTTTGTTCAGTTAATGTACTTGGAAAATGTTGTTTTTATGTTCTAGTTCTGTTTTGAAATCTATAAATAGAAAGCCAACAAAAAGTACAGGTCGTTCAACAGAGTAATGAGCAACAGTTTTACAAATAATTTCTGAACCACATTCACAAATTTTGAAAAATGTTTATTGATACATATAGAAACTATTAGTGTTGCAAATGATCTCATGATTCAAGTACCATATCAAATGAAAATGTTATGTTCCAAAAGCTTCAGAATTATTGTACTATTGGTTCCTTAGTTATAGACGTTGTACTGTTACTCAGATACAGTATATGAGCTACAACACCATGTCATTGCAGGAAACAAGCTCCCTTAATTTTAACACTACACATTGATACAATGGACTCTTGGCAGAAGCTATTCTGATTAAAGGAAAACTAACCCCAGAGTTAATACTTAACTAACAGACAGTTAATATCACATTACGTGGTCTATTAAATAATCTTACTAAACTGGAATATATAGATCAGTAAATATTGCCCTTTTACAACTTTTAACTTGAGCCACCATTTTGTGATGGTCTGAGTGCTCCATCACCTGACAGGAAATAATGCAGCTGTAGCTGTAACAGGAAGAAGTGTGGGAGCGAAAGACAGAAGTTGTCCATTAATTGGCTGATGTGGCCTAACATATATGAGTGCCATTGGTTGGTTTGTGTGATCCCAGGGCAGCTCTTAGTACTTAGAGATAATGACACCAGAGTTTAAACCTTTTCACCTCTATTCTAACACTGTATTTGCATGAGTTTTATAATTTTGCCGTAAAGGTGTTTGACCTTTAAGTAATTTTTATTGCACATTAATATTTTGAAGGGTAGTTTTTTTAGTGTCAGTATCACAAAAAATGAATCATGAAAATGGCAGTTTTCTATTTAAGATTACCCAATGCCACATACTACTAAAAAGTATATTTTTATGAAAATGTTTTATTTAGATGAAGCAGAGTTTTAAATATTAACTTTCCTATCCTATATATTTTTATAGAGACATTTACATACATTGTTCGGGGGGTATAGATTTCTTTTAAGACTAAGAGCTTATAGTAGCTAAAGAACTCTAATATGATTTAACTCGTGAACTGTGGGCCAAATATATTTATTGTTCCTTGTGAATACTGAGACATGGTTATGTGTTGTTGTGATAGCATTAAAATCAAGATGCCTTCTTTTATAAATATATAATATAATATATACATGTCAGTTACTATTAATGTATCGTATTACACCAAGGAAAGACTCCCAACCCATATAAGTATTTAATGGCTCCTGTTTACTGAAGCAGTAAGACCACTGACTAGCAGTGGAAAGCCCCTTGAATATTTGCTTTTACACAGATTTCATTATGGTTGTTCAAGTTTCAACTAATTTATAAGGGATGCATACAAGTGAGCCTAGGGCTTAGCTTCCCAATTAATGTTTATGAATCTTTGAGGTGTTACAAGTGTCACTTCTAAAGTAACATGTTCATGACATTTGTAAGCAAGTGTGGTGAGTGATACTGGCTTGGGTGCCTCACTCCTTTGGGGCCCATAACATTCTAGGCAGATTATCTGCATTGTCCTTTGAGCAGGACTTTAACACAAAGCTTTGGATCTTTTGCACTTATTTATTGCATTTTTTAAAATGGTTTCCAATACATTATATGTATTATGGATCAGATGTAAAATATACATTTGCAATGTTTATTCAACATCCTATTTATTGTGATCAATATACAGGATATGTACTGTACTATTCTGAGTTACTGGAATCTTATCATGAGATTTCCTGTTCCTGAAACCGATCTTTAGCTAAATACTTTGCACAGGGTGCACCACTTGCCTAGTTCCATTTTAAAATAGGAACACTTTAATTGTTATTTTTAATAATGCATTGTACCTAGGTCTTTAGATATACAGTATGTGGTTATATGCATTTGACACACTGTAAATATACAGTCTATGATAGGCTTATTTATTAATTTCTGAGCTTGTGAATTTGAGATTTTTTAATTGCTTAATTTGAATAAACTCACATTTCGAATGGGTGCTTATTTATTAATAAGGAGAACTCTTAAAAAGAACTTGAATATCTCAAATTTGTGAGTTTACAAACTCGAAAACACCCCTAAAAATTTCGAAAATCTTGAATTGAAATATGGTATGACTTAGCCTAGGACAACTCCTAATGACTTCTTTATAAACTCACAAGCTTTTAGATGGAGAAATTTTACATTTGAGTTTTTGTTTTTTTTGCATTTAACAAATACCAGGCATTTAAGTTTTTGAATCATAACTAGAATTTGAGTTCTTTTAGCACAAAAAATCTTGAATTGTGAAAAAAAATTCAAATTCGAACATTGGTAAATCTCCCCCTAAGTTTTAGTCTTAGGGGCTGATTTACTAACCCACGAATTCGAATCCGAATTGGAAAAATTCCGATTGGAAAACGAACATTTTGCGACTTTTTCGTATTTTTTGCGATTTTTTCGGCGCCTTTACGACTTTTCGGAAATTATCGCGACTTTTTCGTTACCAATACGATTTGCGCAAAAAAACGCAAGTTTTTCGTAGCCATTCCGAAAGTTGCGATTTTTTCGTAGCGTTAAAACTTGCGCAAAAAGTTGCGATTTTTTCGTAGTGTTAAAACTTGCGCAAAACGTCGCGCCTTTTAAGTTTTAGCGCTACGAAAAAAGCGCAACTTTTCGCGCAAGTTTTAACGCTACGAAAAAATCGCAACTTTCGGAATGGCTACGAAAAACTCGCTTTTTTCCGCAAAAATTGTATTGGTAACGAAAAAGTCGCGATAATTTTCCGAAAAAAATCGCAAAATACCGATCATTACGAAAAAAACGCAATCGGACGCATTCGGCCCGTTCGTGAGTAAGTAAATGGGCCCCTTAATGTTATACCTCCATCTACAAAATGCCAGCACTTCTGAGTGCTGCTCTGAACTGAACAAGATTATTTGCCATATTTAATAAATGGCACAACCTGAGTCACCAGCTTATCGACCTATATACAGGGTCTTCAGATGGCCTGCCTGACTTATATCTGGCCGAAAATCAGATATTATCGAGTAGGTTTAAAATCCTGTTGGGGAAAGGCGCAAATCAACTTATTGATGCAGTCCTCACCCTTATGCCTTGCATCCCGTCAATGTTTGATTCAGTCATTCAGCCCGAAGGCCAAGCAATTGATATCCCTAACCAATAGGAAAGTGACTGCTTTGTATTCATATATCTGTAGCTATGCTATGTGCTAAAGGACGGGGGGGCTAAACCAAAAATAGCCTGAAAAACTCTGAAATGGACACAGATATCTCTCAAGTTGGTGCATTTGATAGTAGACTACTGACATTTGATTGTACATTTTCTATGCATATTATTGGCTATTTTAAACAATGTTAAATCTATAAATGGCAAAGGCATTTTTCTTGTACCACCACTTCAGTTAGTTACACCTGCACACAAGTGATGAATAAATTGTGAAGAACAAATCCTCTTTTTGTACATAAAAACATACCTTTGGATTGCTGTTAAATGTTCTGAATGTTCATTTGCTCTATAATCATTCCCTCTATATTGTCACTAAAAGTTGTAAATGGAATTAAGGCAAATTGATGAGAAAAGGAAACACTCCTTTTGAAGAAGTATTTTTTATCCATAATGTATTATTTTTTCTTACAATTCCAGATTGATTTTGAGCGTGATTGGGAGTTGTGTCTGACGCAATTGCACTAGTGTTTTGATTCAACTCAAATGCTGTCATCTCCGGTGATCAAGGGTCAAGATGGTGTCGGAAGTCTTAAGACTCTAGTCTGCTGTTCTTGTTGACACAGCCCTCAGTGGGAACACAGGAATTATCGCCAGTTAGAATTCTGAGTTTCCCCTGCAACAGTAGGTGACTTTGGAACACAAGGCAATACAGGTGCCTTGGCATTAAGCAAACTGTAGGGAATCTCATGAGACTTCTCTGGACATAAGTACCTTTCATGAATGGCACCAATGCTTGCAATGACTGCCTCCATTTCTTATTGACAATGGCAGTAGATATAGTAAATATGTCCTTAAGTCTATGTAGTTCAGCTATAGTCAAGCTGCCCCCTTCCTGATGTGAATTCCCAACATCCCATTATCCACTGTAGGAAGGCACAAGGAAACGTAGTTGGGACAAATGCTATTGGGATCTGAAAATTGCAGTGATGTCACCATCTGAAGAGCTGCACTAGGTGTTTGTATTTTATTAGATATGATTTTTTGCTTATTGCCTGTGAAGAAAATGTTTTACAGCTGTTCAATTGCACTTTTCATTAATGCAGGGTTAATGAAGCATGAAACAAATAGAGGTCTTGCTGCTTATTTCCTTTTATTCAGCTTCACTCCAGACATAACCAATACTTTGCTATGATTGCTTTGCTATGATTTCCTTTACTACGTGCAATTTAGAGGTTAGATTATAGTCTTGTTTTGCTATAAATAGAGATTGCTGGGAAATACAAAGCCTGATTCCATTGCTGCAGGTCACTAAAAAAGGAAGTCTAAAAAATATTAGTGCTGTGGATTAAAGAACAGCTGGTCTGGACAAAGCAGTGAGTGCTACAAATAACCAAACACACACACATGGCCAATTTACATTTATTGTACTGGCTGTTGTTCCTTGAAATGAGACCAGATTCCTCAAAGTTTTTTTTCCCTCCTAAGTCCAGAAGTATGATGTTAAGAACAAGGCCTCTTTAAAATACTGTGCTGCACATCCCTCAGTCACTTATAACATAAAAAAGCACATTTGCAGCAAAGTGCAAAATCATTTGTTTCTAGGTTAATTTACTGCCCTCTGCACACCTTGTACTGGATTAAATGACAAGCAAATTTGGGGGAGGGCAGGGGTAAGGGTTGAGATGAGGGACACATGCCTTTCTCAGCCTGTTCCTTAGGAATACTGTACTACAAAATGCAGGCAGCACTTTATTCATTTGGAAAGAGCAGGTCCTTGCACTCTAGTACGCCCACAGGTGCTCATGGTGCCTGTAAATGAGCCCTCTGTTTGTTTGCTACCATGTTTCTGAACATCCTGTGTCATCTTGTTATCTTGTTTTCTTATCTGGAATATTTCTTGCTGTGTAATGTATAGGATAGCTTTGAAATAATGTTGTTCCCAGCAGATAATCAGAAGAATGGCTGATTATGTTTGTTCAGCCTTGAATGCTTAATATATCACTTTTTATTTGACTATGGCAAGGTGTTCATAGGCTTGCAGGATGTTTTTCTAAAAAATGTGTATTGATATAACTTGTGTTGTTCCATAATTCAGAAGTGCTGTGCTTATGTTTCATCATCCCATGAGTTATTTGTGAAGACTGAAGCACATTTTGTTTTGAAAAAAGTCTTCTAGTAATTATAAATTGTTTTTGTCCCAGAACATATTTTAGGTTTTGCTTATGACTCGCAAAGCACCGATTTTATAACCTGGAAGCATAAACAGATTTTACAGGTTTTATATTTTTCCTCTTCAGCTCTAAATATTCCCATTAGACAAATTTATTCAGGAATGAGAAAAGACAGCAATATTTCTGCCTCCCTTTGAGTGGCACTCTTTTTCTGTTTTTGTTCAATATACACTTACTTGTGTTTGTTATTCTCATTTATTGAAGTGTTCCACTTTGAACTGAGGAAATAGTGAGATGTCTACAGTAATGTCTACAGTTTGAATAATGTAACTGAATATTTATGGTAATAACTTTTGTTCTCACTTCCTCATAAATTGAAATAAAGATCTGACTTAAGTTATTCTTTAAAAGGCATGCTGTATTGATTGTGATTATAGCTTAATGTACCTTCATATTTACACACTATAGATTGCAGGCTTAGTGGCCTTTACTTTCTCAGTTCCCTTTTGTTACAGCTTCTGGCCTCTGGATTTATTTTTTTCCTTCCATCCAGTCATAAGTCAGTGTTGCAGTCCAAGACAAATCTTTGAAAATGTCCAGAAATAAACATTTCAATATTCAGGAATTATGCCCTCTATGCCTGATACTTTATTTGCTTCAAGCTTGAGTAACTAGCTCAGTACCTTATCTCAAAATAATAATTTAACATTCTGAAAGGAATACTACTGTGTGTCACTGGCGTTTCACAGAAACATTAGCTCAAAGGCTGAAGGTCCACTGGCAAGTAAAACACTGTATACCGGAGAAAGGGTCCTTAATGACCGCAAGCATAGTTGTGGTCATTCAAATTTTCCAGCTATTGTTGCATATTTGTGTCAAAATGTGCTGCTTTCACTTTTGTATATTTGCACTAGGCACCAATCAGTCCATCCTGCCTCCTGTTTCAAATTTGCGCACTTGATCCCTGGAGCTACTGCCATCTCTAAAACAGATGGTAGCTCCAGGATTCCCACAGTGACCCTTGTCAATCAGCACATCAGAGTTGTGCAAAAACAATATGGTGCACGCGCCACTCTCACAAATTATGCCAAAATCAACCGCAATTGCATATCAACCGCTAGTGAATTATGGCAAAAAATGTTGAATTGTGGGAAAAAAACATAGCGACTGCTTTCAAAATTACACTTACACAGTAAGTAAATGACCCCTGAAATCACCTATATGGTAGTTTTATCCATCTATGATAAAAGTGTCATGTGTCCCCATTAATTGGAAATGAACTCCTTTATGGGCATACCTCCACCACATTTCTACATTATCCCTTAATAATACCCTTGTTACCAAACATATACATCTGGATCTATTTTTTTCATTTTGCTTGTCCCATTATACTGTATATGCAAATATCAATGTAATATAATGAGTATGCCACAATACACCAATTCTTTTTAGGACTCCTAGGATCTTAACTTTTCTTAAACATATTTTGATTGTAAAACAACCATGCTAAAATATACACATAGAAGTCTCATTTAATAATATGGTGTAAAGTAAAAGCTCCAAAATGCACCAAAGATTTGCAATAATTTGTAATCAGTATAACACATTTTGGGGCAAGTGAGGGGTGGAAGAATGATGGTGGAAGAAAATTATGCTACATCTACAATTGTGCTGCATCTACAATGCCTCTTCTAACACATTATTCAGTTGGAAGCTGTGCGAGTGTGTATAAGTAACTAAGGGACCCCTGTACTTAACAGATCTTTTATCTGATGTGCCAGCATAGCTGCAACTGCCACAAGGTTGCAGCATTTGCCTATGACATATTTAAGTTGCTGCACTATAGTGCACAATGCAATCATGTGAGCAGTTCAGCATACATTATTGTGCCTAGTGATGCTATTTTTAAGTAATTGAGCATGAAAAGCTTTGTTATAGTTTACCTAATAAATTCTGTACCCTATTGCATACATTGTAATCTTCTGCTTTATGAACTTAATTCAAAACTATATATACATTTCAAGAAATAATATTTTTAAATAGAAAGATATATTTTAAAATGCACATCCTTTGCACTTAGCCTGATATGTGATATCACTTAATATAATGAAAAGCCAAGGAGAAATGTTGTACTAATGTTTATTATCTAACTGTTCACATAATCAGAGAAATACCATTGAATCAAGACACCAAGTAGTTATTTACAAAAGAAATCAAGTGATTTATTACTCAATCAACGTATGTACTAACAATGACTGTTAATTCTAGTTACTTCAATGGTTGGTTTTAGTCAAATGGTGGGTTTTACATTTAATTTCATAAAATAAATAATAAGACTAAGTAAACGGTCACATATAATTTCACATTAACTGAGACCATTCATTTGGCATAACAGAGGGTTTATTTCATGAGAAGTAAGACCATTCATTATACCAATAGTTATTTATAACTGTCTTTGTACAACTGAAATAGAAATGCAGTTAGGATGATTCTTCCAAGTTTCCATAACCCATCTGGCTGGGCAGCAAGGGAATATGCTTCCAGTAACAGAAGATGGTATGAGTTATATTGGGCTTGCATGAGCTTTAGCTTTCCTTTTATATAGGCATAGAGGGGAAGCTGCCATAACAGTAACCCCTGGGATTATGGCCAGTTTAAGCCCTTAAAAATATGAAGAGCCCCAATCTACTTTGCCTCATACTCAAATGCATGGGATTCCAGACTGTGGAATAGGACCCCAGGGGAGAAGTCATTAAGCATGAAGTATGAAGAGAGTACTTCTCTCTCTGTAACAGTTGCTAAAGTTTAAATATGTCAGATACCTGGACCACAAAGTTTTACTGAAGAAGCCCAAAATATTCTAAAAGGATTTGCGTGGGAGGCATTTTGACTTTTGTTATATGTAAGATATGTTAGGTTTCCACAGTCCTTAGTTGATATGTAAGGTTTCCACAGTCCTCATAGTCAAATTTTCTGAATGCTGTGAGTTTTTTCATACCTTTCTGACCAACAGTGTCCTTCTCCAATCACATTGTTTTATTTAGTATGTATGGTAATTATGTTGGGTTGAAAAACCCAACATACTGTTCTTTGACTTTGGCTTATTCTTCCGCTTTTTCTTCTTCTTCTTCTTAGCGCCCCCCATTTTCTAAACGCTACTCCTTCTACAGTTTTAGGGGTACAACACCCAAACTCTCCACCCTTCTTCGCCCTATAGCGGAGCAGGTTGCTTGTGGTTTTCTAAGGGATCCCGCCACCCGTCTTTTTGTGGCGCCACTCCGAACACCCTAATTTTTACATTGACTTTGACAGGAAAGATTTTCCAACTGCTGCCACACTTACTGCATTGAAGCTACAGCCCCCAAACTTGAATAACATAATAATGGGGTCACCCCGAATGAAACAGCCACATTTGTTGGATGACCCCAAAGTGGGAGGGGGAAATTGAAATTGCTGCCAATCTTACAGCTTTGTGGCTACACTCCCCAAACTTGAATCACATAGTCATGGGGTCAGCCTGAATGAAAACATGATGATTGCTGGATTCCCAAAAGTGGGAGGAGCTGTGAACACCCAATCAGATTTTACCTTTTGATTTGGCAGAAATCCAACCTGCTGCCATTCTCACAGTAATAACATCGGGGTCCCTAAACTTTTTACAATTGGTCACTAGGGAACTGCAGTTTTAGTTTTGAAAAGTGGGCGGAGCCAAAAACAGCCAACCAGATTTCACTTATAGACTTCATATGTTTATATTTAAACTGCTGCCATTCTTTAAATATTAATACTAAGGTCTCCAAACTTTGCAAAGCTAGTCACCAGGTAAGTGCGGTTAGAAAAGGTGGGTGGAGCCACAAACAGCCAATCAGATTTTAACTATTGATTTTCAATGGGGAAATTCAACCTGCTGCCATTCTCACAGTATTAACACCAGGGTCACTAGGGGACTGCATTTTTAGGTTTTAAAAAGTGGATGTTGCCACCAACAGCCAATCAGACTTCACCTATTGAATTTTTTTGGTTTAAATTTAAAATGCTGCCTTTCTCACACTATTTATGTCAGGGTTCCCAAACTTTGCACAGTCAGTCACTGGCTGACTACATATTCAGGGTTAGAACAAGTGGGCGAAGCCACCAACAACCAATCGATTTCCACCCATTAGATTTCACTGGTTTATATTTAAACTGATGCAATTATTTCAATATTAATGCTAGGGTTAATAAACTTTCCACAGTTAGTCACTGGGTATTTGCTGTTAAAATTTAGAAAAAAGTGGGTGGAGCCACCAACAGCCAATAACATTTCACCTATTTACTTTCAATGGGGAAGTGTAAAATGCTGTCAGTCTCACAATTTTTATGCCTGAGTCCCCAAACTTTGCAAAGTTGGTCACTGGGGGACTGCAGTTCAAAAATAGGAAAAGTGGGTTGGGCCACTAACAGCCAATCAGATTTCACCCATTGAATTTTATTGGTTTAAATTTAAAATGCTGCCATTCTCACACTAGTTATGCCAGGGTGCCCACTGTTCGTCACAGAGTGACTTCGACTCAAGGTTAGAAAAAGGGGGTGGGGCCACCAACTGCCAATCAGATGTCAGTTGTTGACTTTCAGTGGGGAAATTTAAGTTGCTGCCATTCAGACACAATTAAAACTTTGAACAGTGGTTTTTACTGTATAACTGTGGTCCAAGGTTAGAGAAAGTGGGCAGAGCCCATTCAGTGACTTTATGTTTTTCAACCCAACATGGAGTTTGTTCTCAAACTTCCCTTTCTAGTTCAAATGTTTTAGTTTAATTGAAATTTTTCCATTAAGGGCTGATTCAGGAAATCGCGGCGCCATGTATGCCATCCCGCTGGCGATTTACATTTTCGCTGGTGGGATGGCATTTCGGGGAGATTAGTTGCCCGTGAAAAGGGAGATTTGTTGTGGGCGACTAACCTCCCCCGTGTGCCACAGCCTTAAAAAACTAAAGAGTACTAAAGAGGGTGTTAACCTCATTAGCCTTTCAAACTCATTTCATTCTTTAACATATTTGTCTTTCCCTAATAAGTTAAAAAAAAGTTTGGTGTTACATATCTTAGTTTTGTGGAGATGGAGAGGAATATTTATTGAAAATCAAGTTTTGAATTTTCCAGGATTTTCTTTTGAAAAAGCTCAAACTCGCTAAACTCAAATGTGTTTTTGTTTATTAAAAAACTCAAATTTCAAAAACTCAATCAATTTTAAAAGTGAAAAAAAACCCTATCGAATTCTACTTATTTTTGCATTTTATACATCTTCAAAACCTAATTCAAGTTTGTGAATTTTTGTGCAAAAACTTAATTCACTGTAAAAATGTGAAAACTTGATAAATTTGCCCCTTAGTTTTATTATTTTGCACACCTTATTGCTTTTCTGATTTACTTTTAAATGTAGTGCTTTTTTTACCTATAGTGTCCCACAGATAGTCTATGTGTAGCCAGTGCAAAGCTGGGCTTGTATACTGTAGTCCTTGATATACAGCACAATTATAAGGTTAAGATTGGGCAACATATATGTATATTATTAATAGCACATCACTAGTTCCCTTTATCAGATAGCCCCCCCATTGGCAGTAGGTGTGGATTTAAATGTTTACATGCTAAATTGTTTCAAAAAAATAATTTAGCATGTAAACACCTGGAGGGGATATATCTTTTTCATTCACTGCTCAGTACACACTTGAGAAAGTGCATGTGATTCTTGAAATGGTGTGTGGAAACCTGCGCTTGTCCCACAGTTCCTTATTAACTATTTCCTGAAGGATATTTGGGTGCCAAAGAAGGAGCACCAGTGGGACTTCTAGGACATATTTACATAGTTACATAGTTACATAGTTACATAGGGTTGAAAAAAAAAAAGACCAGTGTCCATCAAGTTCAACCCATCCAAGTAAACCCAGCACACACAACCCACACCCACAGGACACATTACTCTCTGTTACTGTTGTAATACTGTAAAGGATATTAATGAGAGGGATTTGGTTTGGGCTGGGCCCCTCTTTACTTCTTCAAGGAAGACTGAAGTCTCCATGGGCTTCATTACTCATTCTGCCAGTTGCTTCCTTTTCCTATGTCTCCCAAACACTATCCACCTCTAGGGAACAGTTATTAAAATTCTTCCTCATCATTGCTCTTTCTACACCCTGCACTTTCTACATGCCTCCCCTAAGAAATAGGATACTATATCATCCCTTTGTTCTAATTCTTATTCTGTGCTCTATGAATGATGCAACAGAAAATGTATGGGCACAAAATACTCACAGTATTCCTATCATGTCTAGACTACTGCAACTTGCAACTAACTGGCCTCCCTAACTCCAATCTCTCCCCCCTATAATCTGTATTAAATACAGATTCTTCTTCCAGAAGATGTATCAGTTTATACTTTTAGACATTAGCAAGCATCTTGCAGTTTGTTCTGAAGATTGTTTGCTGCCATGATTATAGTTGCGCTTTGATACAATCCTGCATTACATTTTGAATTGATTATATGGGTTAAATTTGGTCTACAAACAAATATTGTAAGTTTTTCCCCTGGAGACCATGAAAAGGTAGCTACCAGCCAAATTTTAGCTTGAGCAGGGAAAGGTATTCTCCTGTTGAAAGGAATTTTTGCTGATGACTGAATAAAAAGTTGCAAAAGCGAAGCATTTGATGAAATGATATGTGTAGATAGAGCAATTTAACATTTAGCTAGCCATTGTTTTTACATATATTTTCACACTGATGCAATAAATCTGTTAAACATTAACTGACTAAATAGGTATTCGTGTAAGAAGAGTAAATAGAATGGTATAATGTAAAGGTATGTATAGGTTATAAATCCTTGGGTGGTAATGATTCACAGCTGCATAAGATACACGGAAGGCCAATAATTAAGTACAATGTACATTATAATTCTAATTCAGAGCTGGAATTTCTATACAAAGTATCTTGGCACTCTCTTGAAAATTTGATCAAGCTCCACAAAAATATACAATATGTTCTAAAATATAAAAAATTAATTTGGTCAAGATTTGCTTAAGGAAATAATTGACTAGTTTTTACAATACATGACTGGATTGATCAATAAAAGGAAGCCATCTGGCATCTATTTACATGCAAAGTACCCTGCTGCTTCAATGATATATGTGACTCATTAAAATAGAGTTGTTTAATGTATTTCACTAAACTATCTAATAACAAAACATAGAAGAGGGAATGTTATGCATATGCCTTTCACTTTAGTATCGAAATTATAGTTTTCAGCTTTCATTATATTATGGTTCTGTTTTTCAGGTTAAGGATCTCCATTGGCCATTTTCCAAACAGTCCTTGTCTGAACACCCATGTCTGTACAATTGTGACCAGGCCTGGATTCGTGGAGAGGCCACAAAGGCCCGGGCCTAGGCCGGCAGAAGTTTAGGGGCGGCATGCCCCACCGCAAGAAAATTTTTAAGTTTGGCTCCCATACGGAGCAGTCGGGACCTCATGCGCACTCGCGGCTCCGGGGGGGGGGTTGTTGTCGCGCATGCACACTCGCAGCTCCGGGGGGGGGGGTGTTGTCGCGCATGCACACTCTCGGCTCCGGGGGTTGTCGCGTGTTTGCGCATGCGCACTGGGGGTGGAGGAGGGGGGGGGGCGACCAACTGGGGCGGCCTCGGGGCACCAAGAACAGAAATCCGGCCCTGATTGTGACCTGCAGGAAAGCCACATAAATCCCAGCACATTCCCACTTATTTTGGATAAGTAATGATGAAACCTCGATTGCTGAATGCTGGAGGAAGCACTTATGCTCACTAAAAACAGATTTGCTTTCCCGCCTATTCCAGACAAATTCAACCATTCAACCATTCTGCTTAAAATTAATACTTGAGAGCCCCTGCTCTCCTGTATATACTATAGACTAAAGGTAAATGTTAAAGGTCTATAGGTTGGAAGAGGTCTAGCAACTGATAGCAACTAGACATTAGGTAGCATTTACTTTTTAAGGCAAACATCTGATAGTTTGCTATGAAATACTAGACCTGGGCTCATTTTGTGCCTTTCATTACATTACCACATACATTTTTAACATAAATGGTCATCTAGACCTTTAGATGACATTTCTTTAAAATGTTCAGTCTACCTGCAGACACTCTAATTATATGTATGGCTTCATCTTTTTTCATGTTCCAGCCTTGAGGTTGCTTTACTATGAATCAATCAATGTCCACTAAATAACCTTTGACATGCTAGTATGTTTCTAAATAGCATTTTATATTCCAGTGATTTCATTTTGTTTTGTGCTTGGTAGAAAATCCACAAAAACTGGTTTAATGAGTATTTCCTCATAATCTTAGATAATCCTAAAATGAAATGTACACTTCTGTTTATTTTCATGATTGTGCTGCTTTTTGGTTTCATCTATGCTGTGGCAAGACTGCATTTTTCCACTTTTATTTGTACCTTTTTATTTGTATTTATAGATATTTCATCACTATCTTTCCTTTGGTTTTGAAAGTTAAATATTTTATGGCCCTCTAATATACTCCTTTTGTAAATAAACATCTGCTATCTTGTTGACTATCTTCACTATTGTACTATTGCTGAGGGGAACGATAAGGGAACAAATAGTTCCAAATAGAAAGAAGGAGTATAATAAGGAGGGTGACAAGAAGAGCTAAAATAGAGTATGCTGCAGCCTGCTTAATTGGATAAATGAACACATAAACTCACCTATACTTTACGCACAATTAGACGCTGCCTGTTGCAGCACTTCACTACAAATATCTACATTACTCTTGTTTATTCTGTTTGCTCAGCGCTTCCTAAAGTAGTTCCTTTATACCTGCTATTTGCCTCTTTGTTCTGTTGAAATATCTTTATCCCTGCTTTTATCTAAACATTTCTGCTTCTATATAACTATCAACTAAATCAAACACCTCCAACTACTGCTTCACTGAAGCATAACTGTTTCAAATCCTTCTCCCACATCCTCTCTCTTGTTTTTGTTTGAATATTATTTATGTTTTTTTGCTGTACTGACAGTTCTGTAATTCTATTTTAATCATTTATATCAGTCGTGGCAAGCATTCATTTTCCATTTATTCTTCTACTTTACTCTTCAGCAGAACTGCCACTCATAATCATGACTACTTCCTTGATCTGGTCTTCACCAAGGACCTAAGGGCACCAAGAAAGTGTGCTGTTTTGTTCCATAAGTGTATATACACCAGTGGAGAAAAAGGTTATCCGTGCCTGTCCACGCTTTCCTGAGAATGTAATAAAACAGGGCAGATTTAAGTGTGAGAATGCATGAATTTCATGTTTCTGTGCTGAAATCCACCCTGCTTGTGTAGTGACAGACTCACCCCATACCTGTCACTGCATACATAGAATGAGGGGGACTGGAGCAGATCAGGAATTTACTCCAATGGTGTATTTACTACTCTAACCCTTTCCACATACAGCAGTGATGCATTCCCTCTTTCATTTCACCTTTTCTGCCTTACAATATCCTGCTTCATCTAATCTTCTAGCAAAGCTCTTGGTCTTGAATATTATTGAATGCTATTGACCTATCTGCTCTAGCTAACACTCCCAGATGCAGACTCTCATGCTTTTCTCTAATGCTGATTCTCTGATCAACAAATAACTGCATTATATACTTTTTTATTTACTCGCATGCTCTCTTAGCACCCTAGAATAATCTTTTTTATACCCCCCATTATATTACACCTCACTTTTTATCTTGTAAAAGAGCCTTAAACCTCTTAGCTTCTTTTGTACTTACCACTTACAATTTGCTCATTTGATCCTGTGTCCATTTATTTAATAATTAATCTATAGGGGTAGTACAGTGCGAGCGAACCCACACACTGCTGAGTGGCAATATTCCCTAGCTGGAGAATTAATCCAGTTAGAAGAGTTTGTGTGAGTTTCTGCGATACTCCTGCTTGCTTTGGGGAGTTGACCTGTACAGATACCTTTTTTCCATCATTTGAGTCTGTACATGATTATGGAGGTTTTCTGTTGAATGCTTTGTACCTTGGTTAGGAACTGTGCCTTTCTAAACCACTGATATGGTTTCTGCGGACTGTGTTTTTTTAAGTAGTAATATATATATGAATTTCCGGGCATGGATTTGCAGCAAAACTTAGCATTTTGCCATCAGCCTTTTTTTGCGAAACGGGCGAAAAATTTTCAGTGGAAATGTTGCATTTGCGTCAAAAAAGTGGCAACATGGGACAGATTTTCTCATTACTACTGATAACCTATTGAGTCTATGAAGTACCTACTGAGTACCTTTTTCACAGCAATAATCTGCCATATGCAGTCTTGATTCAGTATCAAAACTCATAGTCTCATGTAGAGTTGCATGATGTTTGCCAAAGTCAAAGGACACTGTTCTGATCTTATCCGCCTAGATCTATCTATGTCAAGCTTACCATTATTATTAACCTTTTTCTGTCTTTAATGTTAGCATATCTTTTTTCTCCAGTTAAACTTAGTGTGGAGTTGTGCAACGTTTCTGTAAACACTTTGTATTGTTCTACTTGAACATTTTCTTCTTGTGAAAACTCATTTATTCATTTGGTTTTCAGTACTATTATTTACTATTACTAACCACTAATGGTCACTTTTGCAATTATTATTTATGGCAAGATCATTCAATTTGTTGATTCAGCATATTACCTTAGAGTCAATCTATCTTAAATTCTGCTGCTAGAATCCTACATACAAAGTCCTTGTGCTTATCTTCTCCTCCATACTTCTTTACCTCTCTTCACTTGTGTCTCCATATGATCCTGGTAGTCTCCTCCTTTCCTCTCAGAGCCACACCACCCACATTAACTGCCATCTCTCATCTTAACCATTTCTCTATTGCTTTCCTTACTTTTGGAATTTCACCCCTGGATCTCTATTTGAACAATGGTTCAAAAACAAATATCACAAAATTCTCCAATTGCCCAAAACAAAAACAAAAATATCAAAATCACATGCCCAGACAGAGTTACAGTACATCCCTCAAACAAGCTTTGTGCAAAGATTGTGGTAGACAGAACATTACTCATGGTGGCCTATTTATCATGCTGGGTTAAAAAACGACAACAAAATCCTTCACACTGCCATGTTTCGCACCTAAAAATCAGAGTATTTTTTTCTTCTGCAGTAAAATTAAAGTAACAATGTAAAACCTAGTGACAGGACAGCAAAATTCAACATTTATTTTACACAACTTTGTACACTGTGTTTTTGTGTAGCTAATATTGCATTGTGAAACTTTTGGCTGAGTACCCAAGACCAACATTCTATGCTAAAAATTAGGTATGTAAATCAAAATACTCTATGATTCCAGCATCCTATTGGAACTATTTCAAAGAAATCTGACATACTAAATGAATAAAGTTGAAAAAACTTTAAGACAAAGAAGAAAAGCAAGACATTTGGAGAGTCAAGACTGGCTAAACTCCAACAAGAAAAACTCGTGAATTTAGACAAGGTGAGCCATTGGTATAAGTATAGTATACTTGCCAAAATATCCATTTAATTACGCACGCAAATAAATAATACATAGGTTTGTGCACAGCCAAAACATATTTTTTCTATTAACACCAGTAAATAAAGAGAGGAGTTGAAAACATGACAAAATTTACTTTACTACTACAGAGAACCCTTGGATATCCACATATTAGAGTTGCCAGATCTGAAAATTCAGGAATGTTTCTAATAAATGCATGTTGAATATTTTAAACAAAACTGATCCTAGAAAACCACTGCCAAGGAACACTAGTACATCACTTGTTACTTTCAGCTTACACCATTACATAACCAGTTTGGTTGCCTACATTTAGCATTTGTGTTTGTATCCTCGTGGTACAAAGCAATACACAGTAGCTCAGTGAACCAACCAGTTCAGTCTCTAAATGATTGTTTTAACCATATGATATGCCACGTTGCTGCTATACTTTCAATAAACACACAGCAGCTAAGCCAGCTTGCATCACACTCGTTGTGCCGGTCAGCTTTTACACAACCCATGGTGACCTCAGCAAACTCCCACCCGTATATGCATCCCTTAAAAATCATTTCATACAAAGATGTTTTTATATCTTGAATCAGAAGGTTGTTGTGTTACGTAATGCAAACATAATGCTTTACTTACTGCACACATATTAATGCTACTTGTTTTGCAGTGAAATATAAATGAAAAATAACTGTTATCTAAAATCTAAACATGAACATGCACATAATGCGTGAAAGGTAAGATTAGCTAAAGGTTACTATTTACTTGCATACATGTGTTCTATACTACCTATTGGATTTACTTATCTTAGGAAGACAACAACATTAAAGTCATCGCAGCAAGATGCATAGAAACTGCACAGTTCCTGAAAAGAAAAAATCAATGGGTGAGAATGCAAGTCATTTACTTTTGTGTATAGATTACTTTGGCCTACACCAGTGCTGTTAAACTGGCGGCCCTCGACCCCCTCTGTGTGGCCCCCCACCTGTCTGGCTGCTTTGATGGCTTACCTTTGTGTAAGATTTAAATGGTATCAGTACTGAGATTAACTGGCCCCCTGCATGGTTCTCACCTCAGATTCAGGCTGTAATCCCTCTGTATTGTTTAAAAATGTAATCCCCTGTGTTGTTCACACCTTTTAATCTCTGCATTGTTCACCCCCTGCAGTGTTCACACCCCAGGCTCAGGCTGTAATCACCCACATTGTTCACCTCTTCACACCTCAGACATTGTATGTACTGCCTGTACTATGCTGCCTGTGTATAGGCAGCATAGGGTAGGCAGAGTATGGCAGATAGGCAGCATAGGGCAGGCAGAATATGGCACCCACAGGCAGCATAGGACAGGCAGAGTATGGCACACACAGGCAGCATAGGGCAGGCAGAGTATGGCACATAAGCAGCATAGGGCAGGCAGAGTATGGCACACAAAGGCAGGGTAGGGCAGGCAGAGTATGGCACACACAGGCAGCATAGGGCAGGCAGAGTTTGGCACACACAGGCAGCATAGGACAGGCAGAGTGCAGCCTGTGGGAGGTGAACCTGGCAGGGGTTTGTTCTGGGAGTTTGTTAGCAGTTGGAAATAGCCATTAAATGGTTCTTAAGGTGTGTAATTATATGCTGGGGGTTGCTGTGCTATACACAGGGGAGGAGGAGGCATATGGATTTAAGGGTGTGTCTTAATATGGCATAATATAATTCTTTAACATATGAATGATGGTTCATATCCCTGCAGCGACCATTGCGATAAAATGGGTGTGGTTTGAAGTGGGTGTGGTTTAAAATTGGGGAGTGGCCAAAACTGGCTTCCATTAGTGGCCCTCCACTATGTATGCGAGAGAAATTCTGGCCCTCGGCACCACAGAAGTTTGACAGCACTGGCCTACACTAATCCATACGACTGTTATTACTAAGTACAAACGACTAGATGTAAGCAAGGCAGGTGCAAATGTACTATTTAGTTTAATTAGTTATTTACTGTATGTTTTGGCACAATACATAAACAATATTAAAATAAGCTATTTAACTGAAGTTAATGTTTTATCTTTAAAAGATCCTAATATTCTTGGACTTTTGGATAATTGGATACATGGAGGTAGCACGCAGGTAATTTGAATTGCAAGTTTGGTGTGCTGAAAGAGTTTTGGACTGTATATATATATATATATATATATATATATATATATATATATATATATATATATATATATATATATAGAAACCCACTCAATTGTGTTTGAAAACAAAATGCTTAAAGGAAAAGGAAAGGCAAAGTCCCTTGGGGGTGCCAAAATATTAGGCACCCCCAAGTGACTTAAATCGCCTACCTTTTACCCCGGGCTGGTGCCCCTGTTCAGAGAGAACAGTACCAGCCCGGGGTAGCAGCGATCGCTTCCTCCTTCTGAACTTTAACAGATAAGTGAGCTTTTCACTCTACTGCGCATGCGCCTGTCGTTTAGTCCTTCCAAAACGAAGCAGGAAGGAGGAAGCGCTCGCTACAGGTACCCCGGGCTGGTGCTATTTTCTCCTAACAGGGGCACCAGCCCAGGGTACAAGGTAAGCGATTAAAGTCTGGGGGTGCCTAACATTTTGGCACCCCCAAGTGACTTTGCCTTTCCTTCTTCTTTAAAGGAAAAGGTATGGGTACTAAACAGTTTATCCCTATCTAGAGGCATACCTCCAGTGCTGTCATCGGTGCCCTGAAGTCTCCTCATATTCAGCCTGTTTTCAAGATCAGAAAAAAATACACTGAGGTGAGATGGAAATACCCATCATGCCACTCTCCTGCACCAAGACCAAGACCGGCACAGGAGCAGGAGCGCTCACCAACAAAGATCATGCATGGGCCTCCCGTTAATGAGTGTGCACCAATAGCAACCTTCAAAGATGGCTGCTATGGTGACGAAACATAGAAAAGGGCATATGCACATCCAACTAATGCTCAGACGATATAACTACTGGGATACGTTCAGTGTGTGTTGCCTTCTGCTCTTTGCCTGCATTCTCCAAGTGCTCTAAGAGTAGGCTGAAGCTTTGCACATGTGCATTTAGTGATGCAGCGCCATCTTTATTAGATTTAAATATTTAAAATGGCAGCCGCAAAAGAAACAAAACAGCAATGCCTTTGAAAGAGGACTGCAGGAGATGCACGTGCTATGAAGAAAAAAACTTAGAGATTAGGTTAAGACAAGGGAGGTTTTTCTAATGACGAGGTCTAAAGTTTAACCCTTTCCTTCTCCTTTAAGTATCACCTTATAGGGTATTACATAAAAAATATGACTTCTTTCCCATAAATCATGCTGCTGCACATACAAAGAAGGTGAGTGATCCCTGTTTCCTCCTTACTATGAATATGCTCTTGTGGGAACCCACTGCATTTGTAGCGGCAGGTTCTATCGATCTATACATCTGGTACTTGGTAGCACAAGCTATATCTTATAGAGTTGTGTTTAATAATTGGATGCTATACAGGTGCTATTTTTTGTTTTCTCCTTTCAATTTATTTATTCATAGGAAATACAGGCCTGAATTTCTTCCTTCAGTCCACTGCACTGGAACACATAAAAGTTCCACCAGCAGTCCTGGATTTGTGGCAAGGCCTAGGGCAGCACAAATTTAGGGAAGGCATGCCGTCCAAGCTGCACTGAAACTTTGCTCACATACAGAGCAATGGGGACAGGATTGTTGCTGCAAAGTTTAATATGCTTACATTCAAACTACTTGTAGCCGGGTACAGAAAAGAAAATTTGCTAACTAAGAAACATATTACACGAACAATAACTAATGAAGACAGTTTGCCCCAAGGGAGTAAACAGAACCTATTGTAGCTAAATTGCTTGTGTAGCTTCCAAAGATAGATAGGTAGCCAATAAAATAGGTTCAGGCCCTGAGGCAATCATATAATCAATTGGATCCAAAGGCTGTTGCTGGCTAAGTAAATCTACTCTCTCTGCTGGAACTAAGCTTTTGTTAAAGTGATAAAGGTTCACTGAGCACCCTGGCAACTGGGATTAGGAAGGGGTTCCATTATTGATTTCCCACCCAAGTTTGTTTCAGTGAATTATAATGACTGCTGGTTTTGAGCCCTTGTAATGATTGCTAGTGAACAAAATGTGCTAAGCAAAAGTGTGTTAAGAGCAATGTTTTAATGTATACTCAAATAGATCAATAAATAGATCAATAAATAGATCATTGTAATTTCTTCAAGTAACATACTTGTCATAGCAAGCTGACGGGGATCAAGAAATCCCACCTGAACTGAAATAGGAAAAAATCAGATGGAAACATCTGTTGCCATGGGAATGCACTTTATATGTTGTTTCATAAAATATGAACTGTCATACTTTGCACAAGCAGTGTGAAATTACCTCTTTACATTCTTTTTATGTTTGCTTTATATTCCTAGGCATTTTTTTCATTATGGCTACACTAGAATATATAGTGATAGATGGTGAGGTGAGGATGCTTATCCACTGCGATTTGTCAGCTCGGCTAAAAGGGTTGGCATTTAGTCTTAAAAATTGGAACTATGCTGCTGCTGTCTATTAATCACAGCATTCTTGATATTAGCATTTTGGTTTACTAGAATACCCTATTCTCAAATGGAAAAGTAACCTTCTATCTATTTCTGTTCTATGTTTTTCATTTCATGCCTCAAACCACTCTTCCCTTCTACCATTCCTTTTGCTTTACTGCTCTGTTTGCATTTTATCCATTAACCTATTTTTCTTTGTGATATATATATTTTATAAAGAGAATCTCTATAGCCGCTGAGGTGGTAAGATAACTTCTAATACTGTTACATTTTAAAACATGCGGAACATTATTTTTATAATACACGTTTAATGAGCCATGTGTCACAAATGACATCAGAAAGCACTGATGACATCACTAAAAACTGCTTAGAAAAAAATATATTACATATTATTCATGGCTCTTATGTATTATATTACTATTATATCATCTATGTATATTTCTCATCTATCCTCTTTTTTAATGGTTTCTTGCAACTTCCTCATCTTGTTTCCCTTCACATTGGATTTAAAAGGAGACCTGTCACTCTAAAATCAAATCCCTATACAAATTATATCAATTTTGTTTCCTTCAGTCTCAGAATTCACAATAACAGCAAGAATGCAGGAACCATATTGGGGGCACTGTTATTAAAGCAAGTTTTTTATCACCCAAAAATATTGTACATGCACCATAATGGGGGACCTGGTGCCCATGCACAGGATATACATTTAGAGGCCATTAGAAAGGAGGGAGAATGTGAGGAATGCAGTGACATCTAGTAGGTGCTGAATGGAAAGTGAAAGTAACTGTCTGCCTAAGGGTCAAAGGTGGGGTAGGCAATATATGATTTAAAATCCAAAAAGAATTTGTGTTTTATGTATGGTTTGTAAAGAAACTGTTACTATACAGTTTTTTAGATGTGCGTGACAGGTCCCCTTTAAATTCAATATCCACACCAAAAGCTAAAGAGTTTTTTGGCTGCATGACGACTATAATGTTGCAATGAACTGAAAATGAGTAGGCTGAAAAAGTTACACAGTTTGAAGATACCCAGGAATTGGAAGAGTCATTTTAAAGGAACACACAGAACTATATTTATATTCCTGGCACAAGGAACTGAGGAAGTGACTGTACTGAAAACACCAAAGAAAGCTAAACATGTACTTTTGTATGCTACCCTCCCTACCATTATGTTCAAATGGGATAAAGAGAAAGATGTATACAACAAGACAAGCTGCAGAAAAGTGCACATTTATTATGCACACACATGTTTTAACTTGAGACAAAAGGTTCTTGATCCTTTGGATGTATGCTTTCACCTATCTCTAAATACGTGACATTGCATAGTTGCTCTGGGAACTGCTCAGACTGGGGAATATAGTATGGACAGTCTGATTTTTGTACCTCAGCTCCACAGGAGAAAAGAATGAGATACTTGGAGGCAACATTGCTAGAAAACCCACAATCTCACCAAACTATTTATTTTATAATTGATTATTTGTCACTGCAAAAACCTATTCCTGCGGGTGTACATTATTTTACTGGCGGTGACAAGTGATATTAAGTAGGCATGGCAGTCACTCTGCCCCTTGCCAATATATTTGATCATGGTTTGGAACAACAATTGTCTTTAGAATGTGCATGCAAACACACATTGTAGGGTTTTTATGTGAATGATATTAAGGAAGGTTCAGGCTGCTTAATGCTGCAGTGTTTAGAATATAGTTAATAGTTACATTTACAGTGGAAATAGGAAACAATAGATTTTTTAGATCTTAGTGCCTGTACGGCAACATACAGTACACATCAATATGTTCAATTTAGAATGGCATCTGATGATTAGGACATCTAAGCTGCAGGTACTCCAGTTTTTTGTAATGGGCTACCGTATATACTCAAGTATAAGCCGATCCGAATATAAGCCGAGGTACCTAATTTTACCTAAGAAAACTGGAAAAACTTGTTGACTCGAGTATAAGCCTAACATAAGCATCTAACATAATATATTATGTTATATATTATATTCGGATCGGTTTATACTCAAGTATATATGGTACTTGGAATAACGTTTTCATTGCGCAAAGCCAGACAAGACTTCCTATTTCAATAATATTAAGATGTATAAATCAAGAATAAGCACACACTCAGGGGCCATTACTAAAGAGGGGCACCTACAAGCTGTTGTTATCCTAATGCCCTTTCCTGTTTCCCACACTTTGCTCCCCATTTCTATTGGACTGTGCATAACCTTGGCATTCCTATGGTATTGCACACATCAATTTCAATAGGGTGTTAGATGTGAGGGCAGCTCTGCAGCATCATTGAGCTCTAACACCAGCTGAACTAGGCAAACTGCATGCAGAACTCATTAAAGCCTGCAACAGAATACATGAATAAAATGTTCGGTCTTCAGTAAAGCTGCATGGTTCAAGGCATTGCTATGTGGTATCAGTGCTGCAAAGTTTTAAAGACAAGTTGGGGGCAAATAAAACTGGTATATAAATAGAGCCGCATTCCTTTCCATAAAAGAACTATTACTACTACTACTAGGATGAACTCATTACATTACAAGTATTGTTTTTTGGATGCAAATAATTTAGTGTAAGAAACTCTCTGCTGCACAATAAACATCATGCCTGACACTCGGCACGGGAATCCTGCACACATAAATGAACAAATGAGCCCATTGGTTCCAGGCAGACCCTCACACATTGTTAATCACTACTGGTAACTTTAACAAGGTTTAGGAATGTGGTAAGAGTCTGCCGACAATTAGGCGATTAACTGGCAGATGGTTTATCCCTAAGAGTGTAGCTAGAACCTGCTCCCAGCCGTTACCTGAATGCAGATTTTAGTATCCGGCAAAGCTCCTCCAAACGACATGTGGGTGTACGCACGCTACACACAGGTGGCATTACCATAAATAAGTGCATTCATTAATCGAATAGCTGTAAAGTTCAAGGGGATACATCACAATCTAAATACATTCTTGAAATAAATATATAGTTTATAAAATAAATCACTAAAATTAAAATGCTGTTAACTATAACTTCATAAAAAGTACAGACTTAGGGGTTGATTTACTAAATTTTTTTTTTTTTGGCCTTTATATATAAACTCAACATAAATTCAAATTAAACATTGTTGTATTAATAAAATGCCCCGATAATGCTATCGTTTGAAAGAATTTTTAATACTCTAAAAATTTGAGTTTAAATGGATGTTCCATGAATCCTCTATTTTTCCCAAACAGGAATTGCTCCAGTAGCCATTTTAGGAGCATTGTCTCATTCTTGGAAAACAATAATGTGTTAAAGTTTTACTTAAAACTGGGTGAAATAGAAAACAATGATGGGATTAACTTTCCCTTGAAAGTGTGTAGCAAAAGGACAGGCTGACAATGAATATTTACATTTTTAACCTTTTAACCATTTTCAAGTTAAACACGAACATTTCAAGTATTTGAAGCCTTCCAAAGCAATGGATAGATCAAACATAGCAATTTTTTTTCCAAGAAAAAAAAATCCTGAGTATTAATAAATCTCAAATTATACAAGTTATTTTGCTAAAAACTAAAATATTTTGAGACACAATATCGGAAAAATCGAGTACTGGCGAAAACCCATTTGTAAATCTCGAAAATATCTAGAAGTAAAAAAAAAAGAATTTTTTCTCAAAATTGCTTAGTAAATATGCCCCATAAAGTGGAAAAGTAAGTCACTATGTTTTGTCTCTTGTTAAGAAAATAAGCAATTGCTAGGACTCCTTTTTTCATCCTTTCCTACTGCTGGTCATTTATGATTGTACAGGTATGGGAAAAATGATTAAATTTTTCTCTGTAATAATAAAACAGCACCTTGTACTTGATCCCAACTAAGATATAATTAATCCTTATTAAAGGCAAAACAATTCTATTGGGTTTATTCAATATTTACATGATTTTTAGCAGTCTTAAGTTATGAAGATCCAAATTATGAAAAGATCCCTTATCTGGAAAACCCCAGGTCCCGAGCATTCTGGATAACAGCTCCGATACCTGTATATAGAATGGTAAATTCAGCCTTTCAGCATATCTTCCATTATATGTACACATATACACAAACACACACACATACATATATATCCTGGATATTTTGCCTTCCCAAAAAGACATCCAAGTCCCTCTAAGGGCTCTGGTACACGGGGAGATTAGTTGCCCCTGACAAATCTCCCTTGTTGCGGGCGACTAATCTCCCCAATATGACATCCCACCGGCGAAAATGTAAATTGCCGGTGGGATGGCATACGCACCATCGTGGGTGACTAATCTCCCTGTGTACCAGAGCCCTTAATGGCCATAAAATAAACTGCAGTAGGTATGTTAGATTATCAAGGCTCTATTGTGGGTCTTATCATCTACTTTTTTAGGCAGAACCAGACACTATTTACAGCTTTAATAGGGACTATGTATTGAACTTTGTCACATGAGTTTCTAAATAGGTCTGAGAAATTATTATGGGACATTTCATTGCAATATCTATAGAGTATATATGTTTGTTGACAGCGACTTAGTGTTTGAACACCTATAAGATGTTTGTTCACAGTAGATATGTTTTCAAAAAGCATTGATAAAGAGCCTTGTGCCTGTGTTGGTTCAGATTTAATAACCAGAGGGCAAAACATCAAGAGGGTGCAGCCTCCTAATATATTTCATTTGTGATTGCGAAAGAAGAATCAGAGAGTGAATCACAATTTACTAAATGTAAAAATATGAAAGTTGCATGAAAAATCATGCACAAAGTGAGAGTACACATCCATAACCTATCTTAACATAGATGACATTGAATCAAATTAACTAAGCAAATATTTTATATACTGTTACTTCTACTTTTAACTTTCATTTTGACAGAACTCATAATTAGATTCATATTTGGGAGATCTGAACATTTCACGCTAAGGGAGACAGAGGAAAAACAATGTCAGAATTTGTAGATCTATCACTTTGGAGCCATGCATAAAAGTCACACTAAGGGCTTTCATATGGCAAAACAATATAAACAAAATTTGCATTTCAGAACTGTCATTTACTATAAGTGAGTTGCTGTTAATGAAGTACATGACATAGTGTGGCACCTCCCCCTGCATAAATCTCAGAGGAGTACTTGTATAAACACAATGACCCCTTTCATGAGTGACTGAAAATCTACTGACAGGCAGCAATTAGAACAAAACTCCACCTAAATATACAGTATGGTGCGTTACAAAAAAACCAAAACATTTATGGTATGAGCTCATTAGAAAAGCTTTTTCATATGTTGTTTGTGCTGACAAGATTTAGAGCATATATACAGTATATAGTCTAGCAAGGAAAGCATCTACCTGATCGGTACGGTACCCATGGTATCATACAGTAGTTACTTATGCTGCATTTCATTAATCAATAGGGACACATGAATAACAAACTGTAAGTGCTAACCATTCATAATGTAAATACATATTTATGAAGGGAGAAATTCTATAAATTTTATGAAAGCTTTCCCTAAGCCTTATTTAGTCAGAAGATAAATTGTTAACTTATGAAGGGAATGCTTAATAGCATTTAGTTTATGGAAAGCAGAGCGGATGCGTTAGTACTGGTTATTAGTTATATATATACTGTATTATTGAGTTGCAGTGTGTAGAAAAATACAGTGTTCTCATTAGCCTGAAAAGCATATGGGCAATTTACATGTTTATCTCTGATCATTTCATTCCTTTAATTTAACCAATAAAACGTTTGTATGTTTCCCATGTATGCCATTCCCTTACAGCTTTAGCTTCATGCAGCATGCCCATACAATTAACCACCCATATAAAAAGCACGGATATCAATCAGGATTTCAATACTGCAACTTAAGAACAGGGCCTTGGCATTATTATACCCACAACTATCTGGTATATAATATGTTGGATGAGAACACGTGATGTGGTTAATATAAAATTAACACCTACTACAGGCAGGCGAAAAATTATACAAAAGTACAGTAAATTAGTGCTGGGCAGTATGACCAAAAATTTATATCATGGTATTTTTCAAAATTATATCGGTATCACGGTATTTGACGGTATTTTTTTTTCCCCATGCATGATTAGGTGACCACCCCAAACACCCGCCACCCGCACCCCCCCCGCCACCCCAAACACCCAAGTAAGTTGTAGGATTGGTAAAGCATTGTCATGGCTGTCTAGCCCCCAGCATATGGTTGTGTTTATGGTCTATGGCAAAACTGGTGAGCAAATCCAATAATATACAAAAATGTGCATGAATACCAACAATTGTATTATCAAAAGTTGCACAACTTTAAAAGGACTTTTGAAAGACACACATGACTTTTAGAGAGGGACTGATACACCCACTTGGAAAAACTGAGTGACACACGACTGGGGGAGAGGCAACTTTCTTTTCTGATAGCGCAGCATGATTTGTGTTCATTTATTTTTAACACATATATGTTGACATTGTGAGGTGAAAACTGATAATCTCTCTACTTGCGTAATGTCGCTGACTTGCACATAAGATCTATGCTTTATCTTTTTGTTTAATTTACACACGAGTCTCTCTCAATGACAACATTGAAAAAAATCACATATCGAAGAGTTTGTAAATGGGAATTTATTGTCCTGGAATTAATTACAAACCAAGTCCAGATATAGTAGAGTTGTATTTGTTGAATATGTAGAATTTTCACAGTACCTTTATGCAGCAAGATAGATGTTATATTCTTTATATTTATTTGATTATTGTTTATAAAATATATTGGGCCTGATTCACTAAAGGGCGATAAAAATTATTGCACGCTTTTTCGCGTTAAAAAACGCAAAATAATTTGCGCGCGATTCACCATAGTATTATCGCGTGCGAAAAATCGCCATTTTCGCATGCGGTATTTCTCGCACTAGTTTTACCGTTTTGCGTTAATTTCCACGCTGAAAAGAATATGATCGCATGATTCACTATAACTTTTGCGCGCTAAATATCGCATTCGGCTATGCGAAAATTAACACCTACTACAGGCAGGCGAAAAATTATACAAAAGTACAGTAAATTAGTGCTGGGCGGTATGACCAAAAATTTATATCATGGTATTTTTCAAAATTATATCGGTATCACGGTATTTGACGGTATTTTTTTTTCCCCATGCATGATTAGGTGACCACCCCAAACACCCGCACCCCCCCGCCACCCCAAACACCCCCCCATCCGCACGCAGCCCCCCCACGCACCCCCCCACCCCACCCCAAACACCCCCCCATCCGCACGCACCCCCCCCACCCCAAACACCCCCCCATCCGCACACACCCCCCCACCCCACCCCAAACACCCCCCCATCCGCACACACCAACCCACCCCACCCCACACACCCCCCCATCCGCACACACCCCCCCACCCCACCCCACCCCAAACACCCCCCCATCCCCTTCACATAAATATAACCCCCCATCCCACCCCCCCCAAACACAACCCCATCCCCTTCACATAAGTATAACCCACCCACCCCCACCACCCCCCCATCCCCTTCACATAAATAACACCCCCCCATCCCCTTCACATAAAATATAATTACTGGCCAGGCACCCCCCGACAGCTCACATTGGTATCCGACTCTGAATGCGTCCTAGCGATGGCGCTTTTGTAGAGTGTGCGCGCTGACGTCGCGTGCGTGCAGACGTCGCGTGCGCGCTGACGTCACGCGCGCACCCGGAAGTATTCACGCACACCGGTATGGGGGTATGTAGAAAATTCATATCGGTTTCAAAAAAAAAAACGGTGATCGGTTTTTACCGGTATACCGCCCAGCACTACAGTAAATGATTTTTTGCAATAAAATATGGACTTACAGTGTTATTTATTCAAGTCTGTGTTTCCCCTAGAGTGACGCAGCCGCCAGTTTGCAGCGAAATGTTCATTTTTAATACAGTAATTTTCTGCAAGTATTGGCGTGTATGGCTAACATGGCGTGCGTTCATTTGCGCGACTATTTCTATTTGGCTACAAGTGATGAAATGTTTCGCCAGGCATGGATTTTTCATGCGTTTCTCAAAACAATCTGCCAATGGCAAAACGCATGAAAAAATTTGCCACGCAAAAATTCACCGCACATCCAAAAATTGATACAAGTGTCAAAAAATAATAGTCACAGCAACAATTTTTTTGCCCGCACAACATTTTTGCCGTTTCATGGATCTTTCGAAAGATTTGCTAATTTTTCACTAAAGATAACCAGAACACATTTGCTCATCACTAGTGGCTACTATTTATAAGCATCTACTATTTATATGATACCATTTATATGCTACCATTCATATGCGGCGATTATTCGCGTATTTAGCGCATGTACCGGCAAATACCGCATTGAAATAGCCTTTCGCGAGTTAAATAAAGCAATGCAATATCGCGCGTAAAAAAGCGCGAGTATGCTTATAGTGAATCGTGCGAAAAATCGACAAAATTAAGCCGCGGTAAAAATTTTAGCGCACAATAAAAATAGCGCACGTTTTATCGCCCTTTAGTGAATCAGGCCCATTGTCTATTATTAACACAGTATTATGTTATGTTACCTTTGTACTTAATTACTTGTATAAAAGTATATGTTTAGAAGTTTAGGAACTTTTACCTGATGCACCATTTCCCATGTGCAGCACTAAGAGAATGTTCCTGTGGTCTAACAGCTCCCTGCAATTAATGGAATTACTTCTCTCTTATACTTCCCTTGCACTCTGAATTAATTGTCATATGTGCAACAACTGTCTTGGAAAAGAAAGGTAGGCCAAAGAGTCCTGTCTGAGCAGAGAACTGCCTCTGCAAGGTTTAACTAGGAGCAAAGGTGTCAGTGTTGATTGTGTGAAAGCTGATCAATAACATGAGGTTCTGCTTCATAAAAAAGCAAGATTGTGACCTCGAGCCAAGCTCTACTACTCCATTATGTTTACACCCACAGCAAAAGTCTGCTTATCATGGAAGTGATTTTGGTGATTGCTATTCTGATGCTATTAAGGAGACTCTAGGGTTGATTCACTAAAGTGCGATAAAACGAGCGCTATTTATGGCATACGTTAAAAATTTTATTGCGTCTTATTTTTCGCGTCTTAACACACAATTCACTTAAACGATACTTGTGTTAATTTATATGAGATGCTGTTTGCATTATTTAAGTTGTAAAGACTATTTTCGTGTGGTATTTGACACAACACGCGATAATTAACGCAGCGCGCACAAATTACGTTTGGAAAACTACAGTTCTGAAAATGACCATTTCCCTGCAAACTGGAGGATGCATCACTCTAGGGCCAACACATACTGGGAATAAATCCCACTGCAAAGTCCTTGTTGTTGCCAAAAGCTCATGAACTGTATTTTCTATAATTACCGCCTGCCCCAAGTAGGTGTTAATTTTCGCACAGATAAATGCGATATTTAGCGTGTCTAAGTGTTTGTGAATCATATGTATTATTTCTGCGTGCTAATTAACGCAATGCATTAAAATTAACGCATTCGGTTGCGCGCTATTTAACGCACGCAACATGCGACTTAATGCATGTGATAATACTTTAGCGAATCGCGTGTTTTATTTCGCGTCAATTTGAATGCAAAAAAGCATGCAATAACGCTTATCGCACTTTAGTGAATCAACCTTTCTGTGTCTAGACACCCTTTAAAAGCCTTTCTGATTAATCTTCCAACTTTTTTGCTAATGATATCACTAAGGTTTCTGCTTTTGTAGCATACCCACAAATCCTCCTCCACAGAAATGCTGCTGTGTGAGCCATAGGACAAGTTATTTATTTATACTGTTGTTGAAATATACTACAGATTAGACCCACTAATAGTGGTTATCTTCATAGTAATGAGATTGCCTCTGTTTACCATCTGTATCCTTTCTTTACATACTGTAGTATTTGATAGCAATGATATATTGCCTGCCTACTATGAAATCACTTTATGTATTGTTGAATGTATGGAGTAGAGAACATACTTTCTTTATTGAGCTATTTGAATGCACTCTAATTGCTGCTGATCTTATTTCTGGAAGGGAAATTACCATGAAAACAAAATCTTTTGCATATCAAATAAATACAACTGTGTTTCATTTTACTAAAAAAATATATTACCTTTGGCGTATTTCTTGGGATACAGTACATGTAGTTTTGCATAGTCTCCTACATCCTTTTATTTCTGAATTGAGATGAGTTCGGCACTTTTGTCATTTCTTTATTTTCAGTACAATAAATTGTGCCTGCTCTCCTGTGCTCTAGTGTATATATGAAAGGGCATTATCACAATAATACACCAGTACAGTGCTGTCCAACTGACTCACCCCGGGTGGCCCCCAGCCATAATCTGCCTGCCTGCCTTATGCTGCCTGTGTGTGCCATACCCTGCCTGCCTTATGCTACCTGTGTGTGCCATACCCTGCCTTCCTTATGCTACCTGTGTGTGCCATAACCTGCCTGCCTTATGCTACCTGTGTGTGCCATACTCTGCCTGCCTTATGCTACCTGTGTGTGTCATACTCTGCCTGCCTTATGCTACCTGTGTGTGCCATACACTGCCTGCCTTATGCTACCTGTGTGTGCCATACCCTGCCTGCCTTATGCTACCTGTGTGTGCCATACTCTGCCTGCCTTATGCTACCTGTGTGTGCCATACTCTGCCTGCCTTATGCTACCTGTGTGTGCCATACTCTGCCTGCCCTGTGCTGCCTGTTCTCTTTCAAAAGAAACAGGATTTCTTGTCTCTTTGTTTTCCTGTGCCAGAGTCTGCACAGCTCTCTCCTCTCTCCCCTCTACTACTCACCCCTCCCTCAAGAATGCTAAGAACTCCCTCCCCATCTTAGGAATGTGTGATATGAGCCATTCAGCAGGAAGCTTCCTCATAGTCTTACAAACTGTGCATTTAGAGGGGTCTTGGTCTTGGTGCAGGAGCGTGGCATTATGGGAATTTTCTTTACAGAGCTGAAGGTATGCCTGCAGATTGAGATTAACTCTTTATTAGCCTTTCCTTCTCCTTTGAGGGTATGGCTTAATATGACACAGCACAAAAATCTTCTTCAAAATATGAATGAAGGGTGATATCCCTACAGTAAGCACCAACCACTTGGGTTTTTGTTGCGCTACCACCATTAATGTGGATATGGTCTTAAAAGCTCATGTAATAACATGGGTGTGGTTTGAAGTGAGTGTGGTTTTAAAAAGGGGAGTGGTCAAAACTGGCTTCCATTATTGGCCCTCCACCAGAAAAATTCCGGGCTTCGGTACCACAGAAGTTGGACAGCACTGCACTAGCAGGTCATTTACAAGGACAAGTGCAGTTGTGGTCCCAGAAATTTCAGTGAAGTCAGTTGTATGGTAAGCCCATTCATTAAAAGTACTTATTCAACTCAAAATGCACTCCTTGCATCTCTGTGTAGTTATACCACGTGCTGCTTACTCCTTCCTGGTCCACTTCCAATTGAGCACAGGTGCACCTACTGACTTAGAGGAACACTGGAGCTACCACCAACTCCCAATCAGGCAGGGTTCCCTGAGTGCCCTGCATCACGGGCACAGAAAACTTTCTCCTGAAGGGTGCACTTATCACTCGCACGCTGAACACTGTAGAAGGCATCATTCAGACTCTGACACAATGGCTCCTAATTTGCGAGAAAGTGGAAGAAATTGACTTGCTTTGCAGAATCTGCTACAATTGTGCAATGCACAATCCCCACTGGTACATGCAACAATGCTAGAATTCTGGGAAAAAATGCTGCCTTATGTGCTTGAAATTGCACTTTGCTCACTGCACTTCCAATTGTAAATGACCCCTCATGTATATTATTTTTGTGAAGAACTACTGAAAACACAGATGTTTAGTTTTATTATTAAATATTATCACACATATATGTGTATATAAATCAGGAGGTGACCATATGGTCTTCTGAGGACTTAGCAAAAAAGGTTGACTGGCTCCAAGAAATATTAATGATCTGCAAGTCTGAAATCGCATGCCAGCTCCACAGTGACAGAGAGAGATCCTGTTATTGTGAAACTGTTCTTCCCTTGTGAGACTGAATAACTTGAACATGACTTCAGTGTCTGTGAATATGGAATTTGTCCTATCTGGAAGAAACCCAACTTAACTGCTTGCCAATCTGACCTGATATTTGAGGAAAGATGTAAAAAAAGAGCACTTAAGACTTGCCCCTGTCATTAACTTCAGAATATTTGAGAAGGTTGTTTTTTCATCTCTAGCAAAACAATTAACTGAACCTTGAATTTTAGACACAACAGCAATCTCTGTGTATGCCTTCTACTGTCAGTTCCTATTATTGCTAATAGGAACTTTTAAGGCATTGCGATACATCTTTGCTACGGCAAATGACTATTCTGCCCATGGGACATTAGCCTTATGAACAAAAAGGACATTGAACTCTAATAGGTGCTTTATCTCCCTATCCATTGGTCTCCAACCGTGTTCACACTACTGATTTGCCATCTTCAGTATAATTATCCCAATGATCTCATGCATAAGGAGTTTACCATTTAAAATTGCTATTATAAACTTTTTGCTTGGTTTCTTCAACTTCAAGAGCCACATTAACATCCTAGAGCTCTATCCAATTTATGTAAAAAGGGTGTTTATGTGTGTAAATGAGGCATGTTGTACTATACGGTGATGTGATTGAATGTTTGAAGCTATGACTTTGATTAAAGACGTTGTCTTTTACTTACTCTTTTTGTGACGCATTGAAATGGGATCACATATTAACATCTGTGAATCATTGAAGCTAGAAAATAACCCATAATTACGCTTATCACTTTATTTGAGGAAGGAAAATGTACAGGTACTTAGGCTTGATTTGAAGAAAGAAGAATCATTTGACATTTGGTGGTTGTGGTGGATTAGTGAGATTATTCATCAAATTTTTCCGAAAACTGAATATGATAGTTTGCATCTATGGATACTAGGGAAACTAGAGATAGAGGGTCAATATTATTGACCTTGGGAGAAGAAAGGAAATTTGGATAGCACTTCCCATTAGGGGAATCCAGAATATCTAGCCTAATATCATAGGAATAAACTATGAATATGAAACAATGAAAATCAAGTAGTACAGTATGTACAGTCAAATGAAGAAGGATTACTTCTTAATAAGTAACAATATAATATCAGCAACAATATAATATTTTTATGTATGCATTATGTATATTTTTATTTATATAGCATGACTTATGTACGCAGCACTGTACAGCAGAACAGAAAATTTATAAAACAACCAGGGGTCAATACAATAATAAATACAAACTACAGTTGCATCAAAGATTAAGTGCCAAAGAGACAACAGAAAGGAGGTCTCTGCCCTATAGAGTTTACAATCTACCTTTAGGATGACTACATTGAATATTCTCCCCATTGTACAAAAAACTAACACTGGTGTGATATGTTTGTGAATATGTGTAAATCTGGAGAATAATGTTGCGTACAGCACATAGTGGGCTCAGACTGAACTGACAATAGAGCTGGCACACACAAAGGAGAACATGTATTTTGCAATATTATGCACATGCCCCAGATCACTGCAAGTAGCACAAAGGACAGACTGGTTACCATGGATGGCTGCTTTGCAGTACATTTCTTCCAGGTTGTACAAAGGATCAAAAATATCTTATGTTTGTTTTGAGAGAATAGAAAGTACAAGCAGGGAAGAAAAACAAAGTAAACATGAACATTATAGCTGTGTAGAATGGAATCTGGAAACGTGCACATTTTTCATTTTCAACACCTGGTGGTGTCATTGGTGGACTATAAATGGTAGATGAGAGAAATGTGATTTTTTTTACATAAAAAGCAGCTGGCAATACTTTTCTTGTATATACTGTGACATATTGACTGTCTGTCCATGCAGTTTATTCAGCCTACAGTGTTGTATGGGCTGTCCCAGGAAAGGGATCATGGTGTGGGTTACATGAGTAAGTATCCCAAAGAATGCAATTTTGGGGGAAATTAGCTATGGTAGGCAGGTAAGCAGAAGATCAGGAGCATAGGACACAGGGACACCACAGGGACACCACTTCTTCAGGCAAAAGCCTTGTTGACTCTTCTCAGGTCATATGCTTGGTCACGACTCCCTCTGCTCCTTGCAGTGGCAGGAGGCACCCCCAGCTCCTCTGGGAGTTCCCAACACAGGCAGGCAGCCTTCCTGCCCTGTACCCTGCTCTGAGAGTGACCTACACTCAAGAACCAACTTCAACTCAACCCCCACTGTGTAATCCCACAGCCCTTTTATTTGCTGCTCACCTGCAGTCTAATCAGGCAGCTGCCTAGAGCTGGCCAACTGAAGACATTAACTGGAGTTTGGAATGGAAGGTCTTTTCTGCTCTGCCTCCATTCACTCCAGGGACCTATTAATTTGGCTTTTCTAAAGCCAGTAACTTAAACACACCATTACCTACTGCAAAACCAGGCATTTTACCTGGTGCTGCTTGTGCCCCACAGGTGGAAAATACACCAAACAATGATCTTTTCCATTGCATCTCTCACAATACAGAGTGTCATAGTGCTGTCTACCTTAAGTGCCTACAGGCACTCCTCCTTGCTTGTTATGAATATGAATGAACATGCTAGTTGGACGTGCGGGTGAACTTTCGTAAGCTGCCTCTACATGCAGTCCCTGAAATACCAGGTGCAAAATCCATTTGAAAGGTACAAAGGGTTGCGTCTGACAGTGCTTGGTGCTGCAAAGCAGGGCAAGTTGCATATTAGACAATAGGCATGGGAAATTGCACATGTTGTTTTGCAGCTTAAATCTTTAGTAAATAAAAAGTGGCCCAGAAGATGCCAATAAAGGGAAATGTGAAAGGGAAATGAAATGCATATTTTACTGTGGGGTAAAAACTTTCATTTTTTGCCTCTGTCCACATTTTTATTACCTTTATGTAAACACTTGTTTACAAGTTTACAAGGCTCACCTCTCTGCTGATTGTCTGTGACAACGCACAGTGTCACAGTAAGCTAGGGACTGGTGTTCTGGGAGAACCCTTGGGGCAGTGTTAAAAACAGCGACAAAATTTGCCAGGCTTCGCCACATGGTGTTTTTCTCTGAGAGCAACTTTCACCAAAACTTACACAAGGTCTGAAGAGGCATAAAATAACAGCATCAAATCTGACATTTCAATAGAGTAAAATGAAGCACACCATGAAATATTCCTCATATATTTTACACAGCTTTTACACAGCATAATAAATATGCCCCTAACTGTCCAGAGTGTGTGGTGAGAAGATTAATACATAGTTACTTAGTTACATAGGGTTGAAAAAAAAGACCAGAGTCCATCAAGTTCAACCCTTCCATGTAAACCCAGCACACACAACCCATACTTACCAATCTATACACTCACATACATAAACTATATGTATATACTAAATGTAGATATTAGTGTAACCCTATTCTGGCTAATAATTGCCAGTACCGGCTAGTAGGTATGAGCACGGGCACATGTGACTCCAACACACAGGCTGGGCCTTCGCAAAACGGAAGAATTACACTTGAGAGGTGTTGCGGAACTACAACTCTCTACTGCCACAACGTGTATATAAGTAATTATGGACGCCAGAGGTTCTTTTGCATTTGAACTAGAACTTGGTTTATTGATGGTACACAGCATATGCAGGGTTAATACTCACAGCTTTGAGGTAGAATAGCACATAAATGTCAAATGCAGTTGCAGATAGCAGGAATAGTATGGCACTACTGTGGAGATAGGTATAGGGGATAGCCAGGAGTCCCAAAGGTAGTGTCTGCCTTATCTGGACCGGATCCCTACAGTGACGGTGGTTCAGGGGTTAATAACAGCCTAAATCCTATCTCTGACACTGCGGTCCCTACATTAAGGCAGCAGAGCCTTGGGTGTACTAAACCCTCTATAGTCTCCTATGTGGGAGCGTATAGCTGCTCATACTAAATAGCCCTGAACTAAGTCACACTCCTGAAGCGTGCTATAACAGAGTCTAACCTGCAAATGACTACACCTCATTCACGGGGTCCCTGATCCCCGACTTAGAATCACTAGATGGATTGGCTTCCTCTAGGGCACAGACTTCTGGGCCCAGTTGAGAACCCAGGCTCTATGTGCAACCTGTTCTGAAGGATAGGAATGCCAAAGAGGAAGTGCCCACACCCTGCAAATCACTATATTACAGTGTGCAGGAAGTGGTCATCCTAACTAAGGGCCAATAAGTGCATAGTGACACATAACTAAAGTGGCAACATTACAATCTGCTCAGTAACAGCAGATAGCACAGTGTAGGGCTAAAGCCATAGGGAGCTTAGTTCCTATGGGTCCCTACATTAGTATCACAATAGCCTTGGATACTATGCTTGTTCAAGAACTCATCCAGGCATTAACAGAATCTGCCATTACAACATCACTAGGAAGGACATTCCCCAACCTCACTGCTCTCACCGTGAAAAACCACCTGCGCTGCTTCAAATGGAAGCTCAGTTTCTCTAATATAACCGGGCGGCCTCTGGTGAGTTGGTGCGTTGTGGGAGAAAAAGAACACCCCCCTATCTGCCTATAATTGCCTCTAATGTACTTGTAAAAAGAACACCCCCTATCTGCCTATAATCCCCTTTAATAATGTGAAAGTATTAATGCTGTATCACACTGGTGGCTGTTAATGAATCTGTTCTTGCGTTTATTGGAAGTTTGTCATTGAGCTTCAGTTTATTCAGCCTACAGTGTTGTATGGGCTGTCCCCGGAAAGGGATCATGGTGTGGGTTACATGGGTAGGGATCCCAAGGAAGCACGGGACACCACATTACACACTGCTGAAACTCTCCTCATATATTCTCTACTTCACTGCATGTTTATAAAAGGAGAGAAGATGCAACCCAATAGATGTAAAAAGTCTGAAGAATTCACCAGTAGAGTCCTTGGGTTTGGAAGCAAAGCCCCAAACCTACAGCCAAAGGAAGCAGAATACACCGTAATCACATAAATAAACAGGCACCCAGTAAAGCCATTGTTGACAGGTTCAATTAGAATAATAAAAATATCTTTATTACATGTTCATAAAAAAGTTTGTCAGTTTTGCTGCCTCTTCCTTTCTGTCTCTTTTCATTCTGTCCAAACCTTTGGACTCAAACCTGGTAGGTAATAGGGGCAACAGAGAAGAAATAAAGCATCTGTGCTGGATGCTGGAAGAGCAGCTTATAACTAAAATTTAGGGGGGTGAGTGCTATAATGTTAAATGTCAGTGTTAAATATTGGGTATTGCAAAATAAGTTGTATCGCAGGCCTGAATGAGTTAACATGTTACAAGTGTGCTTGTAGATTGTAAGCTCTTTTGGGCAGGGCCCTCTTCACCTCTTGTATCGGTTACTGATTGCTTTATATGTTACTCTGTATATCCAATGTATGTAACCCACTTAATGTACAGCGCTGCGGAATATGTTGGCGCTTTATAAATAAATGTTAATGTAATGTAATGTAATGCAACTGACTTGCCATTTACACTATACCTCACATACCCCATTGTTCCTTAAGTCTGGAATGTGACTGATTGGAAACATATGGTCTTAGGGGTAATACAGTGGGGGATGATTTTCCAACAGGGATATATATCAGCCACAAAAGGCTGGTCTCATACATACCCTTACACACTTACACATGCTCTCACTTACACACATTCACTCACACACATGCAGACATTTTTACTACTTTAAATGAATACATACATACGTTGTATTGTATTGGGAAGCTGTCAATATTGTTTTTGACTGGCTTAACCATTGGTAATTTGTATGTAACTTCTGTAACTCTTATCCACACATTAAATATACTTTAAATATCACCTTGGTGAGTGGTGTTTGTTGACCATACTACTTACACAAATATATTAGAGAAAGGATATTTATAACAGTCAGAAAAAAATAAATGTAAACTATTTGCAAACATAAAACTGAAATGTCAGCATTTCATTTGAATAATCACCATGTGTGTTGAAAACAGCATTAAATCCTGCAAGATAGCAATATACTGCCTCACTCATCATAAGCTATTCGATCTAAAAAAAGGTTGATTTAGAGTTCTGAGGGTTTATTTACAAATATAGTAATTCCCCCCCAGTTGCTCACCACCCCCAGTGTCCTCAAAGTAGGTACCCATTTTTAAATTTCTGGCTTGAAGACAAGTTTTGGAAGCATAGAGAAGCTATTTTACTTGTAGCAGAGCCACCTGCAGGCCATCAGTCCACATGCCACATGGAGCTACCAAATAGCCAGAACTTTCTTCAGTCTTTTGTGGCTCACCTACACTTTTTACATCTGAGTGGCTCACGAGTAAAAAAGGTTGGGGATCCTTAAAATATTGTTTTTAAATTGCACAAATATAGTTGTCAGTTACAAACAAATCAGTTCTTTGCTTTCATTGTCCAATTTGTAGTACACAGTTCAAATCTAATTGCTGATTGGCTGTTATTGGCAACTGCACTCTTGTAATTTAGCACCTATGCATGTAATCAGTCCCATCTTGTTTAAGTACATGTGACTCTGAGTACCATTTCCAAAGCAAGGACAAACTGGCAGCTTTTTCGTTTTGCTTTATATAATGTGTTTATTACAAACAGTATGAGTACACTTGAGTAAATTAGCAGCATTTTGACTTGATGTGAGCACATCAGCCTCTACAGATATAATGGCACTTGACGATTCAGCTGCTTAGTTTGCTGGGAACTCTTTCATGGGCAGATTCATATTCCATTGTCAAGTATTCAGCCAGGCAGCTCGAACATGTTTAACTGCTGTTAAACATGTTCAAGCTGCCTGGCTGTATCAAAAAAACAACTATTTCATTAAGGAGAAAAAAAACAGGAAACGGGAAAAAAAAACTCCATTTTATTGTACAGGTTCCAACCGAATTTCCAGAAACTATGTAGTCGTTTTTAATTTTCTATATTTTTTCTCTGTTTACTTGGAATGGTATGTGCTACACAAAATCGATACATAACTGGGACATGTCTATAATCACTGGATATACCCAGAAAAAAGACGCCTTTACCTATATCCCCCCCACTTAACCCCCTTTTTTTCCCCCTTCTCCTCCTTTTCCTTTTTCCTTTCTCCCCCCTCTCCTCACCCGCCCTACTTTTCCCCCTCCTTTCTCTCCCCCCTTGTTCTCCCTCCACCCTTCCTTATCTCCCTTTCCCTCTCTTTACCTTGCCTCCATCTTCGCCCTCCTTTACTTTCCCTTAAGCTGCATCCCTCTCTAAACTTAGACAAGCAACTTAAGCCGTATCATGTATGCTGTATTACTCTTTTATTGAATCCATGTTTTGCTTGATATACTACTGGAAGGTAGCTGAATTTGCTAACCCCTTTTCTTCTGCACTGTCTTTACTTCTTAATAAAAATGTTAGTTAAAAAAAACACCTTTGCATTGCTGTTTTTGACCTATTCTTAAAATAAACCCTCTATTTCCTGTAAAGAACCCCTGCAAGCCACATGTAAGAGCTCTGCACTGACTGCAGGAAACAAAAACAACATAATAAAACAAAACACACAAGCATATTAAAATGATTGATCAGTTAAAGCCAACCGCTGCTTTGTAAATGTAAGTTACTTCTATCAGATGCCAGAATAAATTACTAATGAAACAAAAACCCTTTATAAACCACTCCATTAGCCAAATTGGTTATATTTTTCAATATTTAAAACTCATTTAATATTTACCAGGGAGGGAAATTATTCTAAGCATTTTTATTTGTTTATTTATACCTTTCTTAACAAAGTAAATACTTAAAATAACATTTCCGATTCTAAACATTAATGGATATGAGGCATATGTGCTCATTATGTACTGTACGAGCTTAGCTGTTATTTAGCAGTCCAAAAACGTCTTCATTTTTTCAAATGTTAACAAATAATTGGTCAATAATGGTTCTGACAATTTTTCCTAACTATATTATTGACCTTCCCTATGGAATTAGCTGCAGGCAGCTGTCATTGAGATTAATGATGAAAGCAGAATAATACACGGCAGTGAATATATAAGCATTGCCATAATTTAATTCCTATGGCATTGAATATTAGAGGTGACTCAAAAGGTTGTATATAGTCTCATGACAAAACACAATTACATGGCCTTCATTTGACAGTTATTACACTGGGAATTTTAATTGCACATGGCACATGTGCTAAAGTTTAGATTGCAAGCTTTGCTGGGGGCAGGGCCTGATATAAGTGATGAGCAATCTTCATATAAGCACTAGGTAAAATGCAGGGGTTAAAGCAAAAGTAAAAAGCAAAAGTAAGCTCCTTATTACTCTTGGACCCCCCTCCACCTTGAGGGGATGCTATTTTACAGAAATAATGAAATGGTGGGATGGCATTCCCCTGCATCCCTGCTTAATACCAGAACTGCTTATATGTATATATACATATATGCTTATACACACACATTTCCTTTTGGTTTCATCATTACTGCCAGAGAGGTCAGGGACTCAAAAAAAGAGAACACCAGAAGTAATGTAATTCACGCACCCTCTGACTAGGAAAAACTTGGCCCGCGACTTAATTAACCAAAGTTTGCGTGATTTACCAAAGTTTCAGCTAAATTGCGTCTGTGCTGATAAATCCCATGCTGATGCAATGATGCTAGAATTCTAAAAAAAACACTAGATTATGAGTGAAAGAAGATGGAAACTCTGGATGTAACGAATTCCTCAATGCAGATATTTATTTTGTGGCTCCTTTGTATTAGCCTGTCCTATATATTGTATCTAGTGCAAAATTCATAATATTAGGTATACAGAGTATTTATGATAATGCATAATAATTTGAGTTACTACTAAAAGCAACACTTTCAGTTTTTAATCATTTAAGTATGGTGGCAGTCTGTTTTGCATTATTTATTTTTCTTTTGCCAATCGTTTTTATTATCTTCTATGTCTCAAGAAATTCTTCTTATCTTACTTGGCTAAAGCTGTAACAAAAATATAAAACATCTGTTTTCCTGCATATTTTCTATGTACTAAATAGGTCATTGGATGGAGAATGATAAATATAATAAATGCATTTGCTAAGATCCCGAAATGCATCACAAACTACAATGTGTTATCACATGCCTCCCAACATACCTTACACTTTAACTCCAGTTATAAAACTGTTGCATGTAATGACAAAAAAATCATTTTAAACAAATCAACAGGCCTCAATTTAGTAACATATATACTGTATATATTTATATCCAATATATTTGCAGACCAAAAAAAAACTTTGTGAAACCACTTAAATGCAATTGTCAAGATTAGCAATTAAGTGCAATTGCCTTTTCCTGTTTAGATAAAAAATAGTACAGGTATGCGATCTGTTATGTGGAAACCATTTTTCCAGAAAGCTCCCAAATACAGGAAAGCCATCTCCTGCAGACTCCATTTTAATCAAATCATTCACACATTTAAAAATGATTACATTTTTCTCTGCAATAATACTGCATAACAGTGCCTTATACTTGATCCCAGCTAAGATATAACTAATCCTTATTGGAGGCAAAACAATCATATTGGGTTTATTTAATGTTTAAATTATTTTTTAGTAGACTAAAGGTATGAAGATCAAAGTTACAGAAGGACCCCTTAGCTGGAAAACCCCAGGTCCGGAACATTCTGGCTAATAGGTCCCATACCTGTAATTATAATAACCTACACATAACATGAAAGCACATCCCTATACTGCCACACCTTTAACAGTGTTCATTTGCAGCCTAGTAGTGTAATTAACGTGGGGGGCTCATAAGAAAATAATATGACTCCACATGAAAATAGTAAAGTTTTTCTTATATAAAGAGCCACACCTAGGCATAATAATCATGCACAATTTTATTAGTTACAAAAAGCCTTTTAACAGACAGAAATTTCATAAAACCACTTAGAACCCAGCACCATCATATCTGCCACTACCCCAATGCTCCCACTGGCTAAAGTAGCTTACTTAAGTAGCTGCCTGCTTCCTCAGTTGTGTTATAGTAGTTACAATGTATATACAGTCTAACTAAGTCAGAAGTACTATTAATAAGCAAGTATAATGCATAAAACAGGTGACAGCCATTTACAAAAAGCAGGAAATAAAAGTATTGGAAGTTTTGATGGCAGCAGTTCTGACTGGATGTGACTAGATTTTGTGAAATATCTCTATCCTAGTATCTCAAAAGTCCTAACTGCACAATATATTACTCAAGAGAAAGAAAAAAATTTCCACGGAACTTTGATTGTCCGGACATATAAATAGATTTAGTGCAATACAGTAAGCAAAACCATATTCTCAGAATCAGGTTTATAGGCTTAAGTCCCTAAGAACTGCATAAAGGAGTAGGTGGTGTGGCGCTGTAAAACCTGATGCGCGTTTCGTGTTACAATGGCATTTCTGCTGGGGTAAGTAATTATAATAACAACCAATGAAGAGAAAAAATAGAAAAGCTTCATGTGTAGTTCATAGTCTGTATCGTACTCCTTTCTGTAAATGTACCCTCTTCCCCCCTGTGTATTTGTCTATTTCTCTGTCCTGAATGCTACTCAGCACACTCAGCAGTTATCCAAATTTACATTAAAGTGGTTCACAGGCAACAGAACAAACTAGAACTATTTCAACATTAAGACAATGTAGGCAGTGGGCTTGGTACTCATGAGCCATAGTGAAGTTACCCACAGAGATGGTAAAATGAGATGAGGTGTGGTTGTAATACAAGATTGAGCTTTGAAACTCACCTCAGTTGGCAGCACCCCCAAAGTTACCAGGGGCGGCAAAAAGCCGCTCCTGGTAACTTTAAGAGATGAATTTCTGTTTTTTAAAACGGAAATTCGACTCTGCTTGTGTTGAGAGCACAATTGCGCATTCTACACTAGCGATGCGCTCTTCCCCCTGGACCCCCTCCGGTGCTGTGCTCCCCCCCTGGACCCCCTTGGGGGGCTCATGGGCCGAAAATGCCCTTGTCAAAGGGCTCCTGTCATTATTTATTATCCATTATCAACCTCATCCTACAGCAATGCAAAAAAGTAATAATAAATGAGATTTGTTTAAGAATACAGAAATTAAAAAGAATATTAAACTGATTTACCTGGGAAGCAAAGTTGAACATATCACTGTTTTATGGAAAAGGACAGAAGAGCAAAAAGATGCAATGGTAAAAGACAAGGTATAAAAATCTGCACTTTTTTAAAAAGACATTTTGAATAACATATAATTATGTTTTGGACACAATTCTTCTCACTGGCTGGAGTACTGGTAGTTACCTAGTAAAAATACTTATTCATTAATCTTTATTCATATAGGATTGAGGAATTTATGCAGCACTATACAGAGATTGTTCATAATGCAAAACCCAGCAGAGCTAACAATGTAAATTTCTATTACATTTATTTACACACAGTTGGATCAGTTTCATTGGCAGCCAGCCAATTAGCCTGTCAGTATGGTTTTAGAGTGTGGCAGAGTACACAAAGAAGGAGGCACATACTAACAGATATTTCCAGGTTAGAATTAAACTCAGGACCTCACTGCCAGCCACTCAACTTCTGTGCTGCCTATATGCTTTCTACTAGTATCTTCTGTGTGAAACAAGAAGAAATTTGAGTATTTCTTTCAGATTCCTACTAGCACGAACCTCCTGTACATAAGAATTTACTGTGGCCACACGGAATGCGATGTCAACAGAACAGAGATAGGAAGAATATTTGTGTGGAGTGATGAAATTGATTATAGGCTGAAGGGGAACTGACTAGATGTTAAAAATGAGTCAGACAGGTCAAGAACTTGTGTGTAGGTTTAAGGTAACTATATTAACTTTTCTTTTCAGTCAACAGCCTATAAAAAGCCCCAGTATAAATGGTAGTCTTATGTATTTAGTTGGTAGAGTGACCTTTAACCTAAAGTTGTTAAAAGTTACCCTTAGCATATTTATTGCAGAAAATAGAACTCCTTAAACTTTATATGTATAGTAGCCTTATGAAACTAATATTTTTTGTTTCCCATCCTTCCACAAGTTGCTTACAGTTTGGCCCAGCTATCTCATCTCAGAGACAAACTGCAATGGGTATTCCCAATAAGAAAGACTGGGAATAAATTTTTACTAGAGACAATATTCCCTCTCTGAAATGAATTTCCCATTCGGATTTGGATTCGTGGGTTAGTAAATCAGCCCCTTAGTCTACTAAAAAATCAATAAAACATTAAACCCAACAGCATTGTTTTGCATCCAATAAGGACTCATTATATCTTAGTTGGAATCAAACACAATGTTCTGTTTTATTTTTATAGAGAAAAAGGAAATCAATTTTAAAACCCTGAATTATTTGATTAAAATGGAGTCTATGGGAGATGGCCTTTCCTTAATTCGGAGCTTTCTGGACATTGGGTTTCCGGATAACAGATCCCATACCTGTACATTGCATATAACCCACAGAAATTCTGCATTTTCCCCAAAATAAATGTTTTTAATGACTGAATCTGAGATTTTCACCTCTGGAGCCATGTACACAAAGGTTCCAAATCTGCCACTGGTGGTGTCGTCGCCATACACTCCTGCTGCCAAGTCCACAATCTTAATGTGACTGTAGCTGCTCAGCATGATGTTGTCTGGTTTGATGTTGCTGCAAGATAATGGTTAGTACTCAGTGTGTGAATAATGGGAAGGCTAAGGCTAGAGCCACACAACGATAATTCTTGGCTTATATTAAATGCATACTGTTATGCCCAGGCAATATTTCTCTGGCATGGCAAAGGGTTAAACCCTATCAACATCTGGTTGCAGGGTCTCAAAGAGACCCCTAATTAAATATGCAACCAGGGAGTGTGGGAAGGTGACAAATTCAGCAGAGTGAGCAGACAATGCAAGGCCAGCCATTTGGGGGGCAGGAAACCTGAGGCCATCTGTTGATCAAAAAAAGGCAGTTGTGGACCTAGAAGAACAGCAGGAGGGAACAACGTACAGAAAATATAGATTATAGAAAGGGATACATATCTCCTTTGCTTTAAGGTTCAGATCCCCATAAATCATATATTGGTTATGAGGAGGTCCCATGCTTCCCAATGATACAAAACAGGGACTGCCTATACCCACCAGTTAGGAGGGATAGTTTCTGGGGGACTGGGACATGAGACACCCCTCATGTTTGGTATCATTTTGATCGCCCACATATGGGTTAAAGCAAGCCCATATTTTCATAATAATATTGGATACTGGCAAGTACCAATATTATATGACAAGAAACTGGCATGAGAAGTGCAACTCTCTACAGGGGGTCATAAGTTCCTGGACACTCCCTCCTCATGACTACGGTAATGAGGGAGGGTCCCAGTGGGGAATAAAAAGCACACAGACCCAGGTAATAGCAGCTCATTCTTGAGGTCCCAATCTGTTCGGGGATGGGATCAGGATTTCCAAACTCGGTAACGTACATAGGGTTTTCTCTGTGTTTTATTTCCTTTTATTTTATTTACTGTTTGCATGTATATGTCTCTTTTTGTAGAACCTTTTTAAATGCACTGTTTACCCTTGTAATATTAAATATAAAATTTAATAAGTTCTGCTCTAAAGACTCACGTACCTTGTTTACATGTGAATATATTAACTGCTTGGCTGTGTGTGTATTGAGTAGGGGGGGGCATGTTCTGTTTAAGTACTAATTAACTAGTTAACTGCTAGCAGGAGAGTGTGCTTGTAATTTAACCCTTTGGCTGCTAGTGTGCTTGTGGAATTAGTGGAAACTAACCCTAACTATAGTAAGAAAGCTTGTGTGAAGCCTGTTAATGATAGATGGTGGCAGCGAATAGTTATTTGGGGTGGTGGGGTGTTTGGGGGTGCTTGATGCTTGAAAGGTGATTGAGTGTAAACCCTTGTTGCCCCATCCCCGTGTCATATCGCGTCTGAGAGTGGCGTGTTCTTGACACATACTCTCACTTTTTTTCTGACAAAACCTGCTCCATGTGTGTGCTAATGTAGTACATGTGAGTTCACTACACAGGAGCCACCAATTTAGAAATGTTAGAATTTCAAGGAAGCCCCAAGTTAGAATGACCTAAAGTATCCCTATAATAAAAGGACAGTAATCATTTAAATCACACTAGAAACCTTGCAGACAGGCTTGGAAATTTTAACTTACATTTTAAAAACACAATTTTCTCAAATAATATGTTAATTTCTTATTTTCCAACCCCTGAGGTATGTATTTCTTGGCAGTATAGTGACTATTGTGAGCTAAAATATTTAACATGACAAAAATTAAATTCAGATAGCCTACAGTATGTTTATAATGATAAAATGATTTAAAATTAATTAATTGGATAGGTACAAAGAAACCTTGCAGGGAATCTGTCACTACAACATTAAGAGCAATATAATAAAAGTCATTTTTAAATTAAAGATGAAACTCAAATGCTTTTTTGCATTACCTGTTATAAAGGTATTTAATAACCTCAGCTATCAATCATATGTTGCCTGCCCTGCCTCTATGCCTCAAGCATCCCAATCACTTAATCACAATCACACTTTCACAATCAGACTTTGGGAGGATGCCAAAATGGCCGTTACCTCCTTGCTGTGATGGTGCATTCCAAAAGAATGAAGGAAACAAGACTTAAATAATTTATATTGTGAAAGTAATGTTTATTTTGCTGGGCTAACAAGAAAGAACAGGATTTGAAAATATTTCTTAGGTTTGACAGGTCCCCTTTAAACAGAACACACACACACACATATATAAATTTATATTTAATTTGTCTTCATTAAAAATGTAGATCTCAGTATTTGGATGCAGCGGTTCTATTATCCAGCCCTGTCTTAAGAATTTCCTTCTCCCAGTGTTGTCTAGACAATGAAACTCTTACAGTTTAATAAGCTTGACAGTTAGAACATGCTTGAAACACACAGAGCAAAACCTAGTACAGGTATCGGACCCCTTATCCGGAAACCCGTTATCCAGAAAGCTCCGAATTACGGAATGCCCGTCTCCCATAGACTCCATTTTAATCAAATAATTCAGAATTTTAAAACTGATTTCCCTTTTCTCTGTAATAATAAAACAAAACCCTGTAATTGATTCCAACTAAGATATAATTAATCCTTATTAGATGCAAAACAATCCTATTGGGTTTAATTAATATTTTATTGATTTTTTAGTAGACTTAAGGTATTGAGATCCAAATTACGGAAAGACCCCTTATCCGGAATACCCTTGGTCCCGAGCATTCTGGATAATGGGTCCTATACCTGTACAACAAAGCAAAATAAATGGGGTCTGTCAAGCTAAAAGATGCAAGAGCTCCAAGGCTGACTGGATACTGCTAAACAGGGACTTCAGAAGATACACAAGGGCCAGGGAAAAGGAACATGTTAGGCTAATCTACACCATTTAAGAGCATATAAGTAGTGTAAATAGCAATACAATTGTCTTAGGTTACAACAGTGTATTATTTTCCAATTGTAACTTAAAATTGCATTACAAAATTAAACTCTCGTTAGCATTAATGAGAAAATAATAAACTTACATTTTTGTTTAATTATTAAAGGGGCAACATACTGTATACCTAATAAACCTTTGCTAAACCTACGCAAAATAGCACTTGTTTTGAAAATCGATTCCACAACTTTTTTTACTCCATATTTTCTCATTTTTCAAGTATAAAGCACTATTGGAAAATTGTTTTTTCTGACCCCCTTCCCTAATGTAAATAATGAGCTCTGTATACACAAACCCTAAGTAGTTGGTTACTGTAGCTGAGGGAAATTTGTTTTACTACTTAGTCCTCCATAAACAGAGTAAAATCAGAATGTACTACAGCAGTGAGATTTCTAAGAATTAACCAAAAAAACCCAGATGTTCCTTTATTAAAATAATAGGCAAAAAGTATGATCAGCCATAACCCTATTTACTGAGCTTATGTTGAAAAAGTGGCCCTTTCAAAACCAACACAAATATCTAGAGCACATGTTAGAAATATACAAGGCAAAACTTGGCACAGGAATACAAGAAAGACTCTGTAAGAACAATAAAAGACAAATATGTTTCCCTTTCTTTTGTTTCTGGATATGCTGGGCTCCCATCCAAACTGTACACCTGATTATGAAACCTTCCCAACTGTCAGTTCACCTAATGGATTCTGTGAAGGCTATGGAATTGGTAATATATCTTGAAAGATATTTGTGTGAGGTCAGCTAAAGGTGATTATAAGGGAACATTTTACAGAAAAGGTGAGCAATGAATACAACATAACATAATTAAGCATTTAATAGAAAAACTAGATGAACTACCTTTACCCATCAAACGCTACAAAACTCTTTAAGAATAAGTAAACCTTAAAAAGTATGTAAAATTGTTCCGGTTACTTTTCTAAGCACTTTTGGCTTTCACATTCATTCTGGTTTTATGAAGCTTCTTAAAGGAGAACTATATCTTTAGAATAAATATCTACAAACATATAATTTATATCAGTAAACATTGTCCTTTTACATATTTTCCCTTAAACCTTTTAGTGATGGGCTGTGTGCTCACTCAGAGACCACCTGACAGGAAATGATACAGCTCTAACTGTAATTGGAAGAAGTCTGGGAATAAAATGGAGAGCACTGTCCATTTGCTGATATAACCTAGCATGTATGTGTGCCCTTGGTATGTGTGTACCAGGCGTTGACCATTAATACTGTGCCATCTGCTGGTCAGTTGCTCTGACTGTTTGGTTGGAGAGAGGCCATCTGAGGTTTCTGATTTTTTTGCTGAGTAGAGCAGCATCAGAACAGTTCTTTTTTTTCCTTCCAAACGTATCTCTTTCTGACCATACAGTCAGAGGTCATGGTATATCTGTAGTTAGATCAACTGGACTTGCTGTGACTTGCACGCTTCACCAGTCCTACTGGTTTCTCAATCAGGAATGACCTAGAATGCCGCTCCTGTCAGCATAATCTGTTTATCATAACCAGCATGGAGTCAGGGAATGTGAACTTGGCAGTCTTTACACGCGTGTCCTTTTTTCTTGAAATGTAGGTACACCTGACTTGAGGAGCGAGTGCTTCTGTGCTGTGCCATACGCTGGTGTAATATATTTCAAAACTGCTTATAAAAGCACCCTAAGCAATTTTACATACAATTTAAAGTTTATATATCCTTTAAAGGACAAGGAAAGGCTAATATACTGTGGTGGTTCCAGTATATTTAAATACTGACTTTTTTTTCTGGTTTATGCTCTCGTTTCCAAAATAATTGCACTGGTTCAGGGATCTTTCTTACCTAGACCCAAGCCTCCATGTTTTCACTGTTCTCCCATGCTTCAATGTGGTGTTCTAGCTTTGCACGTGCACAGTGACTGAGGGACGCTTCACAACTACAGTGTGCAAAGTGCAAATTTGAACTCAAATGTAGTGTTTTTTCCTACCCAGCGTTGTAAACGAAATTGCTAGAGTGGAGATGGAATCACTGTCTGCTGTCTTTAGAATGTGATACTTTGAGAGCAAGTCTGGTGCAAGGGTTGTTGTGCTGAGCTGCCATTAAAGTACCTGAAAGGTGCTGATTTGCACAACAGCTGCGCCCATCCTTGCTACCGGAACTACAGGTGAACTTTGTAAAAGTGCCCCTGCTGTTTTGACAACAACAATGGTCAAAGGGAAAAGTGTAGTGGTCCAAACAATCACCTTTGTCAAAACATCCAATTAGCCATAGGCCTAAACATGACATTTTAAAAAGATAAAATTGCCAAGTTATTTCTTTAGAAACAAATAAAATACACATTCTGCTAGGCAACTTACAATTGCAAGCAGAATTCACTAATGTGTCTGCAGCACAGATGTAAACTACAGCTGAACATAAATTCAGTTTGCAACCCCTCCAAAAGCATGCCTAATATTTTTTGCTCAGCACTACACTACAATATATATGTTTTATCTATATAATTTTTCATTTTATATAATGAAACATGAATTTTCTGTGTTTTCTGCAAACAAGTACAACTTAAAATGAGAAATCTGGGATTTGTAAAGGAAGAATCTCAGATCCCTGGCCCTGTATGGTGCTTAATCATCTTTAATTACCACTAGAATTCACTCTTAATCACTGTTTATATAATTAGTTTGGCAGCACTGGAATATGTTCTTTGTGTTCACTATGATTTATTTCGTGTTTTGTAAGGCAGCAGTATGGCTAATATTTTAATTCCATGGTTACATAGTAATATTGGTTAAAAAAAAAAAGTTTAACCCCTCAAAATAATTTCCAGCACACATATATGAACATATAAACACATGCCTATGCCAAACTACCAGTAACTGTTACTTGTGTGCAAGAAACTGGAAGTTAGTGAACCAACAGGGGAGCACACGGTTACGGTTTTTAACTTGGATATTAAGATGAAGCTAAACAGGTTTAACATTATTCTCTCTTTTTAGGTGGGTCCACTTCTACAAATACATAATGCATAGATATGTATAGTGATGTAGTATCAACACAATTGTGTACCCTGCATGCTCTATAAATACCCCTTATTTTTTAAATAATAATAGTTTTTAAATACTTTCCTTTAAATCATTATAGCTAAAAATAACACATATACTTTATATACAGTACATATATATGTCTATAGGGTAGCCTTCTGCTTCAAACAATATCTATCCAGGTGCACGGTAAAAAACATAGAATCCACAAAAAGACCAGCAACTCCGGGATTTTTTTAGTGAAAAACCAAATGTGTATTTAGTAGGAACATACAGCCACAGCTGTGTATGTTCCTGCTAAATACACATTTGGTTTTTCATTAAAAAATCCCGGTGGTGCTGGTCTTTTTGTGGATTACATATATATATATATATATATATATATATATATATATATATATATAAAACTCAACAGTAGAAAGCACTCACAGCTACAGCATCAATCAGGTCAGTGATTTATTTCAGCATACCATCTACGCGTTTCGATCACCACAGGATCGTCATCAGGATCCTGATGACGATCCTGTGGTGACCGAAACGCGTAGGTGGTATGCTGAAATAAATCACTGACCTGATTGATGCTGTAGCTGTGAGTGCTTTCTACTGTTGAGTTTGATGTATTATTTTTGTCAGCACCCAGCCTGTGCCCGATACTGGTGAGTGCCGATTCTTTGCAAGACTATATATATATATATATATTAAGTGCATTACTTTGCAAAATTTCCATACTACATGACATTTTTGTGGGGCCATTGGATTCACCATGCACTAGTGCATGGTGAATGTACTTTTTAATAATGCATTTCATCATATTAACATCCAGATGAAATAACTTACTTGTAGGTCTTCTGTCCGGCAAGACTGGTATACTACATAGGGAAAGAGATTTGTACACTATGCAGGCCAGGATATGTGACAAGGCCACTGGGTGCTCTTACAACCATGGCATTTGGTTCCCATAGAGTGCAATTCCTCTACCTGGGGCATTGGTAGCTCAACTATGTGATGTCATGCTTGTAGGATAAAGATACATAGATACCTGATGGTGCTGTGGCTGAAACCTAAGTGTATGTACTATGATTAATTGGAACTGAGAAGTGCTGTGTAATTACATGTGATGCTGAATATATTAATTCTGTTGCACATGGGCTTGACTTTTCCTGTTATCATATAACCACTGGCACCCATCTGAGTGATTTCACCACAGTGAGTACACATACCATTCTGCCAATATTTATAAAGGCACATTCTCAAGAATATAACCAGTGCACCTCCATAGTGAGCCAGCAGGGATTTTTTCATAACTCTTATCTTGTTACAACACTGTAGCCACCCTATCATTTATTAAGGTACTGTAATTGCTAAATCCAACAGATATTTACATAATTTGGCATTTATTTTGAGACTTTTGTGTTGTTACACAATGCTGTAAATGATATTACCAAAACACATGCATTGTAATATAAATTCAAAGTCTGAGTGCATAAATGGGGATATTAATATTAATAAGGCACACTGGACTGTGCCTTATCAACATGGTTTATAATAACTCCATGTGTGTAGATCAAGAAGGTGTGCATAATAAGGCAGGCTGGTTGGCATAACGTTGAATTAGTGTGGCTTAGGGGTGATTTAGAAGAGCTACTTTTTTCATATGATAAAATTTTTTAGTTTTACACTCAATTGATAACTACATTGATAATCCTATATTCCACCTTCTGTCTGTAGACTTATTCAGATGTTCTCTTGCAGCAAAACTGGAAGAAAAACTATTTGGAACAATGACACTGTGCTGATGGTGCAGAACAAAATGGGGTGTCTTTGCGATGGTGTGGGGAGACTGGGCACTTGGTACACTTTAGCATGCTCCGCCTGTACCTAGTGGGATTCAGGAATACACTTACTGCTGAATTGCCAAATTTAATACAAATGTGCACATATAGTTACATAGGGTTGAAAAAAGACCAGTGTCCATCAAGTTCAACCCATCCAAGTAAACCCAGCACATTAACAGAATCTGCCATTAACAGAATCTGCCATTACCACATCTCTAGGAAGGGCATTCTACAACCTCACTGCCCTCACCGTGAAAAACCACCTACGCTGCTTCAAATACATAGTAACATAGTAAGTTGGGTTGAAAAAAGACATACGTCCACCAAGTTCAACCATAATGCCTATACCTAACCTGCCTAACTACAAGTTGATCCAGAGGAAGGCAAAAAACCCCATCTGAAACCTCTCTAATTTGCCTCAGAGGGGAAAAAATTCCTTCCTGACTCCAAGATGGCAATCGGACCAGTCCCTGGATCAACTTGTACTAAGAGCTATCTCCCATAACCGTGTATTCCCTCACTTGCTAAGAATCCATCCAGCCCCTTCTTAAAGCTATATAATGTATCAGCCAGTACGACTGATTCGGGGAGGGAATTCCACAACCTCACAGCTCTCACTGTAAAAAATCCTTTCCGAATATTTAAATGGAACCTCCCTTCTTCTAAACGGAGTGGGTGCCCTCGTGTCCGTTGGAAGGACCTACTGGTAAATAAAACATTAGAGAGGTTATTATATGATCCCCTTATATATTTATACATAGTTATCATGTCACCTCTTAAGCGCCTCTTCTCCAGTGTAAACAGACCCAACTTGGCCAGTCTTTCTTCATAACTGAGACTTTCCATACCCTTTACCAGCTTAGTTGCCCTTCTCTGGACCCTCTCTAACTCAATAATGTCCCGTTTGAGCACTGGAGACCAAAACTGAACAGCATATTCTAGATGGGGCCTTACCAGTGCTCTGTAAAGGGGAAGAATAACCCCCTCCTCCCGTGAATCTATACCCCTTTTAATACAGCTCAAAACCTTGTTTGCCCTTGCAGCTGCTGCCTGGCATTGCTTGCTACAGCCAAGTTTATTATCTACAAGGACTCTAAGGTCCTTCTCCATTATGGATTTGCCTAGTGCAGTCCCATTAAGGGTATACGGGGCTTGCATATTTTTACATCCCAGGTGCATGACCTTACATTTATCCACATTAAATCTCATCTGCCACTTAGCTGCCCAGATTGCCAGTTGGTCAAGATCCTGCTGCAGGGATGTCACATCCTGGATAGAATTGACTGGTCTGCAGAGTTTTGTGTCATCTGCAAACACTGATACATTACTCATAATACCCTCCCCTAAGTCATTTATGAACAAATTAAACAAAAGTGGACCCAGTACAGAACCCTGAGGGACCCCACTGAGAACCTTACTCCAAGTAGAGAATGTGCCATTAACAACCACCCTCTGTACCCGATCCTGTAGCCAGTTTTCTATCCATGTGCAAACGACTTCACTAAGACCAATAGACCTTAGCTTAGAAAGCAGTCGTTTGTGGGGAACGGTATCAAATGCTTTGGCAAAATCCAAATAGATGATATCTACTGCATCCCCACTGTCCAGCTTCTTACTTACCTCATCATAAAAAGCAATTAAATTGGTCTGACATGACCTGTCCTTCATAAAGCCATGCTGATTACTGCTCATAATGCCATTCTCCACTACATAATTTTGAATGTGATCCCTTAACAAGCCTTCAAATAACTTGCCCACCACGGATGTCAAACTTACAGGCCTATAATTGCCAGGCTGAGATCTTACTCCCTTTAATCCCTTACTCTCTTTAATATTTAGATTAGAGGAAGCTCCGTTCCTCTAATCTAAAGGGGTGACCTCTGGTGCGCTGATTGTTTTTATTGGAAAAAAGAACATCCCCCATCTGCCTATAATCCCCTCTAATGTACTTGTACAGAGTAATCATGTCCCCTCGCAAGAGCCTCTTTTCCAGAGAAAACAACCTCAACCTCGACAGTCTCACCTCATAGTTTAAATCTTCCATCCCCTTAACCAGTTTAGTTGCAGTCTCTGCACTCTCTCCAGCTCATTAATATCCTTCTTAAGGACTGGAGCCCAAAACTGCACTGCATACTCAAGGTGAGGCCTTACCAGGGACCTATAAAGGGGCAAAATTATGTTCTCATCCCTTGAGTCAATGCCCTTTTTTATACAAGACAGCACTTTATTTGCTTTAGTAGCCACAGAATGACACTGCCTGGAATTAGACAGACAACTTCTTATCTACAGAAACCCAGATCCTTCTCCATTAAGGAAACCCCCAACACACTACCATTCAGTAGATAGTTTGCGTTTATATTATTTCTACCAAAATGCATAACTTTGCACTTATCAACATTGAACCTCATTTTCCAGTTTGCTGCCCAGTTTTCCAATTTTGTCAAATCGCTCTGCAAAGCGGCAGCATCCTGCATGGAACTTATAGTTTTGCACAATTTTGTGTCATCAGCAAAAATAGAAACAGTACTCTCTATGCCCACCTCCAGGTCATTAATAAACAAGTTAAAAAGCAAAGGACCAAGGACTGACCCCTGCGGTAATCCACTAACCACACTGGTCCAATAAGAAAATGTTCCATTTACCACCACCACATACTTGTATCACATGGACCCCAGGCCTATCTTTTTAGCACATTACAGTTTGTCTTGCTGAATTAAGCAAGGCCTTCCCTGAAAATACGTCTTCTGGATGGCATCATATGTTGCCCCAAAACTTGTATATACCATTCAGAATTACTGGTGCCTTCCCAGATGTGCAAGCAATCAATGCCATGTGCACGAATGCACTCCCATACCATCACGGATGCTGACTTTTTATCTGTGTGCCGATAACAAGCTGGATGGTGTTTCTCCTCTTTAGCCCAGAAGACATAGCATCCATAATTTCCAAAAAGAATTTGAAATTTTGATTGGCCAGACCACAGGGCAGTTTTCCACTTCGCCTCAGTCAAGCTTAAATTAACTTGGGCACCAGAGAAGGCGGCAGGGTGTCTGGATCATGTTTATATATGTTTTTTTCTTTGCATGGTAGAGCTGTAACTTGCATCTGTGGATCCAGCAACAAAATGTTTTCACAGACAGTGGTTGTTGAAAGTATTCCTAAACCCATGCAGTGATTGCCACTACAGCATTGTTCCGGTTTTTTAATACAGTGCTGCCTGAGGGAAGTGGGCTACCCCTCCCAATCTTTACATCTGAGACAGCCAGCCTCTCTGAGATCCTCCCTTTTTATACCCAGTCATGTTACTGACTTTTGCCAATTGGTGAGATAGTAACATAGTAACATAGTAAGTTGGGTTGAAAAAAGAAATACGTCCATCACGTTCAACCATAATGCCTATATATAACCTGCCTAACTTCTAGTTGAGATGTTTCACTGGGTGATTTTTTTTGAGCATTACACATTCCAGCTTTTTGTTGCCACTGTATTTTTTAAACGGGTTGCTGGCATCAAATTAAAAATAAGCATATATATTTTCCAGAAAACAATAACATTTCTCAGTTTCAACATTTGACATGTTCACTTTGTTCTATTTGCAATTAAATATTGGGTTTAAAGGAGACATATACCATAATTTTTCAGTTTATCTTAAATTGCAGCTAACACTCTAAAATTGAATAAAATAAAGTGTATTTTATACCTACTGTTGAAGAAGGCTGTGTAATCCCTGCACATATGCTAAAGCCCCTCCCTTTCACAGGGCTTTCACAGGGCTTCCGGCTGGAAAATAGTCTGTCTGTAGTTTGGGCCGCCGGCCCTGGCTTCTTTCCTATACAGACGCTGCAGCCAATGAGAGAGGAGTGGGCGTGAGACGTGGGCGGCGCCTTTGATGACGTCATTTCCCCGCCCACGTCAGTCACGCTGGGGTCCTTCTCAGTGCTGCTCCCGGCTGGCCCTGCTCTCCTGACTAGCAGCTCAGTTGAAGGAAGATTCGCTGCTTCTGTGACATGCTGGAATGTAAGGCACCTTGATTCTCTTTCTTAAAAAAAAAAATTATTTACCAAATCAAAAAAAACGTTATTTACAATGAAGGAGTCAGATCTGTTTATTCATTAGACTGTACCTAATGATAAATGATGTGTGTTGTTTGCTTGTAACTCCCTGCATCCATGTTAGGTTCCAATTATATATAGTTACAACTCCCTGCACCCAATCCTACAGTGTCCCTGCCCATCAGTATTACGTTCTGCAATAGCTATGAGAGTTTTTTTTTTACATGCAACTCCCTGCAACTTGTACTTTGACACCTAAACTGGGTTTTTTTTTGGTATTTTCCCCTGCAACAACTCCCTGCAACTTGTACTTTGATACCTAAACTGGCCGTTTTTTGGTATTTTCCCCTGCAACAACTCCCTGCAACTTGTACTTTGATACCTAAACTGGCCGTTTTTTGGTATTTTCCCCTGCAACAACTCCCTGCAACTTGTACTTTGATACCTAAACTGGCAGTTTTTTGGTATTTTCCCCTGCAACAACTCCCTGCAACTTGTACTTTGATACCTAAACTGGGGGTTTTTTTGGTATTTTCCCCTGCAACAACTCCCTGCAACTTGTACTTTGACACCTAAACTGGGGGTTTTTTTTGGTATTTTCCCCTGCAACAACTCCCTGCAACTTGTACTTTGATACCTAAACTGGCCGTTTTTTGGTATTTTCCCCTGCAACAACTCCCTGCAACTTGTACTTTGACACCTAAACTGGCCGTTTTTTGGTATTTTCCCCTGCAACAACTCCCTGCAACTTGTACTTTGATACCTAAACTGGCCGTTTTTTGGTATTTTCCCCTGCAACAACTCCCTGCAACTTGTACTTTGACACCTAAACTGGCCGTTTTTTGGTATTTTCCCCTGCAACAACTCCCTGCAACTTATACTTTGAAACCTAAACTGGCCGTTTTTTGGTATTTTCCCCTGCAACAACTCCCTGCAACTTGTACTTTGACACCTAAACTGGCCGTTTTTTGGTATTTTCCCCTGCAACAACTCCCTGCAACTTGTACTTTGACACCTAAACTGGCCGTTTTTTGGTATTTTCCCCTGCAACAACTCCCTGCAACTTGTACTTTGATACCTAAACTGGCCGTTTTTTGGTATTTTCCCCTGCAACAACTCCCTGCAACTTGTACTTTGATACCTAAACTGGCCGTTTTTTGGTATTTTCCCCTGCAACAACTCCCTGCAACTTGTACTTTGATACCTAAACTGGCCGTTTTTTGGTATTTTCTCCTGCAACAACTCCCTGCAACTTGTACTTTGACACCTAAACTGGGTTTTTTTTTTGTATTTTCCCCTGCAACAACTCCCTGCAACTTATACTTTGACACCTAAACTGGCCGTTTTTTGGTATTTTCCCCTGCAACAACTCCCTGCAACTTGTACTTTGACACCTAAACTGGCCGTTTTTTGGTATTTTCCCCTGAAACAACTCCCTGCAACTTGTACTTTGACACCTAAACTGGCCGTTTTTTGGTATTTTCCCCTGCAACAACTCCCTGCAACTTGTACTTTGACACCTAAACTGGCCGTTTTTTGGTATTTTCCCCTGCAACAACTCCCTGCAACTTGTACTTTGACACCTAAACTGGGTTTTTTTTTGGTATTTTCCCCTGCAACAACTCCCTGCAACTTATACTTTGATACCTAAACTGGCCGTTTTTTGGTATTTTCCCCTGCAACAACTCCCTGCAACTTGTACTTTGACACCTAAACTGGCCGTTTTTTGGTATTTTCCCCTGCAACAACTCCCTGCAACTTGTACTTTGACACCTAAACTGGCCGTTTTTTGGTATTTTCCCCTGCAACAACTCCCTGCAACTTGTACTTTGACACCTAAACTGGGTTTTTTTTTTGGTATTTTCCCCTGCAACAACTCCCTGCAACTTGTACTTTGACACCTAAACTGGCCGTTTTTTGGTATTTTCCCCTGCAACAACTCCCTGCAACTTGTACTTTGACACCTAAACTGGCCGTTTTTTGGTATTTTCCCCTGCAACAACTCCCTGCAACTTGTACTTTGACACCTAAACTTGCCGTTTTTTGGTATTTTCCCCTGCAACAACTCCCTGCAACTTGTACTTTGACACCTAAACTGGCCGTTTTTTGGTATTTTCCCCTGCAACAACTCCCTGCAACTTGTACTTTGACACCTAAACTGGCCGTTTTTTGGTATTTTCCCCTGCAACAACTCCCTGCAACTTGTACTTTGACACCTAAACTGCCCGTTTTTTGGTATTTTCCCCTGCAACAACTCCCTGCAACTTGTACTTTGACACCTAAACTGGCCGTATTTTGGTATTTTCCCCTGCAACAACTCCCTGCAACTTGTACTTTGACACCTAAACTGGCCGTTTTTTGGTATTTTCTCCTGCAACAACTCCCTGCAACTTGTACTTTGACACCTAAACTGGCCGTTTTTTGGTATTTTCCCCTGCAACAACTCCCTGCAACTTGTACTTTGATACCTAAACTGGACGTTTTTTTGGTATTTTCCCCTGCAACAACTCCCTGCAACTTGTACTTTGACACCTAAACTGGCCGTTTTTTGGTATTTTCCCCTGCAACAACTCCCTGCAACTTGTACTTTGACACCTAAACTGGCCGTTTTTTGGTATTTTCCCCTGCAACAACTCCCTGCAACTTGTACTTTGACACCTAAACTGGCCTTTTTTTGGTATTTTCCCCTGCAACAACTCCCTGCAACTTGTACTTTGATACCTAAACTGGCCGTTTTTTGGTATTTTCCCCTGCAACAACTCCCTGCAACTTGTACTTTGACACCTAAACTGGCCGTTTTTTGGTATTTTCCCCTGCAACAACTCCCTGCAACTTGTACTTTGACACCTAAACTGGCCGTTTTTTGGTATTTTCTCCTGCAACAACTCCCTGCAACTTGTACTTTGATACCTAAACTGGCTGTTTTTTGGTATTTTCCCCTGCAACAACTCCCTGCAACTTGTACTTTGACACCTAAACTGGCCGTTTTTTGGTATTTTCCCCTGCAACAACTCCCTGCAACTTGTACTTTGACACCTAAACTGGCTGTTTTTTGGTATTTTCCCCTGCAACAACTCCCTGCAACTTGTACTTTGACACCTAAACTGGCCGTTTTTTGGTATTTTCCCCTGCAACAACTACCTGCAACTTGTACTTTGATACCTAAACTGGCCGTTTTTTGGTATTTTCCCCTGCAACAACTCCCTGCAACTTGTACTTTGACACCTAAACTGGCCGTTTTTTGGTATTTTCCCCTGCAACAACTCCCTGCAACTTGTACTTTGACACCTAAACTTGCCGTTTTTTGGTATTTTCCCCTGCAACAACTCCCTGCAACTTGTACTTTGACACCTAAACTGGCCGTTTTTTGGTATTTTCCCCTGCAACAACTCCCTGCAACTTGTACTTTGACACCTAAACTGGCCGTTTTTTGGTATTTTCCCCTGCAACAACTCCCTGCAACTTGTACTTTGACACCTAAACTGCCCGTTTTTTGGTATTTTCCCCTGCAACAACTCCCTGCAACTTGTACTTTGACACCTAAACTGGCCGTATTTTGGTATTTTCCCCTGCAACAACTCCCTGCAACTTGTACTTTGACACCTAAACTGGCCGTTTTTTGGTATTTTCTCCTGCAACAACTCCCTGCAACTTGTACTTTGACACCTAAACTGGCCGTTTTTTGGTATTTTCCCCTGCAACAACTCCCTGCAACTTGTACTTTGATACCTAAACTGGACGTTTTTTTGGTATTTTCCCCTGCAACAACTCCCTGCAACTTGTACTTTGACACCTAAACTGGCCGTTTTTTGGTATTTTCCCCTGCAACAACTCCCTGCAACTTGTACTTTGACACCTAAACTGGCCGTTTTTTGGTATTTTCCCCTGCAACAACTCCCTGCAACTTGTACTTTGACACCTAAACTGGCCTTTTTTTGGTATTTTCCCCTGCAACAACTCCCTGCAACTTGTACTTTGATACCTAAACTGGCCGTTTTTTGGTATTTTCCCCTGCAACAACTCCCTGCAACTTGTACTTTGACACCTAAACTGGCCGTTTTTTGGTATTTTCCCCTGCAACAACTCCCTGCAACTTGTACTTTGACACCTAAACTGGCCGTTTTTTGGTATTTTCTCCTGCAACAACTCCCTGCAACTTGTACTTTGATACCTAAACTGGCTGTTTTTTGGTATTTTCCCCTGCAACAACTCCCTGCAACTTGTACTTTGACACCTAAACTGGCCGTTTTTTGGTATTTTCCCCTGCAACAACTCCCTGCAACTTGTACTTTGACACCTAAACTGGCTGTTTTTTGGTATTTTCCCCTGCAACAACTCCCTGCAACTTGTACTTTGACACCTAAACTGGCCGTTTTTTGGTATTTTCCCCTGCAACAACTACCTGCAACTTGTACTTTGATACCTAAACTGGCCGTTTTTTGGTATTTTCCCCTGCAACAACTCCCTGCAACTTGTACTTTGATACCTAAACTGGCCGTTTTTTGGTATTTTCCCCTGCAACAACTCCCTGCAACTTGTACTTTGATACCTAAACTGGCCGTTTTTTGGTATTTTCCCCTGCAACAACTCCCTGCAACTTGTACTTTGACACCTAAACTGGCCGTTTTTTGGTATTTTCTCCTGCAACAACTCCCTGCAACTTGTAAAGATCAGGCAGCAGCACAGTACAGCTATGTGCAGACTGGTAACAGATACACAGGCAGGGAGGTGGGAGGGGTTTCCCTGCTACAGCAGAGTTCAGCCTGTCAGTCAGTGCTGTGACCATTTCCTGTGGGAGAATGAAGAGACACTCCCATCTCTCATTTCAGTATAGCTTCAGAGGAGTGAAGATCTCTCTGCAGCTCTGATATAAAAACGATTTTAGCAGGTAAAATGCATTCAAATCGTTTTTTTTCTGCAAGATTACATAGATTGAAGAAAGATGAATCATATAACTGAATATGAAGGTTATATGAAATGTCTCCTTTAAATGATTTGCAAATCATCCAAATCTCTTTTTATGTATATTTTACACAGTGCCCCAACTTTTTTGGAAACATATATATGGAAATAATATATAATATGTGTTATTTTAATATTTTAATAATAAAAAATATATCCCACAACATTTAGGGGCTGATTTACTAAGACACGATTTCGAATCCGAATTGGAAAAATTCCGATTGGAAACGAACATTTTGCGACTTTTGCGTAGTTTTTGCGATTTTTTTTTTGGCGTCTTTACGATTTTTGCGTAAAAACTCGAGTTTTTCGTAGCCATTACGAAAGTTGCGCAAAGTCACGATTTTTTCGTAGCGTTAACACTTGCGCGCAAAGTCACGCCTTTTTCGTAGCGTTAAAACTTAAAAGGCGCGACGTTTCGCGCAAGTTTTAATGCTACGAAAAAATCGCGACTTTGCGCAACTTTCGTAATGGCTACGAAAAACTCGCGTTTTTACGCAAAAATCGTAAAGACGCCGAAAAACTCGCGTTTTTACGCAAAAATCGTAAAGACGCCGAAAAAAATCGCAAAATTACCGATCATTCCGAAAAAAACGCAATCGGACGCATTCGGCCCGTTCGTGGGTTAGTAAATGTGCCCCTTATTGTTTCATTTAAATTGCTTTCCTTGGAACAAGGCATAAAGGCAAACAATGTATAGTTAGTTGTGAATTATATTATCAAATATCTACTTGTAAATGTTCAGAAGCAACTATTGTTTTCCTTCAAATACACTGATACACGAGCTTATATAAAGGACAATACACCCCCTGCTGTGTAGCATTCCATGACAATATAAACAGTATATACAGTCATGGAATTCCTGTTTTATGTGCTTTAGGAGGCTGTATAATTTGTTTGTGGTTGCCAAGAAGCAAATTGTGATCAGTTTACTCACCATTAAAGGGGTGGTTCACCTGTAAGTTAGTATGTTATAGAATGGCCAGTTCTAGGCAACTTTTCAAATGGTGTTCATTATTTATTTTCTAGTTGTTTTTAAATTATTTCCCTTCATCTTCTAACTCTTTCCAGCTTTCAAATGAAGACCATTGACCCCAACAGCCAAAAAACTATTGCTCTGTGAAGCTACACTTTTATTTAACTACAAATACAGGCATTATCCAGAATGCTCAGAACCAATGGCATTCCGGATAAGGGGTCTTTCTGTAATTTGGATCTTCATACCTTAAGTTTACTAAAAAATCAATAAAACATTAATTAAACCCAATCGGATTGTTTTCCCTCCAATAAGGATTAATTATATCTTAATTGGTATCAAGTACAAGGTGCTGTTTTATTATTACAGAGAAAAAGGAAATCCGTTTTAAAAATCTACACACTCCATACACTCATCAAAGGCTATAGGAGGTGTCTAGAGGCTGTGACATTTGCAAAAGGAGGCTCAATTAAGGCATGTTATATATTAAAAGGAAGTTGCTACTTTGAAAGCAATGATAAACAAAACTCCAAAGAATTAAGGGTTCCCAAATATTTTCATATGACTGTAAATTATTTGATTAAAATTGAGTCTATGGGAGATAGGCTTTCCGTAATTTGGAGCTTTCTGGATAATGGGTTTCCGGATAACAGATCCCATGGATGACTGTGCTTATTAATGTACTTTAAAAACATTTTCTTTTAATAATTAAAAATATCCATCTCATCTGTTTGTTATCCATCAGAAAGTCTTGCACACACTTCAATCTTACCATTTAAACTCAGAGGCCTTTGGAAAACAAGCTATGTAGATGAATGAGGGGGCATGAATAAAAGGCCTTGTGTGCTGTGCGGTAAACTCTTTTCTTGTGTTCTCAGAAAAATTCTTACTTCTTCCAGGGCTAAGTTTATCTGTGAACTATTAAAACCATCCAGTGCTTAACCTCATACACTTTAATGCTCTGTTGGGGCTAAAGCTACAGTAAATTACTTTGTGTATATACAGTATGTAGACAATTCAAAAGAATGCTAAATTAGCTATCCATCCCTCCCTCCGGATTTCATAACTGTCCATGTGAAACAAGCCTTTGCAGTTTTCCTTTATGGCAAGAGAGAACCTGTTTGGAGAAATAAAAATGGTCCTTCCTCAGAATAATTACCCCAGACTATAGAAAGTGGCACAGGAAGATTGCAGGCAAGTAAAATGCCTAAAATCCTGTTTATTATTATTATAATAATATTGTGCTGCACAACTAAGAGCAAAAGGTTCAATGATTTCTGAAGTGTTTGCAGCAATGATAGGCTGGCATGACTCTAGGTGGTATACAGTGAGTCAGTAAAAGACACTGCTTCATCTGCAGAGAGATAGCTAGTAATAATAGCTAATGGTGTGTAATGGTGTGTCTCAATTCCATCATGCACCAAATTATTCTAACTAAAATACCTTTACCAGAAATAAGTAGGAGTGTTTAAATTACAAGAAATATGAAATCATGTCAGATTCGGAAAGAGCACACTGCTATCACACATCCTTTTGCTTAGTGCAGTTTTAATTCTAAGAATTTTACTTTGCATTATGCTGCTGAAACAAGGTGTGATTTTATCAAAAGGTCATGAAGCAAATCTGATACTGCTGATTAATATTCCCCATTTCAGCATCTACACACTTAACTTTCTCACTTCAGGGTTAAAAGGACACTCATTGGGGGAAAGTCACAAAAGTGGTGATATTGAGACAAAATAAAAGTGGAGATAGATTTGTTGGATTTTCCCGACAGAAAATCTCTATCTCCATTTTTGTGAATTTGTCTTTTAAAGAGTCAGTTTTCAGATTTTTTCATTTTACTGACATTTTTTTATGAATTAGCCTTTAGCTCTTAGTAAATCTGTCAGTGCCATCAAACCCAGTCCCACAGCTACAGGAGCCTTGGGGTAAGGAATTTACCAGCAGGATTTTGCATTTCATATGCCATTTGTCATTTCACTTTGGGGCATTTCCTAAGGGGTCATTTTAGTTTGCCCAGGGAAACTATACATAATTTTTTTCAGGACAAGCTGGGCTTTCTAATGTTTTCTATATTTCTGTGTAATTCCACTTCTATAACAAGATGTAAGGGTCTAAATACCTTCTTCTCTAGCCCCTACTCATTACTGGTCAGCAACAATCCGGCCCCCACACCAACATGCCCAGTGAAAAGAGGTCCAACAGGACTAGGACCCACTGGGTTTTTATCCAGTGCCCTGTAGGGGCCAGTCCAACCCTGTACCCCAATATCCCAGTGTGGGTGCCAGTGTGCATGTGCTGTTTGCTGATCACCAATATGGCTGCTGGGAACAGATTAGGCCACATCTTAAGGTGGGGGGGCCAATGCTGTGAAGCAGCTCTGCAGTTCTGGACATGCTATGGGGGCACAGATAAGTTGGGACAACTGTCAGTGAAGTGATTAAAGTTTATGTAAACAGACCCAACTTGGCCAGTCTTTCTTCATAACTGAGACTTTCCATACAGGGCACTGTTGCTAAAACCAACAATTTGCCTGGAAGGCTTTACTTTTCCTTTGAATAAAAATGTATACAATATATTCTCTCAAAATGTAATTATTGCCCCGTTCATTAAGCTAAAACTAGCATAAGCATGCTATATTTAAATTGAACTTTTTTTTCAGTGTTTTACTTGTTTATAAAATGTTAATGAGGCTTTTTGCACCTATTGTTCTAGGGTTAGAAAGAAACTTGTCCCCTAACAATAGGCTGCTAATCCCCATTAATTAGTTAATGAACCCCCAATGGGGCCCCTACCAGAGGTGGAAAAAGGAGACTGGGTGAAACAAAACAAAACAAAACAGAAGATCTTAGAATTGGTTTGCAAGAGTTACACTGAGCTTTACTTCATTTTGAAAATGATGGGGAAAAATGTCGGGGAAAAATGTTGTTAAAACATTGGATAAATGTCGTTTAAACAACATATTCAACAAAGGTGAATTTGACGATTCAGCCCTGAACATCAGTGGAGGGTGGGAATGATCTTTATTGCTAGGTGTATGGCCACCTTTACTCTTCCTCTACTTGATTTGGTTAATCTCTATTTATCAGGATGATTAACTCACTGGTGCCCACTGCTCTGAGAAGGAGCAGGAATGCAGCAAGATACATATAGGAGCAGAAAGAGCCTGTCCTGCACACCATGACCATTGTTGCTGATAAATCTATCCCTTATTACAAATTTTAGCTATACAATATGACTATGCTTCTGTATTGTTAGGGAACCAAACCATTTGATTAAAGAAAGCTATACAAGCATGACATAAATGTCATGGATTACAGATTTTACTATGTACTATATGTGTGAGTGTCGGGCAAACATAAGTGAAATGGCAGCATGGCTCTCTGTTAGTCTTTCTCCAGGCTGGTGCAGTTTTATGAAGCTTTGTAATTATTTTATGTAAATATATAGTCAACTGTAAAATGCTGCCATAAAATCAGGTGTCAGCTTGAAAAAAAGCTATGTAAACAAGCACTTTTACACAGCAGTTTAAACCAGTTTTCATGGCAGAAATTCTGAACCATCTAAATGTGTCCCAAATCCTTCAATGTTTACAACAAGTTTAGAGTTATGTAATAACCAATTATAGGTGTTTGTCTGGTATAATTATATACACACCTAATAAAAACAAAGATTAGCTCTTTATAACGGATTATTTCCATGATCATGATGCATGGCATAAATTTATACATAAAAACAATGAAGCTTTTTGGCATATTTTAAACGCATTCATAAATATGCCTTTTTTATATACAGTTGTACAAAAGGCCAAACCCAAGTATTTTACCATAATATAGGTAAAAATTATACTGCACTGGGCCCCACTGCAAAAAAAATCTTTAAAGGCGCCCAGTGCAGCGTAGCAAACTTACCCAACCCCCTGCCCTGACACGCCCCCCCATGTATAAATCTCTCCACCCACTCTCTTACCTCAGAGCCGGGGTGGAGTGGGGATTTACATGTAAAATGGAAAAAGCACGCCCCGCAGTCTGGGCCCCCCTGTCCCCCTCGAGGGGGCAAACATAACTTTTTCATTAAGAAGTTTACACTAAACTAATATATACTTGTATACACTGCGCACTAAACTAAAAAAATTGCAAACTTTCTTCTACTGTAAGAATTAGTTGCTAAACAGTTCCACGTTCGCAAAAGCTATATTAAATTAGCAAATTTGTTCGCACAAGGCATACATTTTCCCATTGCGAATATTTTTGCCATTACCGACTTTATTATTATTATTATTATTACATTCCCCCTTTAAAGTTTGAGCTTGGACACTAAAGCTGATTTCTATCATAGTGCCTGTATGTCTAGGCAAAGACAAGCAAATACCCCATCCCTTTAATATAAGGATGTCAGGGAAAACAACGTGTCCTTTACAAAAAGAAAGGTTATGCTAGCAGACTGATAAAATGTAAGTAAATATTTGACTTCATTGTTTCAGATTGCATCAATTTCTGCTGATAATAATATGCCGGTGACTGTTTTACTATATTTTTCTATTTCTATTGTTTTTGTCCAATGAAATGCAAAAGTATCTCTCTCTTTGTTTTCCCTAGTGTCTACAATGAAATCAAGTTTCTGTGAATAGAGTCGTCACCCACTGTAGTTTCAGCCTTACATAAGTCTCTGCCCTTTTTCAGTTTGGCCATAAGCTTCCTTTTCTGCGCCCATAGATCTCTTGAAATGTATCAGTATCCATCAAAGCTCAGCAAGAAATCTTAATTTAGAGCTCCTTTAATCTGGGCTTTTGCTTTCCAGATTTCATCCAGAGAAATAAACGTATTTGTACAGTGTTTCAGACATCTGCAGATATGTTTGCTTTCAAGGACAGCATACAATGATTAAGATGCAGAGGTCTCAGGTTTTTAAAGGTTAATAGTTTAAGGAAGTATCTCTAAGGGTGGCAGCACTCAGTAATATAAAATTGCAATTGCTTTGGCAAAAAGAAGAAGCAAGTTTTCACTTTCCTGATAGCTTTCCAAACCTGCTGCTTATTTAAAGCACTGTATTGTAATAAGGAACTAAACAATTCAAATACATCCTTAAATACTAAGAACCAGGCCCTGCCATATCAGATAGACAAGCTCCAGAGACATATAAAGAAGAAAGTGCTTACATACTGTAATGTAATCAAAAGATTTGCAAATAAATCTTTCAGAGCAACGGCTCTTATGAAGGTTTGATTGTTGCTAGCGGCAATACAAAACACTACTGTTTACACAGTGTCATAAGTTGTCTCCAAGTACACACAGGCACATACACAAACACCAATCTGCTTTGAATAGTCTATGTCTAGACACTATATAGTAGACATCACTAGGATACTTACATTACTGTGTATTTTTACTTTAATTGTAAATGAATTGTATTTTAAAAATGAATTTATAAATTTTACTAATAAATAGGCTTTAGCCCATGCCAACCTGTGTTTATTTTTCTCTTTTAATTACACAAGCATTATCTGACACTTTATAACACAGTTAATAACCTCTGTTGGTAAGGATTTTTGCAAACAGTGCATTTTCTCGAGTAACATGCTGTTGTGATATCACATTCGTTTCTTTGTACAATTGTTTTTTAAGTTACTGCAGTCATTTCAGTATAAACATTTTGGCACATTGGAGAAGATATATTATAATTTTAGCAGCTTTATAAATAGTACTTTGTTTACTGAAAATATAGACCACCCGGGCCATTTCACATTAAAGCTTTGCTAGGAGTTTCACTCTTCTTTGAGCATGCAAGTTCCACCCAAAATTCTATAAATAATACCAATATAGATCATCCTTCAGCTATTCTTACATCAGTTGCGGGGATCATTGGCTGTTGCTTCTGTTCATCGTTTGAGCAGTTTGAAACAGCATTTGCTACTTGGCAAAATTTCCTGAGCAGAATATGTCGAAGCAAGAGGTAAACCCAAGGGTCAAGTATCTGGTTGAGTGAGGCCAGGCGGATAGCAGTCAAAAAGAAATTGCAGTCTTTCTGTAGCTCTGTATTTTGCTCTGAAGCTTTTGGCTTGCAATGTTCAACTGAAGTATGGTTGGACATCATTTTCAACATGATTACCTAATTGGAAACACACAGAACATAAATTCATTATCTCAGTATGATTAAAACAGAATGCATGCGTTTCATTAAAAGCATGTAAGTGCAATCTATTGATTGTTTCTGTGGGATCTGATCTTAACATTTGAAGCTTGAGTAATAGGCCAGCCTCTCTCAAATCTGCTTCCAGGCAGATGTTCCACAGTTATTAGTGCAAAAACTGTGTAGTTTAAGGCTAATGCCAGACGTGGCGTATTTTCTCCGCCTAAAACCGCCGCACAAGCCACACAGCCCCTGAGACCAGGACCAATGAAAAACTAACCCCCATATGTAATAAAAGCACTAAGTTTGCCCGGGAGCAGTAACCCATGACAACCAATGAGATCTTTGCTTTTAAATAGGTGACCAGTAAATTCTACCTGCTGATTGGTTGCTATGGGTTACTGTTCCTGGGCAGTGCCTTTAATTACATAATCCCAAAAGTGTTTACATGGTTTGATAATGCAGAGATAGCAAATGTAAACATGTCATCAATACAATACAATGAATAATGTCAGAACTTCCTGGGCCACAGTGACAATGAGGATTAATAGCTGAAGCTGTCTGTGCTTTACAGGGCACTGTGGCCAATCTCTGACATGGTGGAGATATTTCCACGCAGTGGTAAAAGGTAAACATTACCCCTAAAGAGCCTCAATTACCCATATTTAATATTATGAGTGGGATCAGCTATAATTGCTGACAAGACAACCTTTGCCAAAGACTCCAATGAAACAACAGCCAATTTAAAAAAAAATGCTAGGGTGTGTCATTGGTTTTACTAAGCAATAACTATAATAGTAATCCCCTCGCAGACATTCTTATTGGGGATATGGCTGTATCTTAAAGTACAGCATGTTTTTGTGTTTTAATAACTATTTAAGTGTAAGTCTTTATTTTTTAAGCAGATACAGCATTTTCCCATACTTTCATATCTACAATTTTAATTCTAACTAGATTATTTCTAAACTGTCATGTTTGTTCCCAGAGAATTCCGTGGAACAACTAATAAATGCAGTGAACAATAAAAACTACGCCCCACCATTTGTCTGTCTTTTGTTTTGGCTTTTGCAGTAAGAATTAAGTAAGGAATTAATTTTAATATTTATTTTAACCTGAACAAAGATTTTATCGCATGTGAGAAAAATTGCATTCATACCACAAAGTATTTACATGGAAGGGCAAATACTGCTATGTAAAAACACTGCATAAAACTCTTTAGACTAATGCCATATAGAGGCTGCATTTTTCCGCAGGCCAAGAATCAGCCCCAATGCCGACATTAGCACTTGCTGCAATATGCTACGAGAATATACATAGTTACATAGGGTTGAAAAAAGACCAGGGTCCATTAAGTTTAACCCTTCCAAATTAAACCTAGCACACACAAACATATACTGACCTCTCTATACACTCACATACATAAACCATACACACCAACATCAATACTAACTGTAGATTTTAGTATCACAATAGCCTTGGATACTATACTTGTTCAAGAACTCATCCAGGCCCCTCTTAAAGGCATTAACAGAATCTGCCATTTACAACATCACTAGGAAGGGCATTCCACAACCTCACTGCCCTCACCGTTAAAAACCACCTACACTGCTGCAAATGAAACTTCTGCTCCTCTAATCTAAAGGGGTGGCCTCTGGTGAGTTGATTGTTTTTATGGGAAAAAAGAACATCCCCTATCTGTCTATAATCCCCTCTAATGTACTTGTACAGAGTAATCATGTCCCCTCGCAAGCGCCTCTTTTCCAGAGAAAACAACCCCAACCTCGACAGTCTCACCTCATAGTTTAAATCTTCCATCCCCTTTACCAGTTTAGTTGCACGTCTCTGCACTTTCTCCAGCTCATTAATATCCTTCTTAAGGACTGGAGCCCAAAACTGCACTGCATACTCCAGGTGAGGCCTTACCAGGGACCTATAAAGGGGCAAAATTATGTTCTCATCCCTTGAGTCGATGCCCTTTTTTATACTAGACAGCACTTTATTTGCTTCAGTAGCCACAGAATGACATTGCCTGGAATTAGCGAATTATCTACAAAAATCCCCAGATCCTTCTCAATTAAGGATCCCCCCAACACACTACCATTTCAGGTATAACTTGCATTTATATTAATTATACCAAAGTGCATAATTTTGCACTTGTCAACACTGAACCTCATTTTGCTGCCCAGTTTTCCAATGTAATCAAATAGCTCTGCAACGTGGCAGTATCCTGCACGGAACTTATAGTTTTGCACAATTTAGTATCATCAGCAAAAATAGAAACAGTTAAAAAGCAAAGAACCAAGGACTTTGGTAATCTATCCTTCAGTTTTTTATCCAACTTTCTGACAGGTACTGTATCAAATGCTTTAGCAAAGTCAAAGTAGATGACATCCACTGTCAATCCAGTATTGAGGTTCCTGCTCACCTCCTCATAAAAGGCAACTAAATTAGTCTCGCAGGACCTGTTACTCATAAAACCATGCTGGCGCAAACTTATAGTATTGTGATTTGCAATGTATTTAATATCCTATCCCTTATTACCCCTTCCAAAAGCTTTGCTACTAATGATGTCAGACTAACAGGCCTATAGTTTTCAGGCTCAGAATGGGATCCTTTTTTAAATAACGGCACCACATTAGCAATTTGCCAGTCTCTCAGCACCATACCAGACCTCAATGAATCCTGAAAAATTAAGTGAAGAGGTTTGGCTAAGCTTGCTTAATACCCTAGGATGAATACCATCTCATTCTGGACCTTTGTTTACCGTTACATGTTTAAGTCTCTTTTGAATTTCCTCCTGAGTGACCCATGCATCAGTAGTTATATTAATAGAATTGGGTCTATTAAAAGGGAAGCCGTGATTAGCTGGCTCCTTAGTTGTATATTCATGTTTAACAATTAATTTTGGATTCCTTTTACTCCTAGCTGCAATACCCCTTTCCATCTCTATTTTAGCTTGCCTGATAGCTTTTCTGCATGCTTTATTTGCTTCCTTGTACCTGAAGAAAGTTTCTGTTGTCCCAGCTAACTGGAATGCTTTAAAAGCACGTTTTTTCTTACCAACCTCAACACTAACACTTTTATTCAACCATAAAGGTTTTGCACTGTAATGCCTTTCCTTGCTTACAAGGGGAATATACTGACCTGTATACTTGATAAGCAATGTTTTAAAGATATACCATTTTCCTTCTGTGTTTAACCCTGTGAAAAGCCTTTCAGAGATGCCCTTATACTGGCAAAGTCTGCACATCTAAAATTGAGTGTTATAGTTACTCCCTTATAGAGCTGTCTCTGCAGCATTATCTCAAAGGAGACCATGTTTTGATGACTGTTCCCTAAATGGGGCAATTGGGGGCACTGTCTATGGGGAAATTGGGGCCTTGTCTATGGGGCAATTGGGGGCACTGTCTATGGGGTCAATTAGAGGCACTATGGGGTCAATGGGGGGCACTTTCTATGGGGGGTACTGTCTATGGGGGCACTGTTTATGGGGGGTACTGTCTATGGGGGCAATGGGGGGCACTGTGTATGGGGGGCATGGGCGTCCACAGAAGGGGGCAAGAGGGGGCACTTGCCCCCCCCTGGAAAAGTAGCAAAAAAAACCTTACTTTCTGCACTGTCTCCTCAAGCCCGTTTTTGCTGTGCTCCGATTGGATCTTTCTTCTTGTGGATTCTCCAATCAGAGCACAGCTTCCTTGACAGACAGTAAAATTGACCAATCAGAGCACAGATGCACACAGGGATCGGGAGATTTTGCAAACTGGAAACAAATGAAGACTGAAAAGAAGAATCTGCAGCTGTAACTTTACCTGAGAACCAACTCTCAACTTTTGCTGCAGATTTCATCCCACAGGCACTATACCCAGGTACTATACACAGGTACTATACACAGGCACTATACCCAGGTACTATACACAGGTACTATACACAGGCACTATACACAGGCACTATACACAGGCACTATACACAGGTACTATACACAGGCACTATACACAGGTACTATACCCAGGCACTATACCCAGGCACTATACCCAGGCACTATACCCAGGCACTATACCCAGGCACTATACGCAGGCACTATACCCAGGCACTATACGCAGGCACTATACCCAGGCACTATACCCAGGCACTATACGCAGGCACTATACGCAGGCACTATACGCAGGCACTATACCCAGGCACTATACGCAGGCACTATACGCAGGCACTATACGCAGGCACTATACCCAGGCACTATACCCAGGCACTATACGCAGGCACTATACGCAGGCACTATACGCAGGCACTATACGCAGGCACTATACGCAGGCACTATACCCAGGCACTATACCCAGGCACTATACCCAGGCACTATACGCAGGCACTATACCCAGGTACTATACACAGGCACTATACACAGGTACTATACCCAGGTACTATACACAGGCACTATAAACAGGCACTATACCCAGGTACTATACACAGGCACTATACACAGGTACTATACCCAGGTACTATACCCAGGTACTATACACAGGCACTATACACAGGTACTATACCCAGGTACTATACACAGGCCTCTGTTCTGCCTCTATACAGATTTCAAATGGGGGCCAAAAATATTGCTCTGTGAGGCTACAATTTTATTATTATTATAATTTTGTATTACTTATTTTTCCAAGTAGGCCCCTTAACTATTCATATTCCCATCTCTTGTTTAAACCACTACCTGGTTGCTAGGGTAAATAAGACCCTAGCAACCAGATAGCTGCTGAAATACCAAATGGAGAGCTGCTGAACAAAAAGCTAAATAACTGAAAAACCATTAAAAATAAAAGTGAATTTGAATGCGAACTAGCCCTGATCACAAACACAAATGTTTGCAGATCCCCTCACAGAAATGCGCGTATAAATACTTTAACATACTAAACATTTTAGGGTAAAAACAAAAAAGCCCCCCCCGCACTTTTGTACAGTATCCCTGGGAGTCAGTGGGAACGGCAAGAGGTAGTTGGGAGGTTAACTTTTTACGCCAGCAGCGAATCCACTAAGTGTCACATTAGCTGTAGGTCAGTCTGTGTATGGGCCATCTTTAGCCTCCCCTAGTATCATCCTGCAAAAAAAATATATATATTTATATATATATATATATATATATATATATATATATATATATATTTGTCTGTTGCAGGATGATACTAGCTTACTTGCCCCCCCTTGGAAAATTTTCTGCGGACGCCCATGATGGGGGGTACTGTCTATTGGGCCATTGGGGGCACTGTGTATGGGGGGGCAAAACTGGTACATAGTTATAAGTCACTTATAACTGACTGCCTTCTCTCTATATTTGTATTTTATATGTAGGAGTTGCTATATTGTTTTCCTTAGGTAGTACAGTATGAGGGTATAGCACATTTGCGTCTGATCCCACCATTTCAACTATATAAAAGGAGTATTCTTTGAAAAAAAGGGGTGTGTTAATCGGGGCGTGGCCACAAAAGTGACTGTGGTCAAAAAAATTTGGCGTGCTGCGCGCGCCACATCTTTTTGTCCCTCTTTTCATTTTTCAAATGTTGGGAGGTATGCTGTAGGCTGCCAGCACCATATCTCAGAGAAGCAAGCAAGGATCTGGGAATTTAGATATGCAGTAAGTACTTAAAAAGAATGCCTTTAGACTTACTTTTAATTTCTATTAACCTTTCCTTGTCCTTTAAACTGCCTGAAATAAAAAGTTTCATTTAGCATACTTACAAACCTACTAGCTTTTTGCAGGCAAAGAAGAAAGCTCATGTCAGTTTTGGGGCTGATCCTTGACCTGTGCTTTTACGCAAACTGAGGTCAGCCCCCGTATAGCATTAGCCTTAGCAGTTAAAAAAAAAAAAAATAGGCGTGAAATTGCACTAGCAAAGTTACCCTTAACAACCAATCAGCCAATCTCTGATGAGTCTACTACTAGTTGGAAAATGAAAGCAAAGATCTAATTAGTTGCACTGCGTACTGGTGCCATTAAGAAACTATCTTTGTAAACCGGCCCCTTTAACGCTATTTAGGACACAAAAGGGGTAAGAAGCATGATTAGTCCTAAATTACTCTATGAACTATGTGGGGTGGGGGGTGGCAAGCCTCGCCCCCATCTCACATGTGCGGGCATGTGCACTGATGTTCTGCCGGAGGTGAGCAGGGGTGAGTGATCCCGGACTAGGGGTAGAGAGGTAACTGCCTAGCATTCCCCCCACAGTAGCACCCTCTTCCGCCTACTCCTAGTTCCAGCCCTGGAACTATGTAGACCCACTATAAACTTTAACTGTAAGGGGGATCATTTATGAGTGCAAATGGAATGCATGCGAAACTGATTGAGTACTTATGCTATTCACAAAGATACTTGTGCGTATACTGTATATTCTCCTAGCATATTGCAGCAAATGCTAATGTGCTCATTGAGCCTATTCAGATAAGGAAGCATGCAAATGCAACCCACTAGTGGAACCTTTTGACATAAATGATTTGTACAGTTTTAATAGCTGCAGGAAATATATTATTATCTTCTTGTGTTTTTGCTGATTAAAAAAAAGATAAGAAAACTGCAGATAAAAGTGAAAACCACTGAGCAGCTAAAGACATTTTTGCTGTTTCTCAACACTGCAGATATTTCAGGGACCCACTGTAGAGAGTCAGCCATGCTGAAAACTTCACTGGCCCCATAATTTAGGGGGCTGTTAATCATGCTGTGTAGAAAATGGTGAAAAAAATACACCACACATCACCAGGCATCACAGTGTACTAATCAAATTGTGCAATGATTTAAAGTAATTGTGCGATTCTCTGTAAAAATAAATATATTGTCTGAGAGTGGTAATTGCGCTGGGTTTAATAGGAGTACAGAATAGCTTCACTAATGCTGCATTTTTCAAATCTGTATGCATCTTAAAGTGCTGCTGGCACACTTGCTTATTTCCTAGCACATGGAGAAGTGGGTAAGTATTCTACTTGCATATGGTTCAAATACTCATTGTATACCCATGCCAGATGTAAATAAGTCACATTCCATTTACTATTATAAGAATTAAAGATGCAAACCTTTATGTAGTAGCATGTGAACCCGTTAAAAATATACTCATTGCTGACACAACCACATTACCATTGTATTGTGATGTATTTAAGAAGTACGCTAGGTTCTCTAGCCAAAGCATGTCAGGGTACAGGTTTAAGACACCACTAACACCATTAAAAGTAGTATCTGTTTCCCCCCCCCCCCCAAACTGACAAAGCAAAGCAGAGAAATTACCTTCCTTGTGCATTTTTACTTCACCCCCAGTAAAATGCTATTTTTGGTGTTGATTACAGTTGATTACTAGTGTACACACTAATGTTCCATTTAAGCCGTACATTTGTGCCCAAAAAATTTGGTGGAAAATACACAATGTAGTAGTTATTTTAAGCCACCCACCTCTTGTGCACAGAAGTAATTTTTGCACGTAATTCTTTTTGAACCTCCCTGGCCCTACTTTCTCTAATGTCACTAGTGGATATAGGACAAAAAAATACTGTATACTGTGGGTCATTCTACTTGCGGGTTGTCTCCCACTGGGTTAGGACAGGGTTCAGGTTTTTTTTAGACTACTCAAAATTATATATATATTTAAAAAATATAGCATTTTATAAAAGAAAAACATTGTATGTTGAATAGGCTGCAGCACTGGACCACTCTTTAGAGAAAAGAATTTCAATATTTTTCCAGTGGAGAGAGAACTTCACTAGGGGAGCAAATAATCTTATTTTAAACACTTTCTTGTGGCATTCAAAGTTTTTAGTGTTAAAATAAGGGTTCTTAATGATGCACTGGTGTAAATAATAGTTTTCAGGTAAAGGATCCATGACCTCTGTGCATGTACCTATACACCCTTAAACTACATGTAATTTAACTGATGCAACACTGAGAGGTGAAACGCTCAAATGGAGCCCTGTGCTTACCATCTGGTCAACAGCCTTGGGCCTATTGTAATGCCACTAACAAACTGGTGCATGTCTCTAGTACAGAAGGCACAAGTATGTTTTGTTTGCTGTTTTAATGGGAACAATCCATTCTTGCACCTACAGCAGCACCTAAAATTCACAATATGCCTTAATATGTGACTCACACACAATGAGCAAACCCACAGAACCATTCTTATGCAGTCTGATTGCACTGCCTGTTTAGATGACCAGATTGCACTGATCCAACTTGTAAGGCAAATGGAACCTATCCTGCTGGATGACCCTTGTCAATCCTTGTCAGCCAATGAGAGACACCAAAAAGAGCGACTCAACCAGCAGCCATGCAAATGTTAGGCTGAAAGCTACACATAGGGGCACATTTACAAAAGCACGAACGCTCCGAGCGTATTTTTGCCGAATTTTTCGGGGGTCCACACGACTTTTTCGTACGCCGCATGACTTTTTCGTACGCTTGCGCAAAAAAATCAGAAAGGTTTTACCGCTGTTTACAATGGTTTGGTACTAAAATTTCGGGACTTTCGGATCGCCAATACGATATTATCATGACTAATACGATTTTTTCGTAAGCATTTTTGGGATATTTGCGATCTTCACAAATTTTCATTTCCAATCCGAATTTTTCCCATTTGGGATTCGAATTCGTGGATTAGTAAATCTGCCCCATAGAGTAATGCTTGGCTAGTTCAGCTGAAAATGAATTTCTGACCCTCTCGCTTTAAACAGCATATTTATAAAGGTGCACAGCAGATATCTCAGCATTAATGCCAAGGTGCACCATGTAAAATCCAGTGCATTCATAAAGCTGTGTATTGATTTTATTCCAGTGTGTAAGGTTTTAAAAGGGGAACTCCGGCATCTGAACCAAAATTTGTTAAAGAACCCCACACCACATAGAAACCCTGAATATACCTATCACTATAATCTGTTCTTTCAAAAAGTATGAATAAATATACTTTTTACCATTATATAACCTACAATGCATTGCATGGTGATGTTCCTTTCCTTATTGATCACATGTGCAGAGAATTGTGGGATTTGGAGGATGCAGGCTAAAGGCAGGCTGAGGACAGTTGACTACTGTTACATTTTACTTAAGTCTCAAAGTAGTCAGCCAGATCAGCAGGAGAACAGAGGGGCAGGCTTCGGGAACTATTCCAAACCATATTATTATATTACAAATCATGCTTGAAATTATGTTCAATTTTCAAAAAACTCAAGTTATGTATGGGCGGAGTACTCCTTAGAAATTTCACTTCAATGGGTGAAATATCATAGGTCAGAAATATCATAAATGAATGATCACATGAAAAAATACAAACCTAATTATAATGTTCATATCTGCAAATGTTTACTCTTATGATGAAGATAACCATGATATCTGTTGTGATTAAGGCAGTTATAATGCAACAGCCTTATATATAATAATGTTAATACTAGTGGCAGTTGCTTTCTGTTTACATCAAAGGGTGCATCTAAACCTATTTTTTCTTGGAAGTGCTGCTAAATCACTTATGTGGATACATGGTAAGGAAGCCTGAAACCCACTTAAAGTCACAGGTTGCCCAGCAACAGTTTAGATAGCAGAGACTTACATTTTGAGGAAGTGCAGTGAAGTGGAGCGATAGTATGCTTTCAAGGAATATGTATATGACAGAAATGCTTACACTCTTATATGATACACTTATTAAAAAAAGAGAAATACTGTAGATCAGTCTCTGGAATTTGAGTTCAAATATTTGACCCAAATATATGTGATGGAGTTGTGATTAGACCAGGGGTGGGCAAACTACGGCCCGCGGGCCACATCCGGCCCCTTGGCCTTTTTAATCCGGCCCGCCGACGACGCCAAGTCTCATCACGTGAGACTTGGTGTCATTGGCGGGCCGGAATTAAACAGACTAAGGGGGCGTAACGCTGGCCTGGCCCTGCCCGCCCTGGCCCGGTCTGGCCCGGGGGTAAGTAAATGTGGCCCGTGAGCCAAAAAGTTTGCCCACCCCTGGATTAGACTCATGTATGTACAGAATTCTATCATCTAACTCGGGGATCATGCAGTAGAGGGTGACTTTAGAGCACAAGTAGAAGTTACACGGAATGAAGGTACACTCATGCAGTTTGTAAGATCCTTCAGTACCTATTACATTATGTTTGTAGCCTTTAGACAAGTTAAATCAATTGCTCATCCAGTCTGGGTAATTGTAAATAACCTAATGGGAGAGAAGCGCTGGCTATTTTACTAATAAGCTGTCTTTTACATTGCATACTGTGAAAAATGTATATATGCTGGGTCACACTGCAGAATCTCACCCCTTGTGTTTGATATGTTTACAGACTACAAGGCACTAATCAAAGCTTTTGGTGACAGTGCTATACAAATCTGATTTTGTTTTGCCTACTCTGTTAGGTTTTCACTGTGACTTATTACTTTATGCATTATTCTTGCTGTGACCAAAATCTCAATATATCATCACAGCCGGTCTGATTTATTAACTTGTCGCCCTCATCACTAGTCATCTTATGCTTTAAACCTGCATTTTCATTCTATGTACGTGCATATATATGTACTGTATGTATATATATATATATATATATATATATATACTGTATATATTCCCCCTAGTTCTCCTCTGATATTTATTGATCAGACTTAGTACTTGATAAGGTAATGTCCAGTGATCCAGCTGTCATAGAATTACAAATCTCTGCATTACCCACCAGCTTTGCTGGGAGTTGATGTTTTTCTTATCAAGAACATTGCCCTTTCTGCTTATGATAACAGCACAGGCAACATATATTCTAGGATTATCCTCATGCAAAAAACTAAAAGGTTAATATAATCTTGTTTTAGTATATTATATATATGGTATATATAACTTAACTTATATCCTCTGGACAGTAGTGCAAAGTTCTTACATATCAGGATGCTCTAATGAATCAGACTATCTGTATGTGGCAAACAATGCTTTGATCTTTAATACTTTAAAACATATATAACCTGGAGTTAAACCAGTCTCATAGTATAAATGATGAAAACCATCTTTAATTTCAATAATGATAAAGCAGTGTTTTGGCTGGAAGTAATATGGTGGCCATATTCAGTCCATGCCAGGCTGTTGCTATAGCCCCTTTTGACTTCAGGACAAAAACAATGCATGAATAACTCATTACACTGAAATGTAAAAGTTAGGGTGTAACACAAGTATGAAAAATGTTTCTGAGGGTGACAAATAAGGTCTATTATTGGCTATTTGGTAGACCCTATATTGACCGGCAGCCTATAGGAGGCTCTGTTTGTTAGTACATCATACAACCAAAACTTGCCTCTAAGCCAGCAATACAAAAATAAGCACCTACTTTTAAGCCACTGGGAGCAACATCAAAGGGGTTGGTGAACAACATGTTGCTCTTGAGCCATTGCTTGATCACTGGTATAGGGGAAAGGTTCTTACTGTGGGAAATATTGAAAGTGTGCAGTGTCGGACTGGGCCACCAGGATACCAGGAAAACACCCAGAGGGCCCAGGTGTAAGTGGGCCCCCTGCAACTGGCCATTTGGCCTGCTTCATGGTCATTCCCTATTTCTGAATTGGAATAAGAGGAGAAATAGATGGAAGAATAGCTGCTATCATGTAAATAAGAGAGACCAGGAGAATAAAGAGTTAGGGTGTGGAAAGGAGGAAAAATAGTTTGGAGAGTGGGCCTCTGGTCTAAGGTTTTCTGGTGGGCCCCATGCGTTCCCAGTCCCACACTAGAGGTGTGTGCACCAATGGGAGTTCAGAAGTTTTCTAGAAAAGCCCCTGAATTAATAACAGGAGTTAGTTACATAGTTACATAGGGTTGAAAAAGACCATCAAGTTCAACCCTTCCAAGTAAACCCAGCACACACAACCTATACTTACCAATCTATACCAACACATACATAAACTATATATACAAACATTTATACTAACTGTAGATATTAGTATCACAATAGCCTCGGATATTGATTGATTATCTTTGAGTAAATAATTATCTGTTACACTTGCAGTTCATGAGGTTTCTCTGTAACGTCACAAAGCAGAGGGTCCCTACAAGACTCCTTGCCAAGTGGTGCTGGTGCTACAGTAGCTGCAGAAGCAAACTTTTGTTTTGTTATCAGCATTTATTACAACGGGGTATGCAAGTAATAATCTCTAAAACTGGAAGGAGATGGTGGGATTTCAAATATTTAACCAAAGTTTGCTCTGTGTTTACCCTTTTTGCTTTCCTTGGCATTACTGAGACACCATTGCTGAGGCTCCCATTGCTAACAGCGCAAGTTACCGCATGTATAAAGCGTGAATAGAAAGAGAATTGCGCCTACCAGGAGCGGGGACCAGCAGGCAAACAGGACGCACATGATCCCCAGCAGCTGGATGAGGGTTTCTAGCGTGATCCTTTCCCATTGCCTGCTGGCATTGGCCGTGCTGCTCCGGCGCTTACACCGAGACACCAGCGCCACGATGGTTGACAGGTTACAGGCGAAAGTGGTGAAAAGCGACAGAAGCCCGAGGCAGGCGTAAGTTGAGGCAAAGAAGATGTTCCCCACTGCCTCTCCATCTCCCGTGCTAATAAAGCACCAAGTGCCCGGCCACTGCAGGGTGTACTGCCCCACCCCGATGATAGGCATGAGGGCAAAGCCCAGCACCCCGATCCAGATAGCCAGTAGCACCATCTTGGTGGCTTTGGGCTTCATGTGGCTGGAGTACCAGTGCGGGGTGCGGATGGCCAGGGTGCGCTCTATGGCCATAGCGCTGGCTATAAAGAGTGGGCACAGGCCAAACATAGTCATACAAAGTCCGAAGAAAGGGCAGAGGTGTCCGGAGGGATCCACCCTAGCCCACTGCCGGTTGGACAAGTACACGGAGATGACAATGGGGCTAGTGAGAAGTTGCCCTATGAAGTCTGTCAGTGCCAGAGAGCCGATGCACAGGAGGAACGAGTGTTTCCTTGCACTTTCCTTGTTCCTGTAAGATTTATACACCAAGAGCATTGCCAGCGCGTTGCCCACCAAGCCCGTGATCATCATAGACAGGGGGAATGCCACCGACACCGTGTTGCCCTCCTCTGCCCTCGCCGTCATGTTACTTCTGTCCCGTTCCTTCATAGCTGTGGAGGCGATGGGATCCAACATCCTCCTGCCGGTGCTATTCAGATCGGCCGAGGGGAGCGCCCCGCGTTTCATGGTGAAGCTGCTCTGGGGTTGGGTGCCAAGGGACCGCCGCTCCCCCCACCCATCCTCTCCGACCACCTGCAGCGATTCCCACAAACCTGCCGAGCGGGGCCTCTATATAAGGGCTGGGGTGGTTCCCTCCGCAACGTCATCTCCATTCATATGTGGAAGCGCCCTGACTCTCAGGCTGCCGGGCTGGCTGCTCTCTGCCAGGTGAGCTGCCCCATATTCTGCCTCATTTCCCTTCCTACCTCAGTACTAGTACAGCACATGTTTCTTGGATCAAAGTTGCGCTGTTTCCAGGTGTTAGAATAAACTTTACTCGTAAAACTTGCTGCTCATGTTGCAGTTATTTTTGCCTTGTTTCTACCTGACAACAAGGTGGGAATTCTGCACAAACACAAAGGAAACAATTTGTCAGTGTGTATTGTCCATGTGCTCAGTGGCAGAACTACAAGTTACCGGCTCCCACAGCAACATCCCCCCCCCCCAAATGTGACATTTTTTATAAACATATACTGAAATCAGCCAGTGCCCCTTTTGGCTCCCAATACCTCCTAGGCTGAACCCCAGCAGTCTCAGGGTGTTTTCCTCTATAGTTATAGCCTAATTGCCTTTAGCACTTCCTAAGAACTGTGTACTGACAGCACAGCTGTGACATGTAATTTATTGTACTGAGTCCTATTTGGGGATGGAGCAGAGCAAATGCTGTATAATATAGTTCACAGTGAAAAGGAACTATGATGCCACTATGATCTACAAATATATCTATATCTAGACTCTGCTAAGCTAACTAAATTATAGCTAAAGTCACCAGTATGTATTAGCAATACAAATCAATACAAAGTGAAAGATTTTAACACTAATAGAACTATACAAATATAATTTACAGTTCTTTAGCATGCCCCCACCAGCCCTGGCCTGTCACACAACTGTTACACAAATTTAGCTAGCTAAACTGCCACTGACACCACAGCACTAGCTTCATGATCAAATATACATATCATTTTGAACATAACCTTATAGTTGGGAAATAGGGCCACCTAGAGGTTATTCCAGATAATTGTCAGAAGCTGACACTTTTTATGGTCGTATTTTTCACAATATTTGCCATAACCTTTATTATCAGACCATTCTAAGCCCATCCTATCTCTTGTTTAGTTACAGATATTATTGTTTTCTACGGTAATAATGCATGACTGCAACAAGTTAGTGGCTGCCTTTAAAGGAGCAGTTCAGTGTAAAAATAAACTGGTAAAATAGATAGACTGCTCAAAATAAAATTAAAAAAAAATCAATTTAGTTAGGCAAAAATGTAATCTATAAAGGCTGGAGTGAGCAGATGTCTAACATAATAGCCAGAACACTACTTCCTTGAGGAAGTGACTTGAGGAGGGCCACATGGGACATAACTGGTTAGATGTTTGCATTTGAATGTGACTTGGGTGCTCACAAACTAACTGAACAATTATGTCCCATGTGGCCCCCCCTAGAGTCACTGACTAACTAAGCCATAGACCTATGGCCTTGTCTCTTTAAATGGTAAAAAAATGCCAGTGACTTCTAATATCCTTATACAATAGGGGGATACATTATCCAGAAAGCTTTGAATTATGGAAAGGCCATCTCTCATAGACTTCCTTTTTCCCTGTAATAATAAAACAGTGCCTTGTACTTGATCCCAAGATATAATTAATCCTTATTGGTGGCAAAAAATTCTGTTGGGTTTATTTAATGTTTAAATATTTTTTTTAATAGACACAGTATGGAGATCGAAATTATGGAAAGATCTCTTATAGGGAAAATCCCAGGTCCTGAGCATTCTGGATAACCTGTCCCATACCTGGATACCATTTTACATCTAACATTTCTTAGCAAGTTATAACCCTGACTCAAAATGGCATGCTAAATCATACAAGGAAATAACCTGACAGGTTTTGGGCAACTCCATTATTTCAAAGCCTCAGCACAACTTTGCTTTATGTGATTTGTATTAAAGCACTGGATTGTTCATCTTAAAATAGGGGGCAATAATGTTCACTATAGTTATTTGTAAACCTAATACACAAAAAATATGTGTACAGAAAGTGGTACAAACAAGTACTGATTTTTGTGGTGCCCCAATTTGTATGAGATTATGCCCGACTGCACAAGTATTATAATGTCACTGTGGCATGGCATTTTATGCAATACACTGCATTATCTTAAGCCAGTACTTTACAATGTGTTATATCAGTGATCCCCAACCAGTGGCTCAGGGGCAACATGTTGCTCACCAACCCCTTGGATGCTGCTCTCAGTGCCCCCAAACCAGATAGTTATTTTTGAATTCCTGACTTGGTGGCAAGTTTTAGTTGAATAAAAACAAGATTTACTACCAAATAAATCCTCCAGCAAACTGATACTGTGCACAGGGGCTGCCTAATAGTCAATCTTAGCCCTTATTTGGCACCTTCTATGATGCTTGTGTTGCTCTCCAAGTCTTTTTACATTTGACTGTGGCTCACGAGTAAGAAAGGTTGGGGACCCCTGCGTTATATAGTACTAACACCAGCAAACATTAGGGCTTATTTAATAGCAACTGCACATTGTCCACTATGTTTACATGCAATGCAACATTATTTACCAGAATTCCAGTGTAATTGCATTACCAACATAGTAGAATGTGGCAAAACTTGTCCAAAGATGCAAATCTGTGGCCAAATTGGTGAATTCCTCACATAAATTGGCTGCATTTGTATTGGCTTTCTGCCATCGCAATGGGCTTGTTTGTTTGGGTTCATATTACATATAGGGCCTGATTCACTAAAGTGCGATAAAATGTGCGCTATTTTTAGTGTGCGCTATAAATTTTACCGCGTCTTAATTTTGGCGATTTTTCGCACGATTCACTATAAGCATACGTGCGCTTTTTTACGCGCGATATTGCATGCGTTATTTAACTCGCAAAGACTATTTCAATGCGGTATTTGCCGGTACATGCGCTAAATTACGCACGCGAATAGTCACCGCATATGAATGGTAGCATAGAAATAGTGTATAAAAATTGTCACCACATATAAATGGTGTATATAAATATTAGCCACATATAAATGGTAGCATATAAATGGTATCATATAAGTAGTAGATGCTTATAAATAGTAGCCACTAGTGATGAGCAAATGTGTTCTGGTTATCTTTAGTGAAAAATTAGCAAATCTTATTAGCAAAAGATCCACGAAACGGCAAAAATGTTGTGCGGGCAAAAAAATTGTTGCCCGTGACTATTATTTTTTGACGCTTGTATAAATTTTTGGATGTGCGTTGAATTTTTACGTGGCAAATTTTTTCATGCGTTTTGCCATTGGCGGATTGTTTTGCGAAACGCATGAAAAAATCCGCCGCGAAAAAATTCAACGCACGTCCAAAAATTTGCTGCGAATCCATGCCTGGCGAAACATTTCATCACTTGTAGCCAAATATAAATAGTCGCGCAAATGAACGCGCGCCATGTTAGCCATACACGCCAATACTTGCGGAAAATTACTGTATTAAAAATAAACATTTCGCTGCAAACTGGCGGCTGCATCACTCTAGGGGAAACACAGACTTCAATAAATAACACTGCAAAGTCCATATTTTATTGCAAAAAACTAATTTACTGTACTTTTCTATAATTATCGGCTGCCTGAAGTAGGTGTTAATTTTGAGTAAAATTGAGTAAAAAGACACATACTTGAATAAATAACACCGTAAGTCCATATTTTATTGCAAAAAAATCATTTACTGTACTTTTCTATAATTTTTCGCCTGCCTGTAGTAGGAGTTAATTTTCGCATAGCCGAATGCGATATTTAGCGTGCAAAAGTTATAGTGAATCATGCGATCGTATTCTTTTCAGCATGGAAATTAATGCATGCGGTAAAACTAGCGTGAGAAATACTGCATGCGAAAATGGCGATTTATCGCATGCGATAATACTATGGTGAATCGCGCGCAAATTATCGCGTCTTTTTTACCGCAAAAAAGCGTGCGATAATTTTTATCGCACTTTAGTGAATCAGGCCCATAATGTTTTATTTCCCAAATATATATATTAATAGATTTGGCCTAGGGCTTTTTAATCATATGCTGCTAATACCTTAATATTATTTATTCTTTTTTTTTAATAATCTATAATATGTAAGAAGAAGAAACCATTAGTGTAATACACTAGGGGAAACAAAGACTGCATATACAAAGGTTTAAAGAAAGCTACAAATATAACAGCATGCTGTGTAAACTAAATTGCTGTTTTTCAAAGAAGTTTTGTTAAACAGAAACGCACACATTTTAGAGAACACATGATAAATGCTTTATATACAATTTATTTTAAATGTAAAAGGTCCCAATCATAAACCAGCAGAGGAGAAACAGTTCCAGTTTACCAGACAGCTATAAATAGTGTGAACAGTGTAATTTATTTTTTTGTTAAGATGTGTTCTGGGAACTTCTGCGCGTTTATTCTAATGTCACAAGGATAAACATTTTGTCCCATTTAACACAGGGACTGGTTCATTAATAAATTATGGAAAAAATATTTTGAAATATTTTTCCTTTTGTATTTACCAGAATAGAGCAAGTCTCAATACCAATCAAACTGGAAGGCCTATTTATCAACATTTTCATTTTTGTCAGTTTGGAAAAACTAATTTTCTCTAAAACCACGAATGCCAAGTGATATATTAAAACAGCCTTTTAAAAAAAAGTTCAAATGAGAGAAAAAAAACCAACATAGAAAAATGCCACAAAGTTAAGAAAAGATTGGCCAATTGAAAGAGGACAGCTGCCATTGACTTCTACTTGACCTGTACAGCTTTTGGATGGTGTATTTTTACTTTCTTATTTGTTGCAGTTTAGTTGCATAATAAATGGTGAAAAACGTATTTTTCTGCAAAAAAAATATGAATCGTAATAAAAAAAAAAATTCTTCAAATCTGTGGTTGGCTGATGCTGGACAATATTCATAAGGAATTTTAGTAAGCTATGTTGTATGAAGTACCTGGGAAATATAGAATAGAATGAAATACATTCAGTTATACCTACCACTCTTTTTTTATACATCTCTTATAGGTTTACCGTACAACCTATGTGGAAAATGTGACTATACAATTTTTTTGCCCATAAGGACAATGCCACACTTGCCCACATTACTGCTACTAAAATATGTGCTGCAGATCTCTTTATTGATGCAATAAAACCTATTATAGCTAGCAACACGTAGTTGTCACCTGTTTACTTTTGCAGCATAACATTTAAGGGCAGATTTATCAAAATGTGAGATTAGAGCTCACCACAGAAAAATTCACCCACTTTCCATTCATTCCTATGAGGTTTTTAAAAGTGTAATTATCAAAACAAATATGGTTCTAAAAATCCAACAGGAATAGAAATTTGGGACATTTTTCTGTGGTGAACTTTAAACTCACATTTTGATAAATCTGCCCCTTAAGGCAATTGGCCACTGTCGCCCACAGTTACTGTCATGGCCCAAATTGTTGGCACCCCAGAAATTTTTCCTGAAAATCAAGTATTTCTCACAGAAAAGTATTGCAGTAACACATGTTTTGCTATACACATGTTTATTCCCTTTGTGTGTATTGGAACAGAACAAAAAAGGGAGGAAAAAAAGCAAATTGGACATAATGTCACACAAAACTCCAAAAATGGGCTGGACAAAATTATTGGCACCCTTTCATAAATAAGGATAAATAAGATTGTTTCAAACATGTGATTCTCCTTTAAACTCACCTGGGGCAAGTAACAGGTGTGGGCAATATAAAAATCACACCTGAAAGCAGATAAAAAGGAGAGAAGTTCACTTGTCAAAGTCTTTGCATTGTGTGTCTGTGTGCCACACTAAGCATGGACAACAGAAAGAGGAGAGGAGAACTCTCTGAGGACTTCAGAACCAAAATTGCGGAAAAATATAAACAATCTCAAGGTTACTAGTCCATCTCCAGAGATCTAGATTTGCCTTTGTCCACAGTGCGCAACATTATCAAGAAGTTTGCAACCAATGGCACTGTAGCTAATCTTCCTGGGCATGGACGGAAGAGAAAAATTGCTGAAAGGTTGCAACGCAGGATAGTCCGGATGGTGGATAAGCAGCCCCAAACAAGTTCCAAAGAAATTCAAGCTGTCCTGCAGGCTCAGGGAGCATCAGTGTCAGCGCCAACTATCCGTCGACATTTAAATGAAATGAAACACTATGGCAGGAGACCCAGGAGAACCCCACTGCTGACACAGAGACATAAAAAAGCAAGACTACAGTTTGCCAAAATGTACTTGAGTAAAGGTGGCCATACACAAGCAGATCCGCTCGCTTGGCGATGTTGCCAAGTGAGCGGATCTTCCCTCGATATCCCCACCTACGGGCGGGCGATATCGGGGAGCATTTAGGTAAAAAAAAAAATAATCCGATCGTTTGGCCCTGGGGCCAAACGATCGGATTATGTGGGCGGCAATGGGGCAGTCGGATCGGGGACCGCATCAACGAGCCGATGCGGTCCCCGATCCGACCGGATTTTCTAACCTGGCCGATCGAGATCTGGCCAATTTCAGGCCAGATATCGGTCGGCCAGGCCGCTCTGCTCTCCCCATACACGGGCCGATTAGCTGCCGAATCGGTCCAAGGGACCGATATCAGCAGCTATAGTCGGCCCGTGTATGGGGACCTTAAGCCACAATCCTTCTGGGAAAATGTCTTGTGGACAGATGAAACCAAGATGGAGCTTTTTGGTAAAGCACATAATTTTACTGTTTACCGAAAATAGAATGAGGCCTACAAAGAAAAGAACACAGTACCTACAGTGAAATATGGTGGAAGTTCAATGATGTTTTGGGGTTGTTTTGCTGCCTGTGGCACTGGGTGCCTTGAATGTGTGCAAGGCATCATGAAATCTGAGGATTACCAAAGGATTTTGGGTCGCACTGTAGAGCCCAGTGTCAGAAAGCTGGGTTTGCGTCCAAGATCTTGGGTCTTCCAGCAGGACAATGACCCCAAACATACGTCAAAAAGCACCCAGAAATGGATGGCAACAAAGCGCTGGAGAGTTCTGAAGTGGCCAGCAATGAGTCCAGATCTAAATCCCATTGAGCATCTATGGAGAGATCTTAAAATTGCTGTTGGGAAAAGGAGCCCTTCCAATAAGAGAGACCTGGAGCAGTTTGCAAAGGAAGAGTGGTCCAAAATTCCCAGTGAGAGGTATAAGAAGGTTATTGATGGTTATAGGAAGCAACTGATTTCAGTTATTTTTTCAAAAGGGTGTGCAACCAAATATTAAGTTAAGGGAGCCAATCATTTTGTCCAGCCGATTTTTTGGAGTTTTGTGTGACATTATGTCCAATTTGCTTTTTTTCCTCCCTTTTTTGTTCTGTTCCAATACACACAAAGGGAATAAACATGTGTATAGCAAAACATGTGTTACTGCAATACTTTTCTGTGAGAAATACTTGATTTTCAGGAAAAATTTCTGGGGTGCCAACAATTTGGGCCCTAACTATAAGTCGTGGCTACCATGGGTGACTAATCTCCCCGAAAGGCTTTACCACCAGCAAGAGAATCGTCAGTTGGAAAGGATACGCTTTGTTCTAAAAACGAAGCGCCACATAAGCCTTCCAACTTGTGATTCACTTAATTGCCAGCGGGAAGACATTTCTGGGAAATGAGTCGTCCGTGGCAGCCGAGATTAATCACAAATGAATAATCTCCCAGTGGGCTTTATTAGAGTAATATGCTCTATTAAGAGATTAGCAGCTGCTTATTGTAGCTGCCCACTATTATCCTTTATATAATAGCAAGATGTAGCAGCACAAAAATTGTTCATCATTCAGATTTTTCCCTGCCCCACTGAAACCTACCATCCCATTTCACACATTTACACAAGATACAAGGGGAAAACTGGGGTAGCGCCAGGAAACCCTACATAGAGAGAACATGAAAACGACTTGCAGTTTAATCCCTGGATCGAATCAAACTCTGGACCTTGGTGGTTTCATTGTTTAATTATGAATTTAAAAAAAAAAAAAGTGTTTCTTCATGGATAAAATATAAAAAAAGTAGCAGCTACCCCTCATGTAACAAAAACCTAGGCAATTAGTGGTTATATTGCCATCATTATGTGGGCTTAGATACCTTGTTTTTGTGTCAGGTAAGGGCACTGATCTGAACAGAGCCAGGACAGTGTTTATATTCTGTAGCTCTAATACAATACCTACCTACCCTCTGCCACTAAAAGGTTTGGTAATTTAAAGCGCTCAGCTGGTGCTGGACTACAAATTCTGCTATCCCATAAATTTTGTCTGTAGATGCTGAGATTCATGGCTTAACACAAGCAGGAGAGAAATGTATTTTCTATGTGAAAGTTAGTCATTTATAGTTGCATTGAAACTTCTTCTAGTGTTGTTGGCATTGTCTGCAGGGGCATGAGAGTATTATACAATGACTTTATTAGGGAAGGAGGAAAGGTCTGTAAACAATATAAGGCACAGGGAGTAGAATGTAATTGAAAAAACGATCAGCAACTGTGCAACTTTTAGATGCAAACGTGACTTTTTCCTCACTCTGCAAATTTTTGCGGCAGTTTTGCAAATATATTTGCCAATGGCAAGATGCAGAATTTCGCAGCGAATCCATAACCGCCAAAAAAATTTGCTCATCACTATAAACCAACTCTCTAACAAGCAAGCCATTCCTCCGGTTTCCAAAATTAATCAAGATTCTCTCTCTAGGTCTTTTTAGACTTAGGCAATATTATCAACTCTCCCTTTGCTGAGCAGCGTACCATTCTCCTAAAGCTCTTGTATGCCTTCTGATCACCATTGATGGTAGACCCTTGATTCTGAGCTTGTGTCTGAGCTGTCAGTCTCTATAGGACATATGATTGATGATAAATAATGCTTTATCAGTGTCTCTCAGTGCCGATATTTGGATATCCCTGAACCCAGCAATACAACACTCCATAAACTTTGTTCTACCAATCAGTGTTTAGTCCAGGACTCCAGAATTCTCTAAAGGGGGGGGCCCAACTCTAGGACTTTCTAAATCCTTGAATAGCATAACAATAGTTATATTATTACTACAGACTGTCTACCTGATCTAATACTCCACCTTCTCCTGGTCTGCCCTCCTCTATGCTAGAAGAGGCAAGCACTGTGAAAGCAGTTACATTGTAAAATAAACTTCAGTGAGTGTTATTCCAAAAAAGAAACAATTCTGAAGGAGAGCATAACTCATTTCTTGTTAGCAGAATGTCTTAGATACCACCATGTTTATTTTAATCTCTCCTAGTTATTATGGCTGCCACCATATTTTACTACTTTTGTCATACCCTAAATAGGGGATTTATTCTATTGCCATGTGTTCAGACTTCTCTAACCAGTCCCAGAGGTCTTGGTCCACCTTATGTTTTGCAGTAATTGTGTTCTGTGTACCGGTCACCAGTTTGTTCCCACGCCAGCCAAACCTATACCATATAACTTTAAAATTACAGAGAGAAAGAGAAACCCCAAGCATTATGTATTATAAATTCTATACCTATATTACCATAATAAATTAAAGGTAAATATCATACAGTCAAAAAAAATAAGAAACTAAGGTTGCACCCTCCACAGGAATGTCTCAAGTCTATTGTGTTACCACATGAAAGAATCTCAAATCAAAAGAGGATAGGAGGAGAATGTGCATTATGAGTATTAGACCAGTATATGCAGAAAAGAGAAGAACACTGTTCAGGTGATCTTAATAGACTCCAATTAAGTGCACCATTCCCTCCCCCATATACCAGGTAAATCAGTGCCCAGGAATTAAATAAAATGTAACTTTTATTGACAAGCTAATTAAAAATTCACATAACATAACAGCGCTGCGGAATATGTTGGCGCTTTATAAATAAATGTTAATAATAACCACTCCATTCGTATTAAAAAAGTTAAGAAACACGTAGGGTAAAACATGAACCTTGTAGCTTTGGGAAGTAAAGAAGAGATGAAGAGATGGAGAGATGGAGATCGCTTGTTTCACATCTAATGCACTGCATCTGTAAGACGAGTGAATGTTACTAGTGTATCCTTCTAAGTTGGCAACTAAAGTATCTATTTGCCTAAGGCTCATCACCCACATGGTGCATGTTGCAATTGTAACTATCGCTCGGCAACAAATGTATCCACTTTCTCCCTGCACACTTGTTAAGGCTAGTTCTTGCTAATGTTCCCAGAACAGTGCAGATAAAGCTACAATAAAGTATTCTGCTCGTCTCAGACAAGTAACAGCGCAAATGATTTGACTAATTTCACCCACAGAGGAGCGTTACAGTCACTTGTATTATCTATTGTCTGGCAATGTATAGCGCCAAATCTCCTTTTCCCCAGCCTCCACACCATCGATCTGTTCACCCCTGCACTTTAAAACCAAACACCTTCCAACCCGTCAAAATCTCATCACATCCCCCCGGGGTACGTTTCAAGGGCTTCAAAGCCCTTGATAAAGGGCACATATTCTGTGTCAACCACTGCGTAGTTGCAGGCAACAGTGCCGCTATTGGGTGGGACTTGGCACTCTGGCTCCTCTATTGTATACACAGAAAAAAAGGACTGGTTTAGCACATGTGCCTTTTCTGTATCTGCTGTAACTATATTGTTACTATAACTCAATGGGATCACACCCTCAACCTGCATCTTTTTTCTATTAATATACTTGAAATTTTTGGGGTTAGTCTTGGCCTCTGCCGCAATGCACTCCTCATTTTCTATCTTTGCCTTCCGGATTGCTGTTTTACAACACTTGTTATAGTGTTTATATTCATTACACACAGCTACTGTCCCTCTGACTTATATTTCTTAAAAACTTTCCTTTTTTTCCCTATTAACTTCTTTACCTCAGAGTTAAGCCACATAGGGTGATTCTCAACACTTCTACTTTTTCTTTTTAATGGAATAAATTGAGAACAGTAATGATTGAATATCATTTTAAATGACAACCATTTCTGCTCTGTGTTTTCATCAGAAAACATAATGCCCCAATCTATGCCCTGAAGCGCTGCCCTTAAGGAGCTAAACTTTGCTTTTCTAAAATTCAGTGTCTTTGTTGCACCAGTGTAATTTTGTTTCCTGCACCAAACATCAAATGAAATAACATTATGGTCACTATTACCCAGGGGTTCAACCACTTGCACATTTGTTATATGTTCTGGGTCATTAGAGATCCAGATCCAATATAGCATGGTTCCTGGTTGGCTCCTCAACCACCTATGACAAAGTTGTCATGCAAGAAGGTTATAAACTTGTTCCCATTTACTGTCCTGGCAGTACTATTGCTCCAGTCAATATCAGGATAATTACAATCCCCCATTATTATTACTTGCCCCAAACTAGCAGCATTTTCTATTTGCAACAGGAGGTAACTGGTTTTAAGCAGACAGCAATTTTGTTTACCATTTATTGGCAGATTTAAAAATTTGCCCCAATTAACAGAACCAAGTAGTGTAAAACAGAAATACAATATCTCCTCTGATTAGTGTAAAAACATTGCATACTCTGAAAGTCACTCTTTTAAGTATCTTAGTTACCGCATATACTCGAGTATAAGCAGAGTTTTTCAGCCCCAAAAATGGGCTTAAAAAGCCATCCTCGGCTTATACTCGAGTATATGGAATAGAAGAATTTGAAGCTGTCACCTTAACTGTCCAGCATCCGTAGCACTCGCACATCCCACCCCCCGTGTCTGCTGGCATCCGTTGCGTTCACACCCCCGTCTGCTGGCATCCGTTGCGCTCACACCCCCGTGTCTACTGGCATCCGTCACGGCCGCACCCCCCCCGTTTCTGCTGGCATCTGTTGCGCTCGCATCCCCCCGTCTACTGGCATCCATTGCGCCCGCACCCATGTCTAATAGCATCAGTTGCGCTCGCACCCCCCCCCGGTCGGCCATATATGTAGCAAGCAGTGTGCCTAGGGCAGCACGTTTTGGGGGGGGGGGGGGAATGGCCCTCGGGTCCCTATTCTTTGGAGGAATTTCAGTAGCAAGCAGTGTGCCTAGGGCAGCATGTTTTGGGGGGAGTGGCCCTCGGGTCCCTATTCTTTGGGGTAGGGGGGTGACAGGGTCGCAGGCGTGACGTCACCCACACCCATTCCCCTTCTCAGCGCCACTGATTGAACAATCAAGATTGGATAACGTGCTGGTCCCCTGCGCATATAACCCTACATACATAGTAAAGGATTTTCCAATTGCAAGATACCAGGGCCTGCAGTTGGTAAGTTTTAACTCTTTGCATACCTGCGCTTTATTATTTTTTTTTTACATTTTTTTATTTTTATGAAAATGAACAAACTTAACTGAAAAGTAAACCCACAACAATGTCACATGACATGTCACACACAGGATGGGAACTGCACACAGCAGGATGGGAGGCACACACAGCAGGATGGCAAGTACTTGATACTTAGTATGGCAGCTTCCTTAGCCTTCCCAAACTTGCCTGACAGTTAAAAAAAACAAAAAAAAAAACAACTTAGCAGTAGTAGCTGCATTTCCCACCGTAGGCTTATACTCGAGTCAATATGTTTTTCCAGTTTTCTTAGGTAAAATTAGGTACCTCGGCTTATATTCGGATCGGCTTATACTCGAGTATATACGGTAAGCATATGTTAACCCCACCCCTCCCATATTTTTTAGCCCTAAGCACAATAAAACAACAAAGAAAGCATGGCAATTGCACAGGTCAGTTTTTATTTACACATAACTACAGTAAATCCTCTAAACTGTACTATACGTTATCTAAACAAAAATAATTTGTTTCAGAACAAACGCTCTTATTTGCTTACTGCTAAATGATAAAAAATTCTCACCTTGTCAGAACAGTTTTGTATACTAAGAAGAACAGACTAACTTCTAACATCTGGTTAAGAAGTTTTGCACATATTTAAATAGTAGCGTTGAAACTGCAATAGGCACAATTACGATTACAGTTTGAAAAACAGTACATTCAGGAAAAAAGTACAGAACTAAAGACATTTCTTATTAAGTAAACTGATGAATAGAGAGACTTGAAAGCAAAGCCAATTTGAACCCAAATAATTGTATCTGGTATTTAAATAGTTAGAATTGAATTTAACTATGGTACTGTTACATTCTCAGTTAAGAAGTTTACTAGTTGCGGCATTTTAGATATGCTAGGATTGCTTCCAATACCTAATACTTACCTTGTAATACTAATGAAGAAAGTGAACATTTTTCTCTAACACAAGATTTATTTTGTAATACTTTGCATTTTAAGCCATAAGAATAGGGTGACATGATCAAATACAACTTCTTCCATTTCAGCAGTAATGGAAAAAGAACGCATTTATTTAAAATGGGAAGAATTCCAAGAAACTAGATCAGAGAGTTATTACTTATTAAAAAAAAAATATATATATATATATTGCAGCACAATAGGTGACAAACATCATCCAAGCATTAATGATAATATTTTAAGTTTCTGTGTCTTACGGCTTAAAATGCTAATTTTAAATTAGGACCTCACTAATGCTGTAACTGGAGAAGCACAAAGACATGCACCTCTAATATTAATTGTTCTTCTTAATTAAGTTCTCATCTTGATGTTTTTTATTTTTTTTAAAGTCTGCCTCATGCAATGCACTTGGATAGCCACTGTTCCTAAAAATAATTTATTTCTTTTTGGAACTTGAAGAACGGGAGCCAGAGTGAGATGATCCGGATGATGACCCACGGCGTCTGCAAAACAGAAATTGAAGTTTGAATATGCTGATTAAATAAGAAAAATACAAGGCTAATGTCACACAAGGTTGTTTCTCTGCCTGTGTTTAAAAAAAGCGAATCTGCTCTTATCCACTCAATAGGGTAAGGACACCAACAGACACAGCGCTGGTCTGTGTGTACATACTGAGGAGATTTTAGTGTGGAAATGTAAAAGTATGCACTTTTGTGCTAAAACCCTGTGTGTACATGACCAAAGTCATTGTCAGTACACTTATACCACAGAGCCGATGAGAGGAGGCTGCCTATTTATACACAGGCAGGGAAATAGCCTCTTGTGGCATTAGCCTAAAAGGCAGGAAAAAGAAAAGAAAATATCTAGAGTGAGATCTGCTGTATTATATTGTTTTATCACAAAAACATTTGTCTAGGCAAAACTTTGGAGGCTATAGAAGTAAAATTCTTTCACCACAAATTTTAAACACTTCATCCCACATTTACAATATGGCCCTTCATAACTGTTTTCCCACCCAAACATTTTGCCAGCACACTATCATATAGTCACTTCCAGTGTTGAGAGACCATGAACTATGCTTGCCATACTGCCTTGCTTACTGAGAGGGGTGGGCAGAATTTAATATAATGGAAACTATACCACTGAGCAGTACATGGGCAGAAAGGGACATTTGATCCTTTCGCAGTCTGCTGTTACAATGTATAATAATAAAAAAAAAAAAAAAAAACACCAAGTAGGTAAGTAATTTCCCAATGTTTTATTGCTAAACAATTAAATTTCCCTTCTAATTCTACAGTAACCCAAACCTTTCTGTTGACCGTGATCTTGATCTCTTTTTTTTGCGGTCACCAGATGAGGATCTAGAGCGACTTCTCTTCTTGCCCCTCTCTGGAGATGAAGATGATCGAGAGCTTGCATAAGATCTTTTTCTCGGGGATGAAGATCCCCTGTGTGATCTGGAGCTGGATCTTTATTGATTGAAAATGAAGACAGTTTAATGTATGGACCATCAGGACAATATACAAAAAACACAGGTAAAACAAAAAAATTACTGTTATATGGCAAGTTACAAATATTTCTATTAATTCATGGCGTTAAAGTCAATACAGTAGAAACCCGAATTTGCGTTTCCTGGCATAAGCTGTATGAAAATGTAAAATCCAGGAAAAACAAAAAAAAAAAAACAAAAAAAAAAACAATTCCATTAAGATAGGGGTTTTACTGTATATACTGAAATAAAATTAGAACCAATATTTTAAAACAATGCATTTATGAACACAAGGCAATGGTGCTCAGGGAGATGCATCAGGTATTTTGCCTATCATTTTTTCTCACTAAGCGCAAAGCCTAAAATACCTCTCCACTGTCCCCAATGAAGATTACTTTAAAATGTCAGAAACTGAATATGCAGCCATGTTCAACAGAGGGCAATCTGGGGAGCCTGCTGCACCTCCTTGCTAAAAGCGAACTTTCAATGTGCCAGCAATCCTCATGTGTCACTGACTTACTGTTTGGCAATATAAAATGTATAAACAAGAATCTCCTATCATAAGCAGCAAAAGTCAAACTGTGTGTAGTCATCAATATCTGAATAAAGAAATTAGCAAAATAAATTTATAGGAAACACCTTGAGAGCCAGGGAACACATACACTGGTTATGACCCAACACTGGTTATGATTACTCCACTACTTAAAAAATAAAAAAGCAGTTACAAATTTATGATAAAGTGTCACATGTCATGTATTAAAAGAATATCCCCACTCATGGCAATCCTCAGTACCATTTCTCTATTGTTTACTGTAAATGAAAGGTATGTAATGGTAAACAAATTAAGTGCATACATATTGGGCCTTTTGTGAAGGGATTAAAGAACAACAATAGATATTTCCTTTATTACTTGCACCAGTTACTTATATAAGACATCATGTTTACGCCTTTTTATAGTTGTCTAATCGAAATACTACAGTTAAATATATAACATTTGAGTTCATTTAGCTTTAGGCTGCCAAGCTTCTACGAAGGAATTAGAAAAAAAATTAGGGAATGCCCTATGCATTATAAATTATTTTGTAAATTTATTTTGTTAGGACCACAAAAAACAATAAAAAAGAAAAAGAAATGGTGTAAAATGAAAGAAAACTTAAAAATCAGGCTAAATTTACAATTTAGGTTTCAATGTACTACTGACACATACTGCATTTTTAGTCTTGCATATACAGCCTTCCTAACATGCTATAATTCCATTAACAGCAGTGAGCATGGCCTAAGCTATACAAGCAGTACTGAAAAAGCTACTCTCCACACATACAGCAACTATTTGTGGTTTTCTAATGCCCTATTCTTTATATAAACTTTACAAATCTATGCAAGTAGAGGAATTCCCCTGAGTGCATGGGGCTTAAATGCATTTTTAATTACTATTTTTTCTTTTTTGGGTTAAAAGGAAAATCTGTTTTCAAGAACAAAAAAAAAAAAAAAAAGCAATGGAAAACAGAAAGAAATAAGTTTTTCTCTTTAAAAACTATTCCTCCAACAAACTGTAATCCTAAATGACTTTTCAGCCCCCCAACAGCCTTAGGTCCATGGCCCTTCGTTAGTGCTGGGCTAATTTGTCCTGTTTCGCTTCGCCAAAAAGATGGGCAACTTTTTTTTTTTTTTTTACCTTGCAAATTTTTTTTTTTTACAGCCATTATAAGTCTATGGACGTTTTTTCACAGTGAAACCAGGCGAAAATTATCACTACCCAGAGATCAGTCGCCCATGGTTAATCTCGGCTACTGTGGGTGACTAATCTCCACGAATATGGTTTCCAATCGGCAATAAAGCGAATTACTGGTGGGAAAGCATAAGAAACACTTCATTTTCAGAAGTCATGCAAAGTTTCCTCCTGTAGGGCCAGTACAAATACCTTTGTATTTGTCAACTGGAATTGTCAACTCTAAAACCATTTACTTGTGTAACTGTGCAAATATAAAGAGCTATTTTTGCTCTATTATGGGACAAAACTCATTTACAGGGTTGATTCTGGTTGACTTAAATACAAAGGTATTTTTGGACATTTTGTGGCCCGCACAGGAGACAATTTAGAACATGTGAAACAAAGTTTATGTGCAATTACTACAAAGAGACCAAAGATCCACTGGATTCTTCAAGTTGCAATCTAAGTCAGAAGTTACACAGACAGGTATGGTACCAAAGTGACCAACTGGGTAATGTAATAAAAAGTCTTAAAGGAGACATATAGCATATTGTAAGCAATAATAAATACTATATAGCGCTGGTTTCACTCTGGGCTAAACATTAGCATTATCTTTAAATATTGATCCTTTACTGAAGCTCCCTTATAGATCTGCTACAGTACCTGTCCATGTTTTGAATAAGGTTTGGGCCGGTTCTAAGGTCCCTGCTAGAAGCACAATAGATATGTAGTTGCCGGATATTGAAAATAATCTTAAAACAATGTTAATCTTGGTTAACAGTAAAGTCCTCAAATCATCCTGCCCTATGACTCCTTAACAGAATAAAATCCATACTGAAAATGTATTTACAATCTTTTCATTTTATAGCAAACCCAACCCAGTCTCCTCATTATTCTGGCAATTTGGACTGAAAACAGATCATGCTTTATAAAGTCATTCCAGGTGACATTCTTTGAGTTGCTAGGTTAGTTGGAGTACAAACTGTAGTGGTTAAAAGTATTGTTTACCTTAAGGTTTTATAATGAATAGGTTATAATAAAATAAAAAAAGAGGGTCCCCGAGTCTATACTTTATTTTGTTGTATTGTTTCCCATTATCAGCTATTATATTTCATTCTTTAATTTTCATATTTTCTACTGAGCCCCCCTGTTAAAGCACTAGTTAGAACACTATGCTGGGCCTTCCTGCTGTCTGTCACAACTCTCTTCAACCTTGGAGAGGAAGATCGGTTTTTGATAACTAGGTAGCCCTCCAGTTGCCACAGAACAACTACCTTTAGCCAAGGGTCATTAGCTAGTGACCACCTGCTTATATGTAGAAACAAGCTTTAATGTCATGCTCAAAAAGCATATAACAGGTAACCCTCCCCCAGCGGTTACATAACAAGAACTGCCTACCTTCACCCTTGGCTGGAAGTAATTTCTGTTCAGAGACAGCTGAAGAGTTACCTTTCTACATTGGTCCTCCAACTGTTACTAAACTAAAAAAAATATTCTAAGTCAAATGTTCAGTGACATGTAACATGGACATGACATGGAGACCCACGTTGTCAAAAAAGGACATTAGGAAGTAGCCTTCCACCATGATTACATATCATAGGATATAGGAGAAATGTACCCCAAGATAATTTGTGTCTATGTTTGACAAATTCATTTGACAAAGGCAAGAAAGGTTGGTAATCAAAGAAATGTACTCTTCTTTAAGATCAAATTCAGGTTTAAAGATGCTACACATTCCTTAGCAGTTCAGTTATGTAATGTTGTTTAAAGTGAATTTTACCTTTAAAATATGTTATTTAATAATAATGGGTTTTAATTTAATATGGGTTTTGAATAATCAGCCTTGCAATTCTGCCTCTCCAGCCTGCAAGTTATACTACTATGTAGATGTCAGGGCCACAGACCATTCTTATTGCTTATATTTCTACTCAGCCCATGTCTTTATCGTCCATGCTTACTTGCAAACTGTTGCCTGTTGCTTGGCTAATTAAGCCCTAGCAACTAGTTGGAAATTTAGCCTTGGATCTATAGAGCAAAAATGTATTTAAAAAGCTAGAGGTATATTATCTAAGTGTCCTATAATTTTGACTCTCAGCACAACCTCTCCCAAAGTGCCCTAGTGGTGGGTGTGCAAAACCACAACTAATGCACTTTGGGACAGATAGTGCTGAAAGTCAAAACCCTCGGGCAGTAAGTTAATATACCTCTCGTAAGCTTCTCAAAACTATAGAGCAAAAATGTAAAATGTATTTAGCCATATTATATTTTTATTTATTTAATGATACCCCATACCTTGTCTTTCTCCATACCCCTGTGCATGTGCTCCAGCAAGAGCCACTAGGGAGCCAAAGATGGTGGCCGCCAGGCTGCACAAATTATATATAAACATATCCAATACATACAAAAAAATCTTATTTAGTACATTGTGTTGTCTAAATGTGTAATTATTAAGTATTAAACAAAATATATTAAAAAGTATAATAAGTGTCAGTCTTAACAAGATCCAGGAACACTTCCAATCTCTCTTGCAGCCACAGAGAGAGTGGCACACCTATTCACCTTGATTTCGACCCAGGAGATCTAGAGTACTCTCTTGAACTTGAACGTGATCTTGATCTGGAACTGGAAGAACTTCTTGACCGGGATCTGAAACAACATGGGGCATTTTTTTCCAGTACTACTGACCAAAAAATATTTCTGACAAACTGTACATTTAGTTGAAAGTATGATTTAGTGCTTTGTAATTCACTTCTTTCTCAAATAACCCATTTACCTCAATCTTCCTTTAGAGCACAGATGTGTTCTTCGATCACCTTTAAGTGAGGTGAACCCTCAATATGTACTTCCTGCCTACGATCTAACAATCTTTGAGCTCACCAGTGCATAGTCAGAATACTTTAAATGCAGTGCTGCTACACTGAAAGCAAATATGGTACAATTCAGGTTTTCCTACACATTTCTTTACTAAAAGCTAACAGAAAGACTGCAGGGGTCAATTTGAAATCTGTTCGTGGGGCAAAAGCTGGCTGTAAAGTTATGACAGTATTTCTTACTGCAGTGGTTAGCGTCTATCCTAGATGTCCCATGCTGCATTGTTCCACCATTTTACATGGATAATTGATAAACTGCATCTCACTAAAATATACAGTGTAGTATGCTATTCGCTACTGGGGGTAAAGATGGTCAAAAAAGAAAAATACATGAGAAAAAACGGGTACCCATGCTCACATGGTTTCAGTGGAGCAAACTAGATCTAGTCTCTAATCAAATACTGCTGCAAAAAATTTCATTAACCAGTGAAAAGCTTTTAATGTTTCTTGGCATAAGAGCTTCATTGAAGAACCCATCAGGGTTATTCTAGATTCAACTGCTAGTACCTCAATCAAGGGACACAGCCATATTTGATTTTTGCTTAGACAACTATGCAAATATATGCAACATGCAAATATAGGCAAAGTTAAGATTAATGCGGGGGGAAAAAAAGAGAAAAGCAACGGTAAACAAGCAAGTTTACAGATAAAGGAAATATCTAGTGAAGTTTTATGAATCTAATGATATCAACAGAATCATAAAGGTGTGTTCTGAGAAGCACCAAGAGTTGCCTACTGTTATTTGTAGCGTAAAGGATATATTTATATTCCATATTGATGCATTGCACACAGTTTATTTAGGAATGCATAATTTTATGAATGGACCAAAAGCACCTTAACAAATCTCCATTGGGTATATTGTGTTCAACAAAATTCGATGATACATACTCAAATTGCACCCCAAAATCCCTATAAGAAAATCTACAGATATTTTCAATTACAAATATCTTTTTTGTGCTAACGAAGTCATTTTTTCCCCCTTTCTGCTTCTTACACAGCCCATTATAGTGTAACAAGCAAATGCATTTAAAAAAAAAAAAATACAGACTTGTATACAAAATTATCCTAGTTAGTAAAATCAAGTAACAAATTTTGTATACTTTACAACTTCACCAACTAGGCTGCTTTGTGCACATTTATATATCGCACGACCGGGACCTTGTGAAGGAAGCTCAGCGCTTGAAAAAAGGCCTGCTGTAGCCTGAAATGTCCTTTGTATTATCCATGATGTAGCCATGATGGAATAAAGGACTTTTTTTTAAAAAAATTATATGTTGCTGTTTCCTACATATATGGTTTGTATTATGGCACATGGTCACTAAAAAAACTTGCACCAGTTGTATAAAATAAAATTAAAGTTTTGTTTTCTTCCTCTGCATGTTTAATGTTTACACCCGTTTATTGTACAATGCTGTGGAATGTGTTGGGGTTTAATAAATACATGTTAATAATAATAATTCGTTTTTTTTCATTATATGGACGAAGTAATTTTTATTAAGGAACTCTCTGCCTGATGACCAAAAATTTAATTCTAAGTGAACTGTAGTACTGGCTGGATGAGAACTGGCTTCTGCTATACTGTTTTAAGAGTCAACAGCTCAGAAAAATAAAGGGACAGACAGAAACTGCTAAATGTTAAACATTTAATTTGAAAACTATATTTTTTTTAAAATAATGTATCCTTGGAAGCTTGTTTCCTTTCATTAGGCAATTTCTTCCCAGTATTTATGTCAAGTTCCTTTTTCATTTGTGCCAAATATTTGATATTTTTTCTGGTGTACAAATCCAGAAATACTTTTATAAATACACTCCTAATTGTTCTTTCCTACTTTTCATAAAAAAACAATACCACTCCCAAAGTGCCACCCACTGTGTTATGTCAAGAGTTATACCAGTGTAGATATCGCCATACTCTACACAAACCACTGAAAAATATATAATTTTTAAGCATAAAATCATATTAAAGGGGAACTTTGTCTTCCAAACCAAAATTTGTTAAAGAGCCCCACACAACACAAAAACCACTAATATACCTATTACCGTAATCTGTTCCTTTAAAAAGTATGAATAAATGTCATTTTATATGCTAAAAATCCAGCGCCAAAACATTTCTTCTCTTCTGCATAATTTACATTCCTGGCAGGGGAGGAGAGACTAAAACACTTGTAACAACTTCTCCACATCATACAGACAGCATGCAGAAACTATATAACCAAAAAGGCATTGCTCTGTCATGATACTTTCCTTAATGACATCACATGTGCATTGAATTGTGGGATTTGGAGGATACAGGCTGAAAGCAGGCTGAGGACAGTCGACTACTGTTAAATTTAATGTTTAAAGCTAGATCAGAAGGAGAACAAGGGGCTAAGCTTTGGTAACTGTGCATATTCTTTTGATGTATATTGCAAAGTTGCTTAAAATGAGGTTTACTTTTCAAAAAGCTTAAGTTGAATTTGGGTGGCATTTCCCTTTAATATGAAATACTTATAAATAATAAATAAGAGAAGCTGAAGAAACAATTAGACACACTGTACCAGCTTTTCACTAATGCCATTTTCTGTTACTAGATAAAAATTGCATTTCTTCAAACAAAAAAGTATTTTCTTTTATAAAGTACAGGAAATTCATAAGGATTTAATAGAAAATAAAATTAATGGATACAACATGGGAAATTAAAAGCTGAAGGAATGAAAAACATTAAGATATAATATAAAATGTGAGAACGTTAGATACTGACATTTTTCCTGTCTTTACCCTTGACCTGCACCCGTTTACCTGGACCTAGACCTTGAGCTTTGGGAAGAGGAGCGTGAAGATCTGGAATGAGATCGGGATTTAGATCTACTGCTATGTGTGGATTTCTTATTTTTACTATCATCTTCATCTTCACTCGCAAGGTTATATTTTGACAGATCACCATCATCATCATCTTCCTCATCATCATCATCATCCTCCTCCTCCTCCTCCTCCTTCTTCTTATCCTTCTCCTTCTCCTTCTCCTCCTCCTCCTCCTCTTCGTCCTAAAATAGAAGAAATATCATCTTAGTAAAGGGTTGGGGTGGACTATAAATCACATGGGTTTTCGTGCCAAAAAAAAAAAAAAAAAAAAAAAAAAAAAAAAAAGCTTGACAATTTTTGTAAATTTGGCCAAACATGTTTTGTAACCAAAAAAAACTTTGCCACCTTTCTATTACTATGCATGGTCATTTTTATTCAGGGTTGAGGGTAGTTTTGCCGCTATTAATAATTACAAAAGCAGGGTTTTTTTATTTATAAAAAACATCAGTTATTTCATTAATATTGCAAATGATAGACAAAGGCACCATTACAAGGCCTATAACAAAGTTATGAAACTGGAAAAGAGAGGTTAAAGGAATAGGTCAGAAGGTGCCAATTCACATCTGCAAAACAACAGACTTCAATTCCAGTTTAAGTGGAGCAAGGAGCAAACCCTTACCATAACCTTACAACAGCAGGGGTTATTCGCAACCCGATTACCAGTGATTGTTTTATAAATCACTTAAACCCGAGTCCAAAATGAGGCCAGGATTAGACATTTAAGTCAGATGTAGGGTGCCTACTTTTGCCTCCCATCTCAAACATGTATTTGAAGATAGTAATCCATTTTTACACAACACAACTGGGGTCCTATTACCATCTGGAAAGCAATTTATTTAATAATATTCTTGAAATACGTTACTGATGGAGTGTTTAGCTTCAATTTGGTGTAGATTTATTTTTTTCCCATTCAGCCATATCTTAGATAATTATGTTGCAGGGAAAACTGATATAGAGCAGAGGGATTAAAATCTGTTAATGTTCTACATTTACTATGAGAGAGATTCTAAGATTGTAAGCAGTTTTGTGTTTGGTATGTGCGGTGTCTGGAATCTTTTAGACCATTTCATTGTTTTTCTACAACAGATTCATTCTATTCTAATTGTAATCTGGGTTTGCCTAATTCAAAAGCAGAATCATATTCTATATCTATAATCTCAGAAGGGGAGGAATATGGGGCCAAAATATCTTTCCAAGTTATTGGGAAGAACTAATTTTTAGCATTCAATAATGTTTCCTTTTTGCTAGGTTTAAATTGAAAGTAAATATTTCTGCCAAGATATAGGAGATACCAGCTCATTATTTTGGTAAAATATAAAATATTTTATAAAAATCTGTAAGACTAATGCAATTTAAAAATATTGCTTACATCATCAAGTTTATACTTTGAAAGATCTTCATCCTCCTCTTCTTCACCTTCTGATTCTTTTTCATCGCCCTTTAAAATTGATTTGGGCACAGCGGGTTTCCCTCTGTATTTTTTCTTTTTCCGGCCAAACTAAAAAAAAAAAAAGTTAAATAAAGATATATATTCAAAGTCGCACTAATTGACAGAATAGTAATATGTACTGAAGATAATTTATTTTCATTTAGGTTTACATAAAATCAAGGGTAAAACCATGCTAAGAGTTCATGTGGACCCCAATTTAAAAAAAAAAACAAAAAAAACAAAAAAAAAAAACCTACTGTAATAACCAAACTAGTACAGTCATCCCTACACCCTTTCCAACCTGTCCTTGGTGCTCACAAACATAGGCCATTTAAAGCAAAAATATAAACTCTCTCAAAATGGATAGTGTCCCGTTTACACAAGCAGTCCTATTTCATCTCCTTAAAGGATCTCGAAGGCCTATTCATCTCATACAGTTTTGCACATGCTTTCTTTGATTACCCACCTATTGTACAGCGCTGCGGAATATGTTGGCACTTTATAAATAAATGTTAAAATAATAGTAATTATCAACAGACTAGGGTGAAGCATTTAGTCCAAGGCTGTTTAACTTTATTGTCTGTGTGATTCTAAATTACAACTTAAAGAATACCCTTTTTAGATTTAAATATATTAGGCCAATTGTAGTAAAGGATGCAGATTGAAACACACATGGCTTGACTGACAGTCTTCAAAACCTCAGAAGACTAAAGTGGAACAATATACAAGGAACTGTATGTTTGTTGACCAAACTGTAAACTGTGCAGGGATAGAAAATTGTTAAAAAATGGCATGGGCTCATAAATGTGGCAATAAACAGGAAATAGGTTGCTTATATATTTATACAGTGATAACTATATATTGTCCTGCATCAAATCTAAGATAGCACATAATTATCACAAGTAAAAACAATGCTGTATATATAAAAGGGATGCATATACCTTAAAAAGTTGATTGGTTAAGTTATTATTTAAATTTTCTAAATATGTGACTGATTACACTGGGTTAGCAATTTGATAAAAACCATATCCCTGTATAAAGAAAATAATATTTGTAAATACAGTTAACAATGCAAACATCTGGGGGCAAATTACTTTACCTCATCATACTCTCCATCAGATTCCTCACGTTCTATATATTCTACATTTTCACGCTCATTAAAACCTCCTCCATAACCTGTAAAAAACAAACAAACAAACCCCGCCACATCATTTAGATCAGGAGACCCAGTATTCCAACTATGGCAGTGGTTCTTAACCTTCCTAATGCCGCAACCCTTTAATACAGTTCCTCATGTTGTGGTGACCCCCAACCATAGAGGAGCAGTGTCTCGGTTCCTAAGACCATCACAAATATGTGTTTTCCGAGGGTCTTAGGCGACCCCTGTGAAAGGGTCGTTCCACCCCCAAGGGGTCCCGACCCACAGGTTGAGAACCACTGAACTATGGTGATTGTGACATTGTACTATTTGACAACAAAAAGGCTTATAATACAGTCAAGTGGGACTAAATGAGCAGGGTTTCTCTTCAGCCATAGGCAGTTAGGGATGGATAAGGTCCCTAAAGATCAAACAGTGAAGCACAACTGGTTCAAATTTAAAAAGTGGCACCAACATGTGATGCCTTCTTCCCCCCTTTCTCTTGTATATACAGATGTTTCATGGTAACTATTACTCGGCACTATCTAGACTTTGCTCTTCCATCTTTATTTCTCTTCCTCATTTTAACTTCTTTAAAGGAACAGTAACACCAAAAAATTAAAGTGTTTTAAAGTAATTAAAATATAATGTATAGTTGCCCTGCGCTGGTAAAACTGGTAAGTTTGCAACAGAAACACTACTATAGTTTATATAAATGAGCTGCTATGTTAACACGGGGGCAGCCATTGAAGCTGGGAAAAAGGAGAAAATGCACAGGCACATAGCAGATAACAGATAAGCTTTGTAGAATATAATGGGGTTTTATCTGTTATCTGCTAAGTAACCTGTGCCTTTTCTCCTGTAAATGGCTGCCCCCATGGCTACACAGAAGCTTTATTATATAAACTATAGTAGTCTTTCTAAGGAAAACACACCAGTTGTACCAGTACAGGGCAGCATTACATTATATAGTAATTACTTTTATACACTTTCATTTTTTGGTGTTACTGTACCTTTAATACCAACTACTTCTTAGTCTCGAGGTAAAGAAACTTAAAAATGTCCTTCATTCTGTCTTTAACTGTTGTGAATGTATATAAAAACAATTATCCTTAATAATCTTTTGTCTAAAAGAATTGCAGGGCCAAAATAATAAAAAATACACTAATTTAATATTGACTTATTAAACTTGAGGATATTTAAAATACATAGAAAATATCATTTTGGAAATTATATGCTGGGTTTTCCCTGCTGATTAAAATAAGGGTACTTTTGAGGAAATTCACCACTCAAAAGACATCTGAAACATCAATTGTTTCATTAATATTGAAAATTATAGATAAAGGCACCATTACATGGCCTATAACAAAGATATAAAAATGGATTTTCAAAATTCTCTTAAACTGGTGAGAGGTTAAAGGAATTGGTCATAAGGTGTTCATTCGCAGCATCTCCAAAACAAGAGAGACTTTAGAGTTTGACCCTTCTGGTTCAAGTTTGTGTGTTCAGGGACCAAGCTGTTACCATAACCTTAACTGCACTGGTATAAATTTCATTATCCAGAATTCTTGGCAACTGTTCTGTTCCAGATAAGGACTTTTTTCTAGTCTGGAGACCTCAAGTCTACTAAAACATATTACATTTTTATATTTAGATAGCTTTTTTTTTTTTTACAGAGATTAAGAATGTGTATTTAAAATGCACAGCACATGAATTGACAATGCCATATTTCAGAGTTTCCTGAATAAGGGGTTTCCACATAACCTCTCGTAGCATTTTTTAAAACTATTAAACTGTATGAACACCTTGGCATATGCTGATGATAGATGACTTTTGTGGACCAATAATCATTTTATCCTCTCCTGAATACTTGTGCATGGAATGTACTCCACTGCATTTCTTCAACAGAATTATAGTTGTGTTGCTGTCTTGCCTCCAAAAATCATTCAAGTGCTGTATACAAAGGGTTTAAATATGTTAGCAAGCAAATATCCTACCTGTTCTTTCCTCTAGTTTTGCATACTTTGGTGTATTGCACATATTACATTCTGATCTTCTGGCCCAATTTACATTTCCGCATCTGATAAAATGAAGGCAGGCATGTTTGTATAATTTAATAAAATAACAGGAAATACATTATTGAAATACTATAAAAGCATATAAAATACTGGAAGATGGTAAGTAAACTCAGAGACTGAAGGAGGACTAATCTCTATAGCAGCAGACCTATAAGTGAAATTCTCCTATCCTCCTTGTATCCACTGTTGTCCTCCCTAGCAGCATTATGGCCAGTTTGGCACCTGTCCGTTGCAATAAAAACCTCACATTCCAACAGTTGAAATATGTAATAATGAAAGGAATGGGAACTGTAACAGCACGCATAGTATCACCCAACTTACGTCTTGCATTGCCAGTCATTAGCACTAAACAATCCACGGCTTTTCTCAGCTAAGGTTTTTCCTATTTCAGTTCCTCCAGCTTTCATCATTTTAGCGTCAGTTGTTTTTTCTAACAAAAACAAGTAAGAGAAATTTAGAATATGATCAAAGTACAATGTTTCAGGATTAAGAAACAAAACCAAATTGTCTTACCTCGTCCGCATCTGTTGCAACTGGTTCGTCTGGCAAAGTTTACATTCCCGCACCTAAAAAACATTTCAGTAATTTATGAAGACAAATACCCAAATTCATCATAAATTGCCACATTTTCTTAACACTATAAAATTCTATGTGCAAGCGTATTTTTTTTTTTTTTTTAATCTTTTATAACACTATAAATATGCCGTCATAAAACCTAAGGGGTTCACTGTTTTACCCATACTTCTAAAAAATTACACCAGTTTCAAATGGTCCTAGGCCTCTGTAGAGGAGTATTCCACAAAGTGCTGTTCCAAACTGTTGCAATAAATACAGCCCCTTTTTACCCAGGAATCCCATGTAACATATCTGCTGTGTTAGAACCAATGTCCACTTTAACGTTAAAAGAAATATCATATATTTCCAATGCTTAAATAAAGTAGCACTACTCAGAGAGTAAAGAGATAATGGTTCTGTTCTATAAATCCACTGATGAACACTGCTGTGGCTTCAGTCTCTTACACAATTTTGGCTTAAAGGAGAACTAAAGCTTAACAAAGAAGTAGGCAAGAAGGGCTTTTATACCAGCCCAAGGCAACCACAGTCCTTTAGCAGTGAAGATCTGCAGACCATCATCTTCCTTTATGTTGATTTACTGCACAAACTCAGTGCTGCTTTCAGTTACCGGAGCTTAGGGACTGACTCAAAATATACTGTATGTATTACAAAAGTCACAATACAAGGCTTTTTGGTAATTCATCAGTATTGTCATTACATGGCAGTTCAGAAGCCTGTGCAATTTGCATCAGAATTTATATAGCAGTAGCCCTCTAGCATCAGATTCTATGATATAATGTACCTCATTTTCTTCATGATTTGTGATGACCCCTAAGCATACTTTCACAACAGCTGCCAAGACCACACTGAGCATGTGAGCTCCACTGACACTCCCAACAAAATCCAAGATGGTGACCCCCCTGTAGATATCTTTGAAGACCTGGATCATTACTGTTGTAGGATCTCTGAAAATTTAGGCTGGAGCAGTAAATTCAATTTATAAAATATGTCATTTCTACCCATATTTGTTTTTAGGGTTTCGTTTTCCTTTAAGGGACAGTATATACCTTGTTTCAACATAAGCTCAGTCGATGTGGCATGTGCTGACCATACTTTTTTCCTATTGCGATTCTTGACACTAACAAGGAAATGAAACCCGCACCAGATTCTCCAAAGCAGAGAAGCCAATAAAACGAATTACCCGTCCACTGAGAAGCCCTTCAATAATGAGCAGCCGAAAGGCACTTATATTGTAGTGTCACCCACTGTGACCTACAGCACTTACATTTGCCCATTTGTGTCTGTTAGTTACCCCTCCCATATAGATTGTAAGCTCTACGGGGCAGGGACCTCCTTCATCTTGTGTTTCTGACTCTTATTGCAACTGTACCTTGTATTTATTGTTGTACTTTGTATTTATCCATTATCTTTAAACCCGTTTGTATTAATGTATTCTACTGTATAGCGCTGCGTACATAAGTAGCGCTTTAGAAATAAAGATATACATACAAGGCTATGATGGAAGGGAGGGGTTTGTTTGGTTAAAGTAAAATAAGGACCACTAAACAATAACAATAAAGGGGGGGTGGGGGGAGGGATTAGAATATGTTCATTCTTTAATGCAATACCATAATTGCAAAATGACCATATAGCAAAATGCTGAAATTATATGACCACATCCTCTCTGCTTGCATATGCACACAGTTAAAATACATTTCTGTATATAGACCAGAAAGAAAATGCCTGCCAATAATGCTACGTCACAAGTGCATTTTTGCAAGCTTCAAAAGCAAATTTGTCCTGGCTTATCAGCTCCTACACTTGAAAATGCACTTTTTTTTTTTTGAGGACTTCTGCATCTGTAATGTATTTGTGTGTTTTATGCCAAATATATTAAAGTGTTTTCTATAGTAATGTTTGCTTGCCATTTTTACACCATGTTGAAAGTAGATAATAGCACAGTATGTGACACAGCCCTTAGCTGGCCATACAGCCCATTCAGACCAAATCATCAGATTAGCTGCCTGTGTATGGAACATCAACAACAGATATCGGGACGAAAATCAGACATACTTAAATATACCTTTGGGATGAGGACTTCATCAGCATCCATTATGAGTGACCAAATGTTTGGATCAGTCCAATATGGTCATATAAGGGGAAGATCTGCTGATCTGGCATGCTTAATATATTAAAGCATTTATTTACATTGCCTCAAGTGAAGGTGATCATACATGTTACAATTTGCTCAGTTGGCAGGCTGCCAAATGAGCGGACCTTTCACAATATGGCAACCCAAAGGGCCAAATGACTGTTGCTAACGCAGGTTATTGGGAGAAGGTGTAGCGCTGACTCCTTCTAAAACCTCAGACTTAAGCTGGCCATACACGTGGCGATCTGACGATGTTTCGTGCGACCATCAGTCGCACGAAACATCGTCAGATCCGCCTCACACCATTCAGGGCTGAATCGGCAGGTAAGTAGGTAGAAACAATAGGATTTCTACCTCCTTCTGCCGATTCAGCGCTGAAGGAAGATTTTGGTCAGGCGCCTTCTATGGCGCCCGATCAAAATTTTCAAATTGGCCCGATCGGCGAGTCGGCCGATATCAGCAGCTTCCTGCGACATTGGTCGACTCGCCAACATACAAAACGAGGTTTCGGACGATATTATCGGTGCGTGTATGGCCACCTTTAGGCACAATGCACTGAGATGGTGCCTACACACACCAATATTACAGCTAAAAAAATACATTTGTTGGTTCAAAAATAAACTTATTTGTAATGTAATCAGTGTAATTTAGAAATAAAAAGTACACCATAAAAATAATGAAATTATCTCTTTAAACCTCCTTATATATTTGAATCTCATTGTTAAGCCACAAGCATTGCTAGCAGCAATGTAGTAAATGTGTGTGAAAGATTCAGAAAAAGAGAATGCAATGCTATTTTGTCCACTGAAACTCTGATCGTGGGAGTATACCTAAGATCCCTGCTATAAAGCAACATTCTGCTATTTGAAAGAAAGGAAAGAGAATCATTTAGATTTGTACCAGGAAAGTTTCTAGAACTATTAAATCAGTATAGTTTACAGAATTATAGAGCTATCCACATTTGACATTGTCTCTTGAGCTTTAGGGACAGGTTACCTGTAAAATCTTATAGGCTATAAACTTTAAAAAGAAAGGACATTAAGCAAAAAAAAACGTAGAAACATAGTTTTTTCATTTTCTTTTACAGAACGTGTATTAAAAACAAGGGAATAACATCAAGTAAAGATATTATTTGAGCAATAAGGAGACACAATTTACGCAAAGAAAAAATAGTGTATAAAACCTAAAACCTTTACCAAACAAGGCGTTTTCTAATAAAGCACCATGAATGATTCTTTTTATGGTGCTGCTTTTTTGTAGAAAGGTGTTTGTAGACCATTGGGAAAGCTATAACACGTGTATAATGAATATATATCCTGGAGTGGGCAATAGCAAGGTACCCACCCCACCCACTGACTCTTCGGGCCTTAAGAGTTTACAACTTGAACAAGTCCAGCTGTAGCAAACACTTCCGCCTAGCTGCTCGGGACACTGCCCGTGAGGAGTATAACTACTGACACGAAGGCTCAGAATACTAGCCTGCAAACGACTTACTTTTTATCCGGACAAATCCAATCACCGTCGCTGACACGAAAATTTTTCGTCGACATCTTGGCAGCCACAGTACCCTCTGTAAAGCAGGACCCAGCGCTAAGGCGCCCTCAACAACTATGCCTTAAACGCATACAAAAATATATTTGTGACACATGTGGTTTTATGCATGACAAATACAGGTTATGTATAATTATGTCAGAAATTAAATACCGATGTAATTTGTAGATGACTGGACACTGGCACTGCCTTGGCCACCCCAAATATCTCAAGCCTCGTCTTGAATGTGCGGCGTGTGAGTAATAGCCGGAAGCTGCGTAGTACGTAGGAAATACGTCACAGATAGTTGGTGTATTGTAGTAACGGGATTAAGGAGTATAAGAAGATATCGTGTTTGACTAACACGGCTTGTTAGTAAAGGTTTTTACACTTGCAAGTCTGAATGGCAAATCAATTTTTTTGCGAAACAACCTTATCCTCTTGTTTGGGAAATATATTAAAAATAAATCACTATTTTGCCATTTTATATAAATTGTTGTAAATATAAATAGAGAACGTAGAATGTAGTGCTTCCACCAGTATAAAATACACGTTAGCCTCATGTGCTTTTATGTGTAGGCCCCTAAACTGCCAGGGGTAAGAGATCAATAGCTTGGAGAACAAAAACAGTGATGGCACTTATGATGCTGTGAAACCAATGGAAAGTTCTTTATTGGCTCACAAGGTAATGGCAATGTTGCTGGTTTTGTAACATCAGAAGGGCCATCAGTATCTTTGTACTCCAAGGTGTCAATATAAAGATGCAACAATAAATATATAGAAAATATTTGGGCGTGTTAGAAGATTATTATCGCGCCCAAGCAAAATCTATGTTCAGTGCTGAATCGGCAAAAGGAGGTAGAAATCCTATTGTTTCTACCTCCATATCTGACGATTCAGCCTTGAACGTTAGTGGAGGGTTGGAACGATGCACGAAAGATGGAAAATCGCTACGTGTGTGGCCAGCTTTAGACCCCTGTTACAATTACACTAGGATTAATTTAATCAGGAACCAGATAACCTGCTTTTATGTTTTTGGAGTGTGGAAAAAAACATACAAACACCTTGCAGATACTCCCAAGTTGTAATTAAATTCAGAACCCCAGTGTTAAAGCCCCAAACTGCTGCCTTGTTGGCTTAAGAAGAGACTTGATGTTGAAAAAAGCGAAAGTTTGCGTCTTAAGTATCTTACTTGTATGTAGGGCTACCATCTGAATAGTTTTTCACTGGCCTAGCTGGTATTGCATAATTACCAGTTATGTACTGTACTTGCAGGTAAATTACCTGACCTTTCCTACTCTCCCTGAACTGTTTTACATCAGTTGAACAACCTGGCTGTTTGTTTTACTTGCCATTTGTTTTTGGTTTTTTTTGTCATGTATTGGTGAAGGAATGTACCATATGCATCTAAGAACGGGATAGATATGCAAGAGCAGCTGTTGGGAGGTCACCACACACACAAAAAAAAATTCTAGTTTCTGCCCTTGAGAGCAGTTTTAAAGGAGAAAAAATGTAAAAACTAAGTAAGCTTTAGCAGAAAAATATATGTAAATACTGCCATAAGCACTTACAGAACTGCTGCGCTGAGTCCTCAGTGAAAAGAAACACCACATTTCTTTCACATATACATGGTCTTCTGTGTCAGACTTCCTGCTCTCAGAAAAGTCCTCCAGGGCACGGCAGGAGTTTGCTTAGTTTGCTCCTCTCTCCCCCTCCCTTTTCTTCCACCCCCCTATCTCTGCTGTGTAATCTGAGTTTAGAGCTGTTCCAGGAGCAGGCAGGAAGGGTAGTGAAGTTAGACCAAGCTGAAATGGCTGCTGCTATCTTAAATAAACAACAAGAGCTTCTAGGGCTGTTTACTCACACTATGGTAAACCTCTCTAACTGTTCTAACTTGCAGTAATGTGGCTAATCTATTGGCAATAAAATACCAAAATGCCTTTCCTTCTACTTCAAGCAATGTTTTTTTTCTGAGTGTTTGGGTTAAGATTTGGTTTGCTCCAAAATTTGGTTGGGTCTTTTTTGTCTCATACCAAGGTTAAATATATACTATTTATTAAATGTTGTACTGTCAGTTGTTTTGCTGTTGCTACAAGAGCATCTAAATATCCAGATGTTCTAGAATATGTACATAATGTGTTGACATTGCTGCATATTGTAAACAAAATCTTGTTGCATTTCATTTAAACACAATCTCTTTGCAGGCAGTGCAGAACAGAACCAACTTGTTTATTAGAAATGTCCCTGATTTTTCAAATGAGCTAGTAACCTCAAAATATGAGCATCTGATATGACAACATTGTTTATATGTATTAAAAAATAAAGTTTTCCAAAGAACCCTACATTATGTAAAGGGGAATGTAAAATGATCAAAGCCCAGAGGGGGGCATTACAAGGTCTCCATGTTCAGCACACTCTACTGCCTGTAACTGCTGCTTTTCCCTTCAGGAGAAGCTGATGTCCTTAAAATATTATTAAAGTGGACCTGTCACCCAGGCATAAAAAGCTGTATAATAAAAGTCCTTTTCAAATTAAACATGAAACCCAAACTAATTTTTTTATTAACACATCCATACCCATTATAAAAGCATTTAAAAATCCTAGCTGTCAATCATATATTGCCTGCCCACCTCTATGCCTAAGGCATAGAGGTGGGGCAGATACCTTCACTTTGAATTCAGAACTTCTTAGATGTTGCTGCACTCCTCTCATTGCCCCTCCCTCCTCACCATCTAATTTTGTAACCATTGCATAGGCATGAGCATCAGGTCCCCCCATACTGGCACAGAAACAAGATTTTGGCAAGATACAAAGCTTGCCTTAATAACAGTGTCCACAAAATGGCACCTGCCTATTTGATGTGACTGTAATTCCAGAGCTGAAGGAAACAAGATTTACATTACTTATATAATGTATGTGAAGTTTATTTTGCTTAACAAACTCAATAGAAAAGAATTTCAAATTATTTCTTAGGGTGACAGTTCCTCTTTAAGGAGAAACTATACCAACCTTTTCACATGAACTCATTAAGGTAGTCTTATGTAAAAAAGATACATAAACACTATCTGAACTTCAGGCTATAAATATAAACCTGTTTTTGTTTTACACGTACATACTTGATTCCACAGATTGAAGGACACCCTGATAACTCCAGTGAGCTGTTTCTCAAGATCCCTTATGCTAAGAGTCTAATGCAACCGTCCCTCAATTTGTTCCATTGAAAAGTGATGAATTCTGGGACTTTAGTCTTACTGCTTACCATAGTGGGTGGTGCATAGACTCTCTAGAAAGCAGAGAAACTTCAAGTCCCAGAATCCTTCACAATGGAACAAGATAAGGGAAGGGTTGAAGTCCGGCAAACACACAGATAGCAAACACTGGCAGGCTTTTATGGTTTCCTTTCAGTCTGTGGAATCAGCTATGTCTATGTAAAAATATAATAAATTCATATTAAATACTGTTTATGTACCTTTTCTATGTAAGCTCAACTTAATACACTCTATAGCACTAAAACAGATGTATTCTGTACAAGGGGCCATACATGCTATGGGCAACTTTCTATTCTACATTTGGGCTGTGAAAATAGAAAACACACCTTGTTTTTACTTAACTGCCAATGCACCATACACTGGTATATGGTGCATCTGCTGGCGAACCAACTGTTTAGGACTGCCATCATGAGGGTACAGGGGGTACTGGTACTGCAGTCAGGGGCCCCAAGAGATGTAAAAATGTGGTTGGTGGGCCACAACAGGGACAGGGCTCTGACTTGAAACAAGGTGGCAAAAACAGAGTTGCCACCTTAAAATATACATCTTGAGGATGTGTTATTAGCATACCCCTGTAATGATACAACCACTCTTCTGGTGATCCCACCAGCCATGCTGATTATTACCTCCATAAAGAAAATTCTGGTTGCAAGGATTGTGAAGGGGAAGACTGAGCATCCATCGTAGGTTACTGACGGAGGGGTGGGGGGGGTCTCCTAACAGAGTTGGAACGTTTGTAGAGCCCAGCTCTCCTTCAGCCAAGATTAGCATGTTTCTTTACAAGTCTGTAAATCAGCTGGCTAACCATAGCACTAATGTTTTAAAAAAACAAGAAGGTACAGAGAATATAAAGGGACATAAACTGCATCCAGTAGCAATTACAGTACATTTACAAACTAGAAAGGGAAGTTTGAGAACAAACTTCATGTTGGTTTGAAAAACGTGAAGTCACTGAATAAAATCTGATCTGTTGTTGGCTCCACCCAGTTTTTCTAACCTTGAGTCACAGTTTCATAGTAAAAAACACTGTGCAAAGTTTGGGGACCCTGGGGTTTTAATAGTGTCTAAATGGCAGCAATTTAAATTTCCCCACTAAAAGTCAACGAGTGACATCTCATTGGCAGTTGGTGGCTCCGCCCATTTTTTCTAACCTGGAACTGCAGTTACCCAGTGACTAACTCTGCAAAGTTTAGGAACCCTAGGATTAATAGCAGCATTAATAGTAGCAGCTTAAATTTAAATCAATAAAAGTCAATAGGTGAATTGTGATTGGTGGTTGGTGGGTGTGCCCACTTTTTCTAACCTTGAGTTGAAGTCACCCAGTGACAAACAGTGGGCACCCTGGCATAAATAGTGTGAGAATGACAGCATTTTAAATTTAAACCAATGAAATTCAATGGATGAAATCTGATTGGCTGTTAGTGGCCCAACCCACTTTTCCTGCAGTCCCCCAGGGACTAACTCTGCAAAGTTTGGGGACTCAGGCGTAAATATTGTGGGAGCGATAGAATTTTACATTTCACCATTGAAAGTAAATAGGTGAAATGTGATTGGCTGTTAGTGGAGCCGCCCACTTTCACTAACTTTGAACCGCAAGTACCCAGTGACTAACTTTGCAAAGTTTAACAACCCTGGAATTTATACTTAAATAATGGCATCAGTTTAAATAAAAAACAATGAAATTTAATAGGTGGGAATGGATTGGCTGTTGGTGGCTCCACCCACTTTTTCTAACCATTAATCTTAGTCTGCCGGTGACAGACTATGAAAAGTTTGGGGACACTGGCATCAAATGCGTGAGAATGGCAGCAGTTAAAATTTCCCCACTGAAATCAATTAAAGAAATGTGATTGGCTGTTGGTGGTTCCCCCCACTTTTTCTAACATTGAATACAAATACGTAGTCAAGTAGTGACTGACTGTGCAAAGTTTGGGAACCCTTGCATAAATAGTGTGAGAAAGGCAGCAGTATAAATAAAAACCAATAAAATTCAATTGGTGAAATCTGATTGTCTGTTGGCTGGCCTACCAACTTTTTCTAACCTTTAAGCTTAATCCCTCAGTGGCTCAGTTTGGGCACACTGGTGTTAAACGTGTGAGAATCACAGCACTTTAAATTTCCCTATTAATAGCAATTAAATAAATCTGATTGGCTGTCTTTGCTCCACCCACTTTTTTCAAACCTCACATTTTAAATTTAAACCAAAACCACCCACTTTTTCAAACCTAAAAATGCAGTCCCCTAGTGACCAACTGTGAAGAGTTTGGATACCCTGATATTAATATTGTGAGAATTTCCAAATTGAAAATCAACAGGTAAAATCTGATTGGCTGTTGGTGGCTCCACCCACTTTTTCTCTGAACCACAGTTACCTGGGGACTAGTTCTGCATTGTTTGGGGACCTTATATAAATATTTAAAGAACGGCAGCAGTTTAAATTTAAACATATGAAGTCTATAGGAAAAAATCTGATTGGCTGTTGTTGGCCCTGCCCACTTTTCTAAACTTGGAACGAAGTCACCCAGTGACAAACTGGGCAAAGTTTGGGGACCCTGACATTAAACATGTGAGAAGTTAAAATTTCCCCACTGAAAACAATGAAAGAAATGTGATTGGCTGTTTGTGGCTCCACCCACTTTTTCTAACCTTGAACCACATTTACCTGGTGCATAACTCTGCAAAGTTTGGGGACCGTGGTGTTATTACTGTGAGAATGGCAGCAGGTTGAATTTCCCCATTGAAAGTCAATAGGTACAATCTGATTGGTTGTTCACAGCTCCGCCTACTTTTGAGAATCCAACAATCATCATATTTTCATTCAGGCTGACCCCATGACTGTGTGATTCAAGTTTGGGGAGTGTAGCCTCAAAGCTGTAAGAATAGTAGCAGTTTCAATTTCCCCATTAAAGTCAATATGTGAAATTTGATTGGCTGTTGTTGGCCCCTCCCACTTTGGGTCATCCAAAAATGTTGCTGTTTCATTCAGGGTGACCCCATGATTATGTTATTCAAGTTTGGGGAGTGCAGCTTCAAAGCTGTAAGTGTGGCAGCAGTTTAAAATCTTCCCTGTCAAAGTCAATGGGAAAATTGGGGTTTTTGGAGCAACGCAACAAAAAGACGGGGGCGGGATCACTTAGAAAACCTGCTCCGCTATAGGGCGAAGAAGTGTGGAGAGTTTGGGTGTTGTACCCCTAAAACTGTAGGAGGAGTAGTGTTTAGAAAATGGGGGGCGCTAAGAAGAAGAAGAAAATGCGGAAGAATAAAGTATAAAGAACAATATGTTGGGTTTTTCAACCCAACATAATAATTCTACAGAAAAAGCTTAATATATAATTGCTTAAAAAATGTTTTGACTTGTGAAAAAAAAAATGTAGCCCTAGTTATATGCACCACTTGGAGTATCATGAAAAATAACCTTGATTACCCCCATACATCATTTACTATGCATCACCAGTAGGACTGCCAAAAGAGTTTCCCACCCATGCTACTTAAGGCCAACAGTACCTCCTGGTATTACGTTTATTCTGCACAACACATTAAGGGCACATATTATATCTCTACATTTGTGTTTTATACTTTTACAAGAAGGATATTGCATGTTGCTAGGACGTACTCAGTTGTTTAATCAGAGTTTGACTGTAGAGATGCAGTTAAAATAAAGCACTTCATTCTCTACTACAGTGCTGTCCAACTTCTGCGGTGCCGAGGGCCGGAATTTCTCACGCATACATGGTGGAGGGCCGCTAATGGAAGCCACTCCCCCTTTAAACCACACCCACTTCAAACCACACCCATTTTATCACAATGGTGGTAGTGCAGCAAAAACCCAAAAGCTTGGTCCTCACTGCAGGGATATCAACCATCATTCATATGTGAAAGAATTATATTATGTCATATTAAGACACACCCTAAAATCCATATGACTCTTCCCCTGTGGATAGCACAGCAGCCCCCAGTACATAATTACACACCTTAGGGACCATTTACTGGCTATTTCCAACTGCTAACAAACTCCTGCCAGGTTCACCTCCCACAGGCAGCATAGGGTAGCACTCTGCCTGCCCTACGCTACCTGTGTGTGCCATACTCTGCCTGCCCTATGATGCCTGTGTCTGCCATATGCTGCCTGTGTGTGCCATACTCTGCCCTACCCTGCCTGTGTGTGCCATACTCTGCCTGCCATATGCTGCCTGTGTGTGCCATACTCTGCCCTACCCTGCCTGTGTGCCATACTCTACCTGCCATATGCTGCCTGTGTGTGCCATACTCTGCCCTACCCTGCCTGTGTGTGCCATACTCTGCCCTACCCTGCCTGTGTGTTCAATACCCTCCCTGTCCTATGCTGCCTGTTTGTGCCATACCCTCCCTGCCCCATGCTGCCTAAGTGCCATACTCTGCCTACCCTATGCTGCCTACACACAGGCCTGAGGTGTGAACAGTTGAACAATGTGAGTGATTACAGCCTGAGCCTGAGGTGTGAACACTGCAGGGGGTAAACAATGCATAGATTAAAAGGTGTGAACAGTACAGGGGATTACATGTTTAAACAATACAGGGGGATTACAGCCTGAATCTGAGGTGAGAACCATGCAGGGGGGCTGTTAATCTCAGTACTGATACCATTTAAAGCTTATACAAGGGTAAACCATCAAAGCAGCCAGACAGGTGGGGGGCCACACAGAGGGGGGTTGCCAGTTGGACAGCACTGCTCTACTATATTCATGAAAATGACCTTATATATACAGGTATAGGACCCATTATCCAGAATGCTCGGGACCAAGGGTATTCCGGATATGGGGTCTTTCTGTAATTTGGATCTTCATACCTTAAGTCTACGGAAAAACCAATAAAACAGTAATTAAACCTAATAGGATTGTTTTGCCTTCAATAAGGATTAATTATATCTTAGTTGGGATCGAGTACAAGGTACTGTTTTATTATTACAGAGAAAAAGGAAATCAATTTTAAATATCTGAATTACTTGATTAAAATCGAGTCCATGGGAGACAGGCTTTCCGTAATTTGGAGCTTTCTGGATAATGGGTTTCTGGATAAGGGGTCCGATACCTGTACAGCTTTTTAAGAAAATAGAGGAATTAGAAGCAGCAGCAGAGAGGATTGTTATGTGTTAAAACTGAATTAACTGTGATTGTTCATTTGCTTTCGAAAAAACAATTATACAGCACGAATCACAAATTAGCATTTGCATTTAGCACCCTTTAATATTTCAACATTCTGTGTAGTGCATGTGCATCTATGCTGCTGCTATTACATCCCCCAGTGAATATACAGAAGTCAAAAGAGAAAAGTCTATCAAATAAGGTTTAATGTGCCTTACTATAATTAAACTTCTGAGAAGTAAGAATTCCCTTGTAGTACTATCGATATCCTGCAGTGCCTTTTTGGATGCAAGATCAAAAGTAACTCCGCAGATTTTTTTTTTATCTTAATGAGATGGCTGCTGTCTGCTAATGGAAGATGACTTTTAAATTATTCTGACAACACACACTTGCCAAGATATTTAGAGACAGAGTTATTATAGATCAAACTTGGGAATCTAGAAGGATTCCCAGCAATTTGATCTATCAAATTATAACTTTAAATAATATTTTTTACTTAATTGACAAAATTAGCAAAGTTGATGCCTTGGTCAGTTCATGTTGATTGCTTTAAGTTGTTCTGGTTAATGGGATGTAAATCTTGTCTCTCAGGGCTGCTATTATGGGGGTACAGGGGTACTGCAGTCAGGATCCCCATGAGATTTAAATGTTTAATTTGTTGGTTGGAAAAGGAATGGGGCTTGCAGAAGAATGGGTTTGATTGCAATTTGGGAAGATTACATCAGGGTTCTCTGACCAATGATCTAATAACTTGGGTCCCCTAGGGGTGGGCCCAGGAGATCTTAGTGGTTCAAAATGTAAAAGGAATCCGCCGGAGAGCTCACGTCTGTGCAAACAAGTGTGAACTTTATTAGAGATGCATAGCACTACATGTTTCGGACCACATGGGTCCTTCCCTGGTGCAGTTTACAGAACAGCTGAGTGGATGGCCTTATAAACCCACTACCCATCACCCCCACCAGATCATGTGACTCACAGTACCAGCTCCATCTAGTGGCCAGGTACTAAAATATTTTTTTCTTCTTTTCTTTCTGGAAAATACCCAAAAGATCTATCCAAAAATATAGCACCATAGTTAGCACATATGTATACAGGTTAACAAAATTACCTTAATCAGTGTAAACAATGAATAACAAAAGGTTACATCCTACCATACGGTTAGGAACCAGTCCATTTAGTAACAGTGTCCATATTAAGTCAAAATAAGTCCAGAAAGGTAAATAAATCTGAAATGGAAAAAGTATGTAATTAGTACAATACACGTTTCACAAGAAACATTTTAAACTCCAAGCTTCGTTCATCCCCCTTGGTTCAATTGTGTTTAGGGTCTCAATCCACTTGGCCTCCTCCCTGAGTAACTGAATTTATCTATTGCCACCCGTAATCAATGCTGGGACTTGCTGGCACTGCTTAGCAGCATCAGATTGGGTGGCCTCACCTACCTATCATATACCTGGATATACCTACACCCTCTTAGTTACCAACCAGATACAGTTTATCAGTTTACATTTTGCCATTTGCAACATGTTTACCAATGGCTAGTGAGCCTCAGCATTTGTAAAATGAATTTACAAATGTATAGACTTGTCTTCAGTCTTGAAGAAAGTGTTCATGCAGTTCACAAATAGAAGATAGAAGCCATGCTCCCTCATTTATTAGATAAATTAAAGCAGCTGAGTAAAATTTAGTATTTGCCTTTCTGAGTTTATTAAAAAAATGCATGTAATATCTGGCACAGATAATATTTCTATATAAATGCAGATAGGTGTAAAAAAGAGGTGCAGCAGGGCTCTTAAAGGAACAGTAACACCAAAAAATGAAAGAGCTTTAAAGTAATAAAAATATAATACACTGTTGCCCTGCACTGGTAAAACTGGTGTGTTTGCTACAGTAACACTACTATAATTTATATAATAAGCTGCTGTGTAGCCACGGGGGCAGCCATTCAAGCTGGAAAAAAGGAGAAAAGGCACAGGTTACATAGCAGATAACAGATAAAACACTATTGTATTCTACAGAACTTATCTGTTATCTGCTTTGTGCCTGTGCCTTTTCTCCTTTGAATGGCTGCCTCCATGGCTACACAGCAGCTTATTTATATAAATTATAGTAGACTTTCTGAAGTAAACACACAACTTTTACCAGTGCAGGGCAGCAGCACATTATATTTTAGTTACTTTTATACACTTTCATTTTTTGGTGTTACTGTTCCTTTAATTTGCATAGCATTTTGTCCCTTTACCACTTAGCCCAGATTACTTATTCTCTCAGCTCCTTTAAAAGCTACTCCAGGAAGGTCATTTGCAAAGGTGTAAAATATCTTCACAGAAGCACAGTGAAACTGGTCAGCAACAACCTTGATCTTTTTTTCTCCTTTTTATAAATGGAAATCCTCAAGCATCAGTAATGCTGTATTTTTTTTCAAGAAAAATATCCTGCTAGTACCAGTTCTACTTTGTATAAGAATGCACAGTATTTTATCATATTTCTATGTAGATGGCTATGAATTAAATTAAACTGCAGTGTCTCAGCACTTACAGTATGTATTAATATATTTCTATATTTTCTGTCACAAGAAGGCCCAGACTGGCAAATCCATAGATTTTGGCCAACGCCAGAGGGGCTGCTGTCCATATATGCCATAGACAATCATTATTAAAGAGGTAGTTTACCTTTAAGTCAACTTTTAGTATGTTCAAGAATGACTAATTCTAAGCAACTTTTTATTTAGTCTTTATATTTTATAGTTTTTGAATTATTTGCCTTCTTCTGACTCTCTCCAGCTTTCAAATGGGGGTCACTGATCCCAGCCTCAGCAGCCAAAATATATTGTTCTATGAGGCTACAATGTTATTGTTATATTGTTACTTTTTATGACTTATCTTTTTATTCAGACCCTTTCTTTTTCATATATCAATCTCTCATCCAAACTACTCCCTGGTTGCTAAGGTAATTTCGACCCTAGAAACCAGTTAGCTGCTGAAATTCCAAACTGGAAAGCTCCTGAACCAAAAGTTAAATAATTAAAAAAAATACCAATAATAAAAGAATGAAGACAAATTGCAAATTACCACTTGCTACTTAATACTAAAAGTTAACTCAAAGGTGAGCAACCCGTTAAATTGGGCTGGTTTGGGGAAATTTGGGCATCTGTGTACTTAAAATGCCCAGGCTTGTTTTGAATCCTAGTCTGGACCTTGTCAGGTGCTATGTATATTTTACACCATAGCCTTACACAACTTAGTATGGCTGCTAACACTCCTAAATTATTTTTTATTCTTTTATTAATGGTATCAAGGTGATCATCGAGGTCATCATGGTTGGGGAATGGAGTCTGTTTTGGTGTTACTGACAGACAGCTTGTACTGTCTGAGAGTTTTGCTTGAGTGGCTGAAACCGGCAGTATCTAACCTTGTTCATCATGGACTAATTGGTCTGATATCTTGATTACTGGCATGTGTATATGCATTTTGCATTCAGGTTTAGCCTTTCCTAAGCTATTATTTTAGATTTTCTTGCTGCACCGTCATGATCCCTTACATAGAGCAGCTGCCCTGTTTTCCTCTTACAGAAACCTAGCAAGGTCTGTAGCATAGTTCTCCAGGTGGTGTAGTGCATAGAATGGTAAGTTATACACAAGGCTTAGCATTAGCTTGCATAAACAAACAACAGAAAAGTATGCCAGCATAGGCACCCCTTTGTTCAGCACTAAAAAACAGGACAGAAGTGGATATTCAGGTCATGTGCACTATTGATGGAGCCTGAGATATGGAGATAACCAGTTTATCATTGAGGCCAGAAACCATTGACAACCAATTCGCTAATAGCATTTTTCAAAATGTAGTTTTTCCATCTAAAATTCATTTGTAAGTTAATTTTAAAAACTTTAATCAATGTTTATTTAGAGCGTACTGTGATATTTTGCTACACAAAATAACAAAGTAGACTGAGTGAAATGATATGGTATAACCTCCCTTTTTATTATTCTTTTGCCACTACTCAACTACTATATTAGTACTACAGGTATGGGACCTGTTATGCAGAATGCTCAGTACCTCAGGTTAAGATAAGGGGTCTTTCCATAATTTGGATCTCCATACTTTGTCTACTAAAAAAAAATCATTTAAAGGTGAATTTAACAAAATAAAGATTAAAGGATGTGCCAGCCTTCAAAAATATGACTGGAGATAAATAGTTCATATAGGGTTTACCTTGACATGCTATGGTGGCTTGTCAATTTTATGATCCTAATTTTGTAACTTAAAACCCCTGTTTTTGTAATTACATGCACTTCCATAGATACTAAATGACTAGTGAAGAGGGACCAGGGAATGTGCATTGATCAATCCGCCACCCCCGTTCTGCAAAGGATAGAGCCAACCGAAAAAGTAGAATCTGGGGAGCTGGAACTATGTTTTTATTCAGGCTCCTTAAATTCTGCAATCCTTGGCACTAACAGAGTTAATAGTGCAAAAGTGATTAAAAAAGATACTGATTTGATGAAATAATGTAAAAAATCTAAATGACCACCTGAGTATGCCATCAGTTTTAGAATTTATTCACAGTGATACGTATTGTGTGAAAGCTCATTAAAATTCTCTCACCCTTAGTGTCAATTATTCTAGTTTTAATTATCAGTTTCGCCGAAATATACTCATCACTGTGGTCTCATTGGATTTGTTAAATGTTTACATTTCTTATTCAGAAGCGAAGAGGAAACGGACATGTGAAATTGCACAGGTATAGAATTGCTGTAGCTTAGTTAACAGCTGCTGTGGAATAAAATGTATCTCATTAACCTTTAGTCTGCCTGGGGGATTTGTAAGTTGGAGCCTTGAAATCAAATTTAAAGTTATAATTTTAACACTTTCAGATTATAAAGGGACTTTCCCTTTTTTGTGTTTTGGCATTGTTACAGTAGATTAGTTTGAGGTGTAGTATAATTATTTCATTAATGATTTGCTTCACCATTGTCCTAATGAAGTTAACAGACTAATGTAGAATTTCCATGTAATACCTACTTCTGCGCGATTTACTGATTTATGCCAGACAAAGAAATGATCATTATTGTGGCTGTTTTATGAATGTGACTGCAGTTTAAAGACATTGTATATTGTCTTTTGCCAAATTTAATTTGTGCATATATAATTATTTTTATTTTGCACCCCCCAAATGAATGAATTATTCAGCTTTCATCTTGCCAAAACTTCAAAAAAATGGTTTATAATCAGAGGTGCAAAACTGAACATTTTGATGCTGTTTAGAACTTGTGCACTGTTTCAGCCTGCTCTGAATAGTTACATGCAAGTGTACTATATAAAGTAAGGAATCTTGGACTTATCATCAGTTTGGAACTGGAATTTCCAGGGCTCAGTTAATGGGATTTGGGCTTTGTCCTTTTTAACATGGGCTAATTCAGTTTGGCTTACGTAGAAAAGTTGCTGAAAACTGTCTGAACTGCCAAAAGATATATAAATACATGTATGGGATCCATTATCCAGAAACCCATTATGCAAATTGAGATTCTTAAAACTGATTTCCCTTTTCTCTGTAATAATAAGGCAGTACCTTGTACTTGATCCCAACTAAGTCTTTATTATCCCTTATTGGAGGCAAAATAATCCTATTGGGTTTAATTAATGTTTAAATGATTTTATAGTAGACTTAAGGCATGGAGATCCAAATTACAGAAAAACCCGTTATCTGGAAAACCCCTGGTCCCAAACATTCTGGATAACAGGTATATATTTTTAAACAGACATATCTGACTCCACAGACTGAAAGAAAACCATGATGCCTATAAGAACCATTTCCCAACCCTCTCTTAGACTCACAGTGCAAGGTAACCCCTTCTTTCCTTAACCTTCTTTCAGAGTGAAGTTATGGATTCTTGGACTTGAAGTACCTCTGTTTTCCATAGTGGGTGGTCTTTGAAAAGCAGAGGGACGTCAAGTCCCAGAACTCATCACTTCGCAATAGACAGGCCCGCATTTCAACCACAGGCACCCCTAGGCCTGCGGTGCTTCTTGCCCCCCACCCCCTTCCAGGCATTAAACGCGGCACATGCACAGGGTTTTTTTCATGGGTCCGGAGCACTGGGAATTAGTGTGGGAGATGTAAACACTTATCAAATCTCTCCCGCATCGCCAGTACTTTAGACCAAATTTGGATGCGCCCTTTGTGGCCTTTTCACAAATTCAGGCCTGGCGATAGAACTAGATGATGGAGGGATTGCATAGCACTGTGAGCCAATGGGAGGTTTGTTCTTAAAAGAGAACTAAACCATACCCTATTCTCAGCCCCTTCTATATCTTCTGTCTGTCTTCTGATTCTCTTATGTCAGTTGTCAGTACGGATCTTGCGGGAGCAAGCACAGTCGAAGCTTATTCAGGATCTATGTTGGCGTTCTGAGAGGATTGGAAGACAGGGGGACAACTTATGGCAAGTCTGGACACAGGGAGATTTCTGAAAAGAATTGATACTGCAGGGAGAAAGCATGGAATGGGGGCAGTGGAGGAGGGTGGATTGGGGGTGGGGCTAGGGTTAAATTCTCCTTTGAAGTTCAGACAGAGCAATCAAACTTCCCCTATTTTTTCAGGAGTTACCAGAATTTGGTTGCTCTTCCCCAGTCTCCTGTCCCCCAGATTTAGGCGAATTCCTAGCGCACATGCGCAGTAAGCATTTGGTGACATCATTCGATGCATTTGCGCATGCGCGAGTAGAATTTTTTGGCTTTGGCTGCTAATTCGTGCATGCACGAGACAGCACTTCCAGAAGCATACGTGACAGCACTTCCTGGTTTTGTAAAACAATTTGGCACACACCAAAGGCCCCCTGGGATCCACACTACAGAAGTTGACAGCTCTGTTCAGATAGTGTTTATGCAACTTACATACGTGCAATTACACATACTGGAATTCTTGGCAAAATGCTGCATTGTATTTTAGAAACACGTAATTTGCTTTTAAAATGTGTACATTGTACTGCATTTGTAAATGTGACTTTCCCTGTTTCAAGCTGGTTCTCCATAGGCTTTATTATCACCCTCTATATATTCATATTCTGTGATATTGGGTGCAAAGAAAGCTGAATAGGGCCATACATTAATCACTTCAGAGCATGGACAGCTCCCTAGGTTCTCTTATAGCTTGTACAGAGCCATACCATAAACTGTGCCAGCACAGATATTCCATCTTCTAAGCTTACATAAGCCATTATTAAGGTCTTCTACAGATGTAGATGAAAACTAAAGACCAAGGGGCAGATTTATCAAAATTCGAATTTGTGAAAGAAAACACGGACTTGAAAAAAATAAACACAACAAAACCTGTGAGACTTTATTTATTGCAGGCTAAGGCTGCATGCCACCCCTAAATTTGACCCGCCCTAGGCCCGGGCCTTTGTGGCCTCTCCACAAATCCGGGTCAGGGGAGGGGGGATATCTACAGCTATAGAGGAAGCTGACCCTATATTGCGGGCCCACTGGCGACTGTGGGATCTGCTTCCTCTATAGTTACGCCACTGCTCTCATATAAAACGGGTAATTTTTGCTCAGAAATAGTTTCATGTAAAAAAAATATACATTTTTAGTTTATAATCTTTCATATTGTTCAGGCATGCAGAAATACTATACATTTTTGTGCTCAGTAGAAACAACATAAGCACATACAGAACCCTGAATCAGTATCTGAATAGCAGTTTATAGTCTAATAGTTCCATGTAATTAGGAAGATTTGCACTGTCACCATTTGTGCAAGTGCACTGCCCAACAAGAAACAGCAGATGGCACTTTTGCAACATGCTTTGAATAATCCTTGGTAGCGACTTTCTTTTAACATTAGGTTTTGATCTTTGTCAAACAGTGGTACCTTTTGAGTTACATGAACACAAGATTTATGGACTTTGAAAGCAAAATGACTTTAAGCACATAAAAACTGAGATAAAACACAAACAGCTGGATTTAGAGTTTCCATTGCAAAATGCATCTTTTAAAAGATCTAATCCAAATATCGTTCACAACACCCAGCATGGTGAAGCAGGTTTAGCCTAGTGAGCAAGTTGAAAACAGTCTTTTTTTGCTGCTGTTGGTATGTATTTTAACTATGCTGTATATTTGTAAATATGTATCTTGAAAGTTATAGAAAAAGTAAAGAGAAAGTCAATATAATTTGGGCACAATAGGCTTAAAGGGACAGTGTAAGCCCTTGCTGAACGTGAATGAAATAAATATGGCTTGTGTTGAATATACTTTTTGCATATTGTATTAATAAAAATCTGCATTTCATAATTTGGTAAGCTAAACAGGGCAAACAGGGAAACTGAAGTTCTGTGTTTGGTCCCTGAAAGTTAAATAATTAGGTACAATGTGCCCAATATTGGGTTTGTAACTAATTGCCCTGGGGAAGTCTTCTAAATGCAAGGACATACAGTGCTATTTGTCGCTTAAATTTTGTTGTGGCTTCAAAACCAGAAAATACACTGCTATAGACAATACTGAGAACTGTGCATGTAGGGAGGTTACTAAGGTAGGTTAAAAAATCTGAGGGCATTGGATGAGCAAAGTTTATTTAAAGATGATCTGGAGATAAGATTTGGGTTGAAGTGTCAACTTCAGGGTCAATGACAGTGATATTAACCAAGTACTCACATGAGCAATATGTAGGGACCCATAGGGTTTACATGCCCCTATGGCTTTAAACTATACACTTCCTTATTTCCCTGTTTCCAGGCAGAAGCCCATCTGTCTCTTTTGCCATTAGCATGTTCTATATTATTGGCTTATGTGCCTTAAAAATTGCCCTAGAGCAGGGATGCCAAACCTTTTATACCCGTGAGCCACATTCAAATGGAAATGTGTTGGTGAGCAACACAAGCATGAAAATGGTTCCTGGGTGTACCAATAAGAGCTATAATTGGCTTACTAATAGACTCTATGTGGACTGACAGCCTACAGAAGGCTCTGTTTGGCATAATATTGGGTTTTTATGCAACGAAAACTTGCTTCCAAGCCAGGAATTAAAAGATGAGCACCTTTGGTGGTCTAGTGGGGCGGTTGGGGGGACGCCCACCATCTTCCTCCATTATGCACACTCACGTTCGTTGCCTTCTCGAGGCGCATGCATGTGCACTCACGTCTTTTCATTCAGCACTGCACGGTTCAAATTTTGGCGAAATTTGAATATTTAAATCTCTCATTGCCCTGCACTCATTGTCCAATGTAGGTCAATTCTAGATTGTTCCTGGGGGGTTCCTGCTTTGACTCCTGCCTGTTCCTGACCATTGCCTTATTGGTGCCTAAACCGACCTTTGCCTGTTTATCAAATACTCTTCACCTTTCCGATTTTGTACTGCGCTGACTGTTTGTTGCTGACCTCTGCCTGTCCTTTAACCACACTAAATACAATGGGTTTACAGCACACTTAATAGTTTTGACTAAGTTTTGACCATGCTAACCCGTTCCTCATTCCTTCTGTCACACACACTTTAAGTCCTGGTGGCATCTGAGTAGCGAAGGGCTCCTTCCAACATAGAAGGCAGCTGTTATAAGCGCGAGCCGTGATCGGATCCTTGGTGTTTGTTCTGAGTTTGGGGATGCCAATTGTAACAGCACCTGCTTTGAGGCCACTGGGAGCAACATCTAAGGGGTTGGTGAGCAGCATGTTGCTCATGAGCCACTGGTCGGGGATCACTGCCCTATAGAAACCCATCATCTCTAGTGAGTCGGGGAGCAGGGACCCTGTGAATGAGGATTTAGTAAGTGCAGGATATCTTTTGTTATAGCACTTTGTAGGAAAGGGCAGGTTTCTGGCTCCAACCAGGAGAGATAGCTGGAAATATTCTACTTTACAGGCTCTGCTGCCTTAGGAAGTGTTCACAGTAGTGACAAGGGTATAAGGCATAGTCTTTAGTCCCTAAATCACGTCTGCTGTTTGGGATCCGGTCCATTAAGGTGGAAACCCTAAGGATAAAGATTGTTTACCAACTGCTTACCATAGGGGTGCATCACTGCTCTGCCTTTAACATCATTTGAACTTGCCATTTTTTGCTACACCTGCTTAAGAGTATTTACAGTGGCTTGCAAAAGTATTCGGCCTCCTTGAACTTTTCCACATTTTGTCACATTACAGCCACAAACATGAATCAATTTTATTGGAATTCCACGTGAAAGACCAATACAAAGTGGTGTACACGTGAGAAGTGGAACGAGAATCATACATGATTCCAAACATTTTTTACAAATAAATAACTGCAAAGTGGGGTGTGCGTAATTATTCAGCCCCCTTTGGTCTGAGTGCAGTCAGTTGCCCATAGACATTGCCTGATGAGTGCTAATGACTAAATAGAGTGCACCTGTGTGTAATCTAATGTCAGTACAAATACAGCTGCTCTGTGACGGCCTCAGAGGTTGTCTAAGAGAATATTGGGAGCAACAACACCGTGAAGTCCAAAGAACACACCAGACAGGTCAGGGATAAAGTTATTGAGAAATTTAAAGCAGGCTTAGGCTACAAAAAGATTTCCAAAGCCTTGAACATCCCACGGAGCACTGTTCAAGCGATAATTCAGAAATGGAAGGAGTATGGCACAACTGTAAACCTACCAAGACAAGGCCGTCCACCTAAATTTACAGGCCGAACAAGGAGAGCGCTGATCAGAAATGCAGCCAAGAGGCCCATGGTGACTCTGAACGAGCTGCAGAGATCTACAGCTCAGGTGGGGGAATCTGTCCATAGGACAACAATTAGTCGTGCACTGCACAAAGTTGGCCTTTATGGAAGAGTGGCAAGAAGAAAGCCATTGTTAACAGAAAACCATAAGAACTCCCGTTTGCAGTTTGCCACAAGCCATGTGGGGGACACAGCAAACATGTGGAAGAAGGTGCTCTGGTCAGATGAGACCAAAATGGAACTTTTTGGCCAAAATGCAAAACGCTATGTGTGGCGGAAAACTAACACTGCACATCACTCTGAACACACTATCCCCACTGTCACATATGGTGGTGGCAGCATCATGCTCTGGGGGTGCTTCTCTTCTGCAGGGACAGGGAAGCTGGTCAGAGTTGATGGGAAGATGGATGGAGCCAAATACAGGGCAATCTTGGAAGAAAACCTCTTGGAGTCTGTAAAAAACTTGAGACTGGGGCAGAGATTCACCTTCCAGCAGGACAACGACCCTAAACATAAAGCCAGGGCAACAATGGAATGGTTTAAAACAAAACATATCCATGTGTTAGAATGGCCCAGTCAAAGTCCAGATCTAAATCCAATCGAGAATCTGTGGCAAGATCTGAAAACTGCTGTTCACAAACGCTGTCCATCTAATCTGACTGAGCTGGAGCTGTTTTGCAAAGAAGAATGGGCAAGGATTTCAGTCTCTAGATGTGCAAAGCTGGTAGAGACATACCCTAAAAGCCTGGCAGCTGTAATTGCAGCAAAAGGTGGTTCTACAAAGTATTGACTCAGGGGCTGAATATTTATTTGTAAAAAATGTTTGGAATCATGTATGATTTTCGTTCCACTTATCACGTGTACACCACTTTGTATTGGTCTTTCACGTGGAATTCCAATAAAATTGATTCATGTTTGTGGCTGTAATGTGACAAAATGTGGAAAAGTTCAAGGGGGCCAAATACTTTTGCAAGCCACTGTATATGCACAACCCTGCATTTGGATCATTTGTCTTGGATAAATTAAATTGTTCTTCATTTTTGTTGCAAAGAGATTCTGGTTCCTTATTTTTACTTTTACATTTACTTTGTTACATCCGGCAGTGGGAGGGGTACTTTAGCAACACCCTCCATAATAACTCTCACACATAGCAAAGGCCCATCCAAAAAAAGAAAGTCAAATGTACCCCCATGCTCTAACCTATGACTATGCATCCAGAGCACTTATAAATAATTCTTAGCGGTATCATCAGAGGCTTAAGTACAGAGGAAGCAGACTCTGCGTTTGCAGTGGGGCCCAGTAGTGTAGGGAGCCCAGTAAGGTCCTAATTAATCAGCAACTTCAATATATCTTGGTAGAAATGATAAACTTAGCAATGTTTTGGGTTCCTAAATCGAATTATCTATGGGGCGCAGTAACCTCTAGTTAGGCAACTGGCTATGACATCAATACTTTAGCATACACACTTGGGGTGCCTACACCAATTATATGGATGTGTTTTATATGTTATTTATGGCCTTACTGCATTTTATCATTAACCGTGACAAGCAGTGTATCCAACGATAATAAATTTCTTTGCACTTTCTTTTACAATTTTTTACAAAATACACCTGTTCCATCTTTTAAAGCAGAAGGAAAGGTAAAAAATAATTAAGTTTTATCGGAAAGGTTTATGTAAATACAGCCATAAGCACAGAAAAGCTATAAAAAAAACACAAGATTTCTCGTCTTCTTGTGTACACATGTTCTTCTGTGTCAGGCTTTCTGCTCTCAGAAAAAACTTTCAGGGCACTGCTCGAGTCTGCTCATTTTGCTGCTCTCCCCCTCTTCCCCTCCCTTTTTCTCCACCCCCTCCCATCATCTCTTGCTCTCCCAACTGTTCTGTCTAATCTGAGCTACCGGTATCTAGAGCTGCAGCACTGAAGCTACTGAGACCAAGCTAAGAAGACAAACAGAGGGAGCTTCTAGGGCTATTAACTCAGGTTTAGTAAAGCTTTCTGCAGAATAAATATAGCATTATAGCTTGCACTATTGTGATTTATCTATTGCCAATAAATGCCAAAATGACTTTCCTTTTTCCTTAAACATAACAAAAATTGCAACTTTTTTCAAAGTCTTTTACTGTCTTTTGAGATTTTCCAATGTGATTGTGTTGCTATGTTACTCTCCACAAAAACACCTCCAAAGGAGTCTGTTCATATTTATGAAATACATATTTTTATGAAAATAAAAGAACCTGGCCTATGTTTAAAATATTTAGTTCAGTGTTCCTGACAGACACTGGGTTCTCAATTCTGCAAGGCCGACGAGCCCTTTGTCTGTCTGCATATATTTCCAATAATATCAGAGTTATATGTTTATTTCTTGCATGCAAGCTGCTAAAAATACAGTATGTGGTTTATGCTCCTCTATTTTCCAAGTGATTGGAAAACATTTCCATAATTTCCATTGTGTATATCAGTGCTGCATAACACTGCTGGATTTTCACATACTAATGGGGTGGCTTCAAAAAGCCTTTTTCCCCCCACAAACACCTTTCATATGATAATGTTACTGTCACAATTATTCAAAAAACAATCAGTGAGCAGCTAATAAAAGACCACAATACACTGCACTATATTAGGTTTGCTAGAAAAAAAACCTAACAGGTTACAACATTTCCAGAATCCAAATGCATAGTAGTAGATGTGTGTTACATTTGTTACAGGTAGTGACTGCATATTTTACTCATACTGACATGTTCCAGGTTTTTACAACGATATCTGTTTAAAAACTTGCCTGGCATCTAGTGTGATACAAAATCTGGCACAAGGTGCAGAGCCATATGGCAGGTGGTAAATATAGAGCCTGTTGCAGTCTGTGTCCATCACTGCTTCCTTACTTGTACATCTAAATGTTAGGGGACAGTTAGGAAGCAGAAGAGGGCACCTATGTGCCTCTCACCTCCAGCCTCTCATGAATATTGGGCTGCCAAATGCAGTAGTGCTGTATTCATGGGGGAGACCACAAGTCTCTGTGCTTCAGAACAAAGCACAAAGACTTGTGGCAATTCATTTAGGCTGGAAGGCCAGTCAGGCTAATGTGTTGGGAGTAATACAGGCAACTACAGGGCAGGGCTGATGAGCAGCAATGTGTTAATTCTCCCCCACAAAATAAGCACTAGGAAAATCCTTCTGCTTATACTGAAACGTTCCTGTAAAAACTGGAATCAGTTTGTATCAGTTTAATTTAACTGATTTAATGTGAATTAGTGTAATAAAAGGTCTAAAGTTTGCCTACATCTAGTAACTAACAATAAAAACAGCTGACCACTATAGGCAAAGACACATGCAGTGATTAGTAGCTGCAACTTTTTAAAAAGTTGCAGCAACTAATCTACACAGCAACGACTTATACAGTAAACTATGGCAGGAAAGTCGCCACGATTAGTCACCGCGACTAACTTTTTAAAAAATCACTGCATGTGTCTTTGCCATAAATGCTGCCTGCTGATTGGTTGCTGTAGGTTACTAGACAGATAGTACACTTTGGACCTTACATAAACCCAAAGAATATCAGTTTGCACTGATTCAGTGAATGGTCTCATTATTTGAGTAAATTGAGGGAATAAGCATTTCCAATTTTGTTGTATGTCTGGCACAGTGTATCCCATATCATTAGGGCCAAATAACAGTTCACTACATAGCAATAATAAGCAGAAAACAGTGCAAAGATTAGATTCAGCTGTTGCAGGTGGCAACCATAAACTCAGCAGGGCACTTCAGTCCTGTAATCATTGCTTTCTTATCAGCAACAGGCATAATCAGTGCTAAATATATAAGCTTAGATTTCATCCCATTTTGCAGAAATATTGTGTTAACGATACTTATTTTTTTTAGATTTGTCATGTCAAATTTATTGTTGCTACTAACCAATTGAATTTTTGAAAACAATACAGGTCTTATGTAGGAAAAACAAGAATAAAAAAAAGTTCAACCCCAATACTGTGTCCCCCAGCAACTGTTAAGCATTTAATGTTGAATGGTTTAATGCCATTAAAAATAATAAAGAAACAAAAAAGTTTTTTTGACTCAAACCTTTCTGTTTACTTTTGCCTTTGGCATTTCTTGCAGAATCAAAAAACTTTAGAAAATTACATGTTAGTAAACCATAAGAAGTGTTCTGTGGGCGAGTGTAATACAAATATACAAATGAACAAAGTTTCTGCAGTACAACCTTTGCTAATATTTTTTTCTTTCTTAACATTTTAAAAAAGGGAGATGCGTGCATATCTGGGCAGTAGCTACTAATTCATATTGCAATGTACTTCACTTGTAGCTGGTTGGTCATAATGGGCCTGATTCACTAAAGGGCGATAAAACGTGCGCTATTTTTATTGTGCCCCAAAAATTTTACCGCGTTTTGTCGATTTTTCGCACGATTCACTATAAGCATACTCGCGCTTTTTTACGCGCGATATTGCATGCGTTATTTAACTCGCGAAAAGACTATTTCAATGCGGTATTTGCCGGTACATGTGCTAAATTACGCGAATAATCGCCGCATATGAATGGTAGCATAGAAATAGTGTATAAAAATTGTTGCCGCATATAAATGATGTATATAAATATTAGCCACATATAAATGGTATCATATAAATAGTAGATGCTTATAAATAGTAGCCACTAGTGATGAGCAAATGTGTTCTGGTTATCTTTAGTGAAAAATTAGCAAATCTTTCGAAAGATCCACGAAACGGCAAAAATATTGTGCGGGCAAAAAAATTGTTGCTGTGACTATTATTTTTTGACGCTTGTATAAATTTTTGGATGTGCGGTGAATTTTTGCGTGGCAAATTTTTTCATGCGTTTGGCCATTGGCGGAATGTTTTGAGAAACGCATGAAAAAATCCGCCGCGAAAAAAATTCAACGCACATCCAAAAATTCGCTGCGAATCCATGTCTGGCGAAACATTTCATCACTTGTAGCCAAATAGAAATAGTCGCGCAAATGAACGCACGCCATGTTAGCCATACACGCCAATACTTGCAGAAAATTACTGTATTAAAAATGAACATTTCGCTGCAAACTGGCGGCTGCGTCACTCTAGGGGAAACACATACTTGAATAAATAACACTGTAAGTCCATATTTTATTGCAAAAAATCATTTACTGTACTTTTGTATAATTTTTCGCCTGCCTGTAGTAGGTGTTAATTTTCGCATAGCCGAATGCGATATTTAGCGCGCAAAAGTTATAGTGAATCATGCGATCGTATTCTTTTCAGCGCGGAAATTAACGCAAAACGGTAAAACTAGTGCGAGAAATAACCCATGCGAAAATGGCGATTTTTCGCACGCGATAATACTATGGTGAATCGCGCGCAAATTATTTTGCGTTTTTTAACGCGAAAAAGCGTGCGATAATTTTTATCGCCCTTTAGTGAATCAGGCCCAATATTCTTAGTCATTTTTGTACTTCTCTTGACCCAGTAGTCTGAATTAATGTGAGCGAAAACTGCTTGTGTATACATTTTGCTGATTCACGCATAGGGAACGGTTGGCACACAAGATGAGCAAGATAAATTTATGGGCTGTTAGAATTAGAGGCAAGCATAATGGTAGTGAAAAATGCATAGTAATGAAAGTTAATATAAGATTTTAATTGTTTGTGAGCCTGCCGTTCAAAAAACAACAACAGGCTGACATATAAATCTTGTTACATGCAGAATTCACATGAATTTACATACTCGATTTTCGAGAGTAAGTTCTTCACATCCTATTAAAATCTTATAATTATGAATTATAACTAAATCTCCTTGATAGTCAACTTACAATATTATGGCTTCTGGAGAGAATAACTTTCATGTTGGTTCGGTGCAATGAACACAAGTATCTTACTCGAAAAAGTACAAACAAATGGTCATTAATCAATTTTTTAAAAAAAATCCTAATCTTATTGGATTACATGTTATGATTTCATTGCAGTGATATAACTGAGAATGACGACTGGGGCCATAAAAGCTTGGTGCGATTAAAATGAAAGATACGTTTATTGGTGCATATCTCATACAAGATGTGGGTGGGTAGCCAGATTTTGATGGGATGACACTCAATTAAATAGGTACACTGTATTGTAATGAGTTTTTATAAGCTTGTAATCATTTTATGGAAAAGTGTTACAGTAAACTTTAAGGCAAAGCAATAAGTTAAAGGCTAGCAATAAACTCACTTAACATTTTTAAACAATTATTCAGATGATGTTTTTCTTTAGCAGAAATTCCAGCTTTGCCATAAGACAGTGCTGTCCAACTTTGAGAAACATGCCTCAGGCAGCAGCTCCGTGGAAGTTACCAGTGGAGGCAAAAAGCCACTCCTAGTAAAATTTTTTAAATTGGAATTTCAAATCTTCTAGTTCAGATAGCGCAATTGAACTCTCTGCATGTGATGCGACCACCCTCAACCCGTGATGGAGCTTCTTTAGGGGGTGAAGGGGGGCGGCATCTGAAAGTCTGCCTCAGACAGCCAGGGGTGTAGAATCAACCCTGGTTCTGCTGATAGGCTTCAGGGGAGAAGGGAGGAGATGACATTACAACAGCTTGCAGTGCAGCAGTAAAGAGTGACTGAAGTTTATTAGAGCACAAGTCACATGGCTAAATGTACCTGGTAAACAAAAAAAAATGCCTAGCTCCCAGTGAAATTTCAAAATTAAATATAAGAAACTATTTGCTCTTTTGAAAAATTGATTTCAATGCAGGATTCTGCTGGAGAAGCTTTATTAGCTGATGCATTTAAGAACATATGACAGTTCAATTTTGCCACCAGCTTTTTGGTAAAAAAAACAATTTGCCATTAAATTACTCTGACATAGTTTAGCCTTTACTTTTGATTAATATCATACACAGAATAAAGCAGTGCAGGTAACTGAAACATATAAAGAAAGAATGATTAACATTTATAGCAGTAGCTGTCTGGTGAGAAGAGATGCACAATTCAGCACTTTGCAGATCACTGGCTAGGTTAACACAGTTCAGCCATGAACTACTTTAATGTGCAGCGTGAATCAGTTCATCAGTGCAGGAGACATATGTATATTTACATAGTTAATCTGGGATGTAAAAAAAAGTCACCAGTCCATAAAGTTAAACTTTTAAGTGTCCCATCATCAGACCACATTTGTTGACTGTGCCTCTGTCTAAACACACATGCATATTTAATATAGAAATGCTAATAAATACACACAAATTTACATAAATATATACTTAACTAAACATACACATATGTACATACATAATACTCACTGGAGCCCTGGATATGTTTTACCTGCTCAACAATATATCCAGGCTTCACAATATATCGGGCATCAAAATATATCTAGGCACAACATTTCACAACATTTTCTGCTCTGTTTTTCAAGAACAATTTTCTTTGCTTCAGAAGAAAAGAGTGGTCATTTACTACAACTTTAGATCTTATTCAGCAAGCAACATTTCCCTGCAGTCTGGCTGCGGACTGCACCTTACACTGGATAAAAAAAAATCTGGCACAAGATGTAGACTGCAGCATCAGACCACTCAGGCCAGTCTTGTCCTTACCATTTGCAATAGGACAGGTGGTAAGGAGAGGACCCTGTTGTGGCCTGCACATTCTGCCACTCCATAGCAGCAAATCTTAGGAGATGTGTAGGAGGTGAGAATGGGAACACCCACATGCCTCCCCTGTGCATCCCTCATGAATACAACATTTCTAAAGGTATGCAGCATTGTATTCATATGGGGAACTGCAGGTCTCTGTACTCCAAGATGGGCCGAAGAGACCTGCCACATTGCCCTGTTTTTGTTTGTTTTTTTAAAAAAAGTTTTGGAGGTCATAAATAACCTTTCATCCGTTAATGGATCTAGCCAGCGCCAGATTTCTGTTTGGGGCAGTCAAAGGCTGCCCCATTCTCTTAAACTAATGCCACCCTAGGCCCGGGCCTTTGTGGTTTTGCCACAAATCTGGGCCTGGATGTAACAGCGTAACCTCATGTTTATTTCTGCAGAAAAAATATATCACTCTGTTTGTTTAAAATGACCTCAACTTACTAGTAAAGAGTCACTTCTTGTCCTCTCTGAAGCACTTTGTTGTTCATTTTCCTGCTTAGAAATTTCCCTACTGTGGACAGGCATCCAAAACTGCACTGCATATTCAATGAACTGCATTGCTCTGCACAATTTAGTATGATTAGCTTGGGTTGCTCCATCTTATGGTGTTCCCATTAAACCCACATATGTGTCTTACTTTAATTTGACATATTAAACTAACATATGAGAATATTAGATGTTCAAAATGTGCTTATTTAATTTACTGGGAAGTGGCACATATTGGCATCACCAGTAACTGTGACTTTCTTTGGCCTTTTAAGGAGAATTTAAGCTTAACTAAAGAAGTAGGCTAGAAATGTTTTATATGTTTTGGGCTTCTGTACCAACCCAAGGCAACCACAGCCCTTTAGCAGAGAAGATCTGTGCCTCCAGAAATGCCCCCATTTTCTTTTCTGCTGATTACTGCACATGATCTGTGCTGCTGTCAGTCACAGGGCTTAGGGACCGACTCACAATTTATCATGCATAGAGAATATAAAGGTGACAATATAAGACTGATTAGTAATTGATACATATAATTACTACATGGCAGCTCTGAAACCAGTGCAGTTAACATCAGAGTTAAATAATCAGCCCTATAGCATCAGGTCATTTGACATGCCAGTCTCATTTTTTGTTAATAATTTGATAAGTTGATAATTTGTGAAAACCCCTAAGCTTAGCTTCTCAACAGCTGCTCAGAGCAGACTGAGAATGTGAGTGTTGTAGATACTTCTAATAGAATCCAAGATGGGGAGCTCCTGTGACAAGCTTGAAGGCCTGGATCCAGTGTCGGACTGAGATGCCAGGGGCCCACCAGAGAAACCTTGGACCATAGGCCCACTTTCTGAGCTATTATTCCTCCTCTCCTCCTGAACCCTCTTTATTATCCAAGTCTCTTTTCTCTATCCTTCCATCTCTTTTTCCCATACAGAAATAGGGCATGGCCATGCTATTGGCCAAATAGTTGGAAGCAAGAGGGCCCACTAAAGCTGGCCATACAGATGGTCGCACGAAACATCGTCAGATCGCCACGTGTGTGGCCACCTTAACACCTGGGCCCACCGGGAGTTTTCCTGGTATCCTGGTGGGCCAGTCTGACACTGCCTGGATCATTGCTGTTATAGAGATGCTGAGCCATTAGACTGGTGTAGTAAGTTAAATATATAAAATATGGCATTTCTAGACATATTCATTTTTAGGGTTTTGTTCTCCTTTAAGGATAGTAGATACAAGGACAGATACAAAGGAAAGTGGAAAAAGGTTGCTCTCTTGGTTCTACTGTTCTCCTTTTATTGCATGTACAGAAAAAGGGATTGGTAGTTGCCAAATTGACGTGCGCTACAATTCTTTTGATGCGCATCTTTTTTTTTGTCGCCCAAAACTTTTTTTGTCACGCTGCAAAATTCCATGGTTAATTTTTGTGCAAAAATTTGCAGAGAATCGATGTCTGGCAAAAAATTTCACTCATTACTACTGATACATATACATACAGTACATATATGGCTGATAGAAATATCCGATATATATACATCATATAAAAATATCAGAAATTATAAAAAAAATATTGTTTATAAATTACATTTATGGTACACACACACAGATATATATATATATATATATATATATATATATATATATATATATATATATATAAATACATACATACACACACACACACACACACACACACACACAGAAAGACAGACAGAGAGAGAGATATGTAGATATATCTGAAAATGTTTCCCCTGAAAGTAGTTATAATCTGCTGAACAGTGTGCAACTCAGTTAAATGTTACCCTGCAATTTTCCCTTCCATCTATTTCAACTTTAAGTGACTGCATTAAAAGTCATCCCAGTTCCTCTCAGTAGGCATTCTGGACATTAAGACTATTTTTCTCTGTGTTGCCAAGTGGACGAAGGCAATGCACTACTTAGTACTGAAAAATATATATATGTTTATCTTTCTGTTGCAGATTTTCTCTCTGAAGAGGCAGATCCTCTTAAAACTCACATTTATTTTATCCTCAGATTAAGATTTCCGAACACAAAAAAGTATTTTAGAACCCCGTTTATCTTTAAAGATTCTGTCACCAAACACCAACTAGTCTAGACGATGAGGACAAAAGTCGTATCTAAGACTTTAGATCTTTTTAGTTTATAGAGTGATGTGCTTGTCAGGTGACATCAGGCTATCTTGCGTTCAGCGTTGGCTTAACAGAGCATATATTAAATCCCTCAGGATAGACAGTACTTCACTGTTTTGTTCCACAGCTGCAGCGCTCAATCATCTTGTAAATAAAGAAAAGTGATCTAATTCAAATGTGCAAATGAGAGCAAGCCCCTAACCATTTATTTAAGGTAGAAAGGATTTGATAAGAGAATTAACCCTCAAAGGTTGAAGAAGTCCTCCGCATATATGTATAATAACATTTATTTTACATTTAACAATGGCTTTTGTTAAAAAGAAGATATTGTTTCACGTAGCCACATAAAAGGTATTTCCAATATTATTTTTTTGTTACTTTGACTTATAGTAACTTTACGTTACATAATGGATGTGCAAACTGTAGTTAAACTGCCCCCTCCTAGGATTTACCTGCAATATCCAGCATCTGGCTCCTCACTCGGTATTTATAACATAATTATTTAGATCACAATTACCAAAATATTCAAATTGCAAAACATAGGGATGACAAACTGATTTTGTTATTTTCATTTATGTAGATGGTCACAGATTATTATGTATATTGTACAATGGACATCTAATTCCATCTCTTGTAAATTTATCATATTGATGTAGAAAAGTATTGCTTTTGCTTAGCTCAACCCAACATTGAAGGTTAAGGCCAAAAGTAATTTGCCAATATCTTGATTGTAACTATAGTAATTATAGTATGACAGACATATCAATAAAAATAATATATAAAAAAATCTGCTGATGAATTTTCTGAGCACCCAATAAAGAACCTCTTTACTAAAATCTAATTTAGGCCTTTACATTTTTAGCTTAATACACATTATCTGACTGTTCAGCTTGTGGGCCTATTGTGCTATTAAAACTAAATTAAGCCAGTGTATGATCACCTTTAATAACAATTAATAATAAATTCAATTATAAATTAAGAGAGAACTAAACCCTTAAAACAAATATGACTATAAATAGCATATTTTAAATACTGGACTTAATGCACCTACCTAAAGTTTCAGAATCCATATAAAAGTAATATTCCAGGCCTTCAAAATTGTCACAGAAGCTCATCCCTCTTCAATTCTGTAAGGAGTGTCAGTGACGCACACATGCTCAGTGTGTTCTATGCAGAAGAATAGTGATGTAGCAAACATCGCCGAAAATGTTCGCGAACCCGTTCGCGGACTTTCGCCAAAACTCGCGAATATTCGCGAACTTTGCGAACCCCATAGACTTCAATGGGAAGGCGAACTTTAAAACCTAGAAAAGCCATTTCTGGCCAGAAAACTGATTTTAAAGTTGTTTAAAGGGTGCCACGACCTGGACAGTGGCATGCAGGAGGGGGATCAAGGGCAAAAACTTCTCTGAAAAATACTTTGTAAAAAAACCGCCAAAAAAAAAAAAACGCAAAAAAAAACCCGCCAAAAAATAACGCCAAAAAAAACCGCAAGCTATTCCTATGTATATGCATAGGCGATAAAACGCAGCGAAAAAACGCGGCGGAAAAACCAAGGCGAAAAAACGCGGCGCCAAAAAAAATCACAGCGAACCCAAAGTGGCGAACATCGGCAAAAGTCCGCAAATTTGCACGAACGCGAACACCCGATGTTCGCGCGAATTAGTTCGCCGGCGAACAGTTCGCTACATCTCTACAGAAGAAGCTAAGCTTAGGGGTTGTTGCAAACCTTTAAGCAGAAAATGAGGATGGTACAGAGCTGATTATTACATTATGATGCTAAACATACTGGCTTCAGAGGTGCCATGTAATGAGACTTTGAATTAATTACTAATTAATATATATACTTCGATATATATACTGTATATTGTGAGTTGGTCTCTAAGCTCATGTAACTTACTGCAGATGAGCAGAACAGAAGATGGGGAGATACTAAGAGCCAAATTCCTCTGCACTCACCCATTATCTATCTATCTATATCAAAAATGCAAAAAAGGTTAAAACTCCCAAATGGTTGCCTTTTTATTGGCCACCACTGGGATCACCTGACTGCAACTGGGAATGATAGGAGCTACAATATAGAGCTGGCCACTGCTCCTGTATAAATTACACCAAAAAGGGCAAAGTTGTGCTCACCACTAAATTTTAAACCATTAGGTGATTGCAATGAGGTTGTGACCACACAATTCATATGGACAAATACAAGAGGTCCTCTGCACTATATACAGGACATTAAGACATTCTGTGCATTAAGCTACTAAAAATGCCCTCCTCTTTAAACAAAACAGGGATTGTTTGTCCATAAAGAAAAAAAGAAATTCCAGCTGGAGACAGTCCTACACTCACTTTCATCTGATTCATTAGGAATTCTACTGTTTCATTATACACTTTTTCATAGGGACTATGTTTTACCTGCAACTTGCTTGCTTTCAAGGTTAAAACTCCTATATGGTTTCCCTTTTTGTTTCCTATCATTCCCAGCTACAGTCAGGTGCTCCAGTGTTGGCCTTAGCAGATGTAAACTAAACACATAATTTATATTAAAGCATGCTGACTGAGCTCTGTGTTATTAAAGGGAAAGTTTACTTTCAGAATGAATGCTAAACCAAAGGATAATTTATAATAAGTGACCAAACTGGCATATACATATCAGTAAATATTGCCCTTTTACATCTTTTACCTTAAGCCACCATTTTGTGAGGGTCTGTGTGCTCCCTCCCTTTATCACCTGACAGGAAATAATGCAGCTCTTGCATCGTCGAAATTGCACTGCTCCCCATTTGACTCAACCCATTTGACCCAACCCCTTACCACCTATCCCCAATAAAACTCAGACAACTTGGTTGAAAAGAGAAAGCCGCAGTTGTTTATACCATAACAGTACACTTAAATTAACATATATAACATTGATAACTTTAACCAAATCATTTGTATAACAAACATTTTCTTCACACAACAATTTTGCCTTACTCACCCCCGGGGGAGTATGGGGACAATGGCGGGGGGCCTTTGAGGGGTTGTGGGGCCCCTGGGGTGACAGCCCCAGTGGGCCCTGCACCCTCCAGTCCGACCCTGTTCACAGCCCCTGGGTAGAGGGTAGGAGGTGGGGTGCCCCTCCTAGCCCAGTCAAGCCCTGCTTCCCTACACTACACTATGGGACACATTTACTAATCCACAAACGTCTGAAAAGCGTCCAAATGCGTTTTTTTTGTAATGATCGGTATTTTGCGATTTTTTTTGTAAATTGTCGCGACTTTTTCATAGCCGTTCCGACTTTTTCGTAAATTGTCGCAACTTTTTCGTAGCGTTACGACTTGCGCGGATTGTCGCAACTTTTTCGTAGCCATCGCGCTGAGTACGAAAGTTTCGGATTCATTCTAGCTTCAGTATCGTGACTTTCCTTGGGCCAAGTTGGAGCTGCAGAGTGCCATTGAGTCCTATGGGAGGCTTCCAAAATCATGCAAAGTCTGAAAGTTTTGCCCGCCGTTTACGAGCGCTCAATACGAAAAAGTTGCGACAATATACGAGCAAATCGTAACGGCTACGAAAAAGTCGCGACAATTCGCGCAAGCCGTAACGGCTACGAAAAAGTCGCACCAATTTACGAAAAAGTCGTAGCGGCGACGAAAAAATCGCAAAAAATACGAAAAAGTCACAAAATGTTCGTTTCCAATCCAAATTTTTCCCATTCGAATTTGTGGATTAGTAAATCAGCCCCTATGGGTCATTGGGCTCGAAACTGTAACAGGAAGAAGTGTGGGAGCAAAAGACAAAGCTCTGCCCATTCATTGGCGGCTATAAACTAGCATGTATGCATGCTCTTGGTCTTGGTGTGGGAGCACAGTGAATCGTATGAGCCGGAGGGCGGCACTTATTAATTTAACTAAGGGCAATTGCATACCATAGAAGTATATTGGCTGGCATATACAAATATTTTGTTTAGCTACTATTAACTCTAAAAATAATATACAATTATTATTGTTAAATTTGTCATATTTTCTACCATGCATTGTTGTTTAGTTGTAACAAGCACTGTATTGAGAGCCATGGCTGAATTAATTTAGTTTTAAGCACTTGAACTTTTGCCATATGCTTAGATTTAAAGGCTCAGGTGGCAGTGCTCATTATGGTAGGTAAACAGCAACTCTCTGACACTTAAACCATTTGCTGATTCTCATAGGCCACTTATTTCGCCTGACAGCACCTTTGATATTTCCGTATTTGAAGTTGAATTTAATAGATGTCAATGAAATTTGAAAACACAGAACTACCATGTTAAGTCCATAACATTTCACACAAAGCAGAATTATATTTCTTTTAGTATGCTCTAGAGCTTTTTCAGCTTATTCAAATGATGGGTCTGCCATTTCTGGGAGATGATTCATTCATAGGATATTCAGTTTAAAAGATCAATGTCTGCAGTTGCAATCAGCTTTAGATACTGTTGTATTGTAATAAAAAATTGCCTCTTGTCTGAAACTATTGTGATTTTTCTGCTGTAGCTATAAGTCTGTAAACCTACTAGCATGCCAGTTATGGAGGGAGTACCCGTGAATAAAAGGAACAGCAGAAACTCTATTCATGAAAGGGGATCACAAAAATAGAAAATAAATGTAAATTGCAAAAGTGCACAGAGAAGCAATTTTGTAATTTTCAATTACTATGTTTACTTAGTACCGTATATATATTTGAGTTTAGATCCAACAAGTGTGGGTGTGAAACACCTATACGCCATTTGGATGTCCCAGTATCTCTAAGAGAAGTTTTGTTTGCATTATGTATAGATTTGCAAATGTTACAAAATGGGAATATACTTCAACATTGTTCTTCAGAAGCTATAGCAAGAAATCTGGTGCTATACCCTTGAAATATGCCATGGTGCAGTGGGTCATAGAAGGCAACATTGTGTAGTGTTCATTTTAGTTCGATGCAGATGAAACTAGCTATGATCATTGCCTTAATGCCAAGATCCTCAATTCATATGAAATTACAAGGCTGCATATGGCATCATATAAAATGTGGCAGAAACACAGGATATCAGTGTTAGATGCATCTTGAATTAAATGGTAAATAATAAAAAAAAAAAAACAATTATAAATGTAAGATGCTGAATGTTCATACCATCAATTCCAACAAGAAACTAGACAGTTAAACCAAGAATGTATTAGAATGTATCCCTACTTCCCCCTCCTTTTCCTCCCTCCTTCTCACTTTCTTCCATCTATCATTTCTCTTGTTTATAAGAAAATCAATAAAAGTTGACTATTAAAAAAAAAAGAATGTATTAGTTATGCTTGGCCATGGATTCATGGTTTGACAGGTGTCTTAATTGGGCATTTTATTTGGATTTCTAAAAATGTATTTTCCAAAAAAATAATTTTTAATTGTTTAATTAATTGTTGACCTTCACAGATATTGCCTTGCCACACGTGGTGCAGCACAGGTCAAAGGGAAAGATCAGTGGTTTTAAGAATTTTAGGGTGTTAGTGATGGTGATTTATTACGTTCTATGATTCCTCCATATTGCAGAGTTTCAATGTTGTGCGTAATGGATTTCACACTAGAAGTACACCCTGCAATAAATGCTGTATGTATTTTTAAACCCTGGAAAATCCTTATTCTCTCTGTAATAGCTGTACACTCACATAATCAACAGTAAGTAGGGGGCATAGTTCAAAGTTTCTTCTGCATCGATTTGTGAGAATGTAGTAAGTAGTGTACGACAAATATCTTTTTTTTGTTTTAATATGTATTCCTTCATTATTTAACATTCCTTTTATGAGACCCTCTGTATGAACACAAGTTAAATTATAAGGAAAGTAAATTAAGATTTTACCAAAGGAAAAAAAAAGAATGTCATTCATCAATTTGGATAAACAAAGCTATAAACATATAGAATTTTCTTTATGTAATTTTAAAGAAAGCATCAGTTAAGATATATATTTATATCTTTATCAAAGAAAACTTGTCTAATAATATATAATGGGTATCTACCACCTTCCACTGAATTTTTTTTTAAGTCAGTCTGTGGCTTAAGAAGTGTGAGTACTATTACGGTGTTTGCCTTAAAAGCTAAAAGGTACAAGAAATATTTTTTAGGAAAAGAGATGGTATTAACTTATCATGTCTTTGTCACATGCTGTTCCCAGTTATACTTTTGTTTGCCCTTTCTGTGATGATGTGCCATAGTACAAGTCATTCCATCACATCATTGCTAGAGCATAATGACGGTGAGCGTCAGTTGTGTTTGTAGATTATTCTTCAAAACACTTACTGTGTTCCAGGTATTAGATAAACATGGCAGCGCTTGTCATTAAAATAACAGTGTTCTGGAAGGTGAGTTCCAAAGATATATTTTTATGGAATATACTTTTATATTTATTCTCTCTTGTTCATTTCTAAATTAAAACAAAATTCTGTTACTTTTCTCAGTAAAAATACATTTATGTTGCTGTCTAATCTTTCTTTGTAACTATGCCTTTTTTACTTAATTGTGAATTTGTGTGTGAGACAATAATGACAAATCATTGTACATCTGACTTAATGAACCATAGCAAAGTCTGTCTTAATAAAATGTGCTCTGATGCCTTTGCATCCTGTCAGACCAGCTTTATGCTGATGTTATGCTAAATTAACCTACATGCTGACAGTATTGTTGGTGGAAAAGGAAGACATTAGTTTGTCTGATGTATCTTTACACAGATCCAACCAACAGTCACTGAGTGTTGGAAAAAGCAAACAAACATTGCTTGTGCATCATAAGCTTTAAGGGGGTGGGAAATAAAGTCTTTGTAATACCAATGAATTATTCTACAGGCATTAAAGAAATTTATGAGAGAGATCATGGTACATGTGGTTATCTGGCTGAATTATAATGGAAATATATAAACGTGCTGCAGATGTTTCTCTTTTTTTGCGAAATGTCCTTTTTTAAATATAAATGTTTTTTTTTTTAGAATGCAGCCTCAATTCCTACTTCGAACAACCCAACTTTTGTCAGTTATGCATTGAAATTGTTGACAGAGCAGGCTCACAGCGACTCACAGCGTGATTGCATTGTTTGCTGCAAGAAAAATAATGTTGAGGCTGAGGAAGTCACAAATCATGAAATTTCTAAACAAGTATGAGGAGAAATAATAAATACTAGAAGGCTTATTAATTATTGCCCTGGATTCAAGTGTAAGAACACTAACAGATACTAAATTGCTTTTTCTTGTTTCCAGGGCATCACGGCATGCTGTGCCAGGTTGAAATTCTGCAGCAAGAGGCAAATCTTAGTATTACATTAGTTAATTCTGTATTTAATGGCAGCCCCTGAAACACCCAAGTTTGTAAGAAAGTCTTAACATCCTGCCCATCACCTGCTCATATACTGTATATGCAGCTGGCACTACAATACACCCATTTTTAGAGCTTTATTTTATTATGCAGACTCGAGCAGAGAGGCATAACTACTGATGTGTAGTGTGGTTAGGACAAATACATTTACTTTGATGGATCTGATTTTTTCTTATATTTCAAGTTAATGTTTTAATAAACTTGTTCATATTATCTGTATGCAAGTTTACTTGGTATGTGGGTTTCGTTTTGTAATATTTGTTAAGTTTTAGTTAAGAGCACTCATGCCACTTATGGCATGAAATTATTTGCATATAGAGTACTTTTAAAAGCACCTATCATCAAGTCCAGAGGTAGGAAATCATATTTATAATAGCACTGGTGCAAGAAGGCAGGCTTTGCCTGGAACTTCTTCCAGCTGCAGTGCACCGCATAGCCTTCTCTATGAAAACCAAAGGGGGTTCAGTTTGTCAACACATATTTATGGAGTAAGTACTGTACATCCTGTAGAGTGAATTTAAGGGCTTTAACATGCTGAACTTAAATATCCTTATGTTATTACACCCTCTCAGCAAATTCTTGATAAAGCTGGTAATTGTTAAAGAACCTTAGGGTTGATTCACTAAAGGTCGATAAAACGTGCGTTATTTATAGCGTGCGTTAAAAATTTTATCGCGTCTAATTTTTTGCGAATTAATGCACGATTCACTAAAAGCATACTTGCGTTAATTTACACGCGATGCTGCTTGCGGTATTTTAGTCCCAAAGACTATTTTTGTGCGGTATTTGACGGAACGCGCGCTAATCAACACACAGCGTACAAATAGTCGCCATGTTAGCCATACATGCCATTACTTTTGGAAAATTACTGTACTGAAAATGACCATTTCTCTGCAAACTGGAGGCTGCATCACTCTAGGGCCAACACATACTTGAATAAATAACACTGCAAAGTCCATATTTTATTGCCAAAAGCTCATTAACTGTACTTTTCTATAATTACCGTCTGCCTCAAGTAGGTGTTAATTTTCGCACTGACAAACGTGATATTTAGCGCGTCTGAATGCATCTGTGAATCATGCGTTAATGTTATTTCGAATTGCGCGTTTTTTTCACATCAATTTTAATGCAAAAAAGCGTACGATAAAACTACCCACCTACGGGTGGGCGATATCAGGAGAATCCCGTGTAATTCGATTGTTTGGCCCTGGGGCCAAACGATCGAATTATTATGACGGGCATAGGTAAAGTTGGTCCAGGGATCGCATCAATGAGCCTATGCGGTCCCCGATCCGACTAGATTTTCTAACCTGTCCGATTGAGATCTGGCCGATTTCAGGCCAGATATCGGTTGGGCAGGCCCGTTGGAAGTGGCCATACACGGGCCGATTAGCTGCCGAATCGGTCCAAGGGACCGATATCGGCAGCTACTATCGGCCCGTGTATGGGGACCTTTAGGAGGGTATGAATGTGCAAATAATTTAGTGTTGCAGGTTAGTGTATAGGTTCATAAAACAAGGTGATACCCAGTTTGCTGTCAAATTTGTAAATCTGAATAGTTTTAAAAAAAGTATCTTGGTGCTGCTAAACACCATAGTGTTTTTACCTAGTCCTGCGCTTAAGAGCAAATGCCCATACCTAGGGGCTGATTTACTAAGACACGAATTCGAATCCGAATTGGAAAAATTCCGATTGGAAAACGAACATTTTGCGACTTTTTCGTATTTTTTGTGATTTTTTCAGCGCCTTTACGACTTTTCGGAAATTATCGCAACTTTTTCGTTACCAATACGATTTGCGCGAAAAAACACGAGTTTTTCGTAGCCATTACGACTTGCGCGAAAAAACGCGAGTTTTTCGTAGCCATTCCGAAAGTTGCGCAAAATCTGGCGATTTTTCGTAGCGTTAAAACTTGCGCGAAAAGTTGCGCCTTTTTCGTAGCGTTAAAACTTAAAAGGCGCGACGTTTCGCGCAAGTTTTAACTCTACGAAAAAATCGCGTTTTTTTCGCAAAAATCGTATTGGTAACGAAAAAGTCGCGATAATTTCCGAAAAAATTGCAAAATACCGATCATTACGAAAAAAACGCAATCGGACGCATTCAGCCCGTTCGTGGGTTAGTAAATGTGCCCCCTAGTGTACGCTTACCTTCTAATTTGTGCCTGTATGTTACCCAACCACTTATATTGTAAGCTCTACGGGGCAGGGACCTCCTTCCTACTGTGTCTCATACCACATGGCACTTACTCCCTGTGTATTTATACTTATTTATTGTATTTATTATAGTACTTGTCCTCACTGTGTGTAATTTTATATATTGTAAGATTGTATATTGCTGCGTACCCATGTGGCGCTTTAAAAATAAAGTTATACATACATGCATACATAGTGATTTTACCTGGAGGAAAAAGTTTGTAAGAATGCACTTAGGGCTTCAGGACCATCCTGCCAAAGTAAGAAACGGTCGTCAATATAGTGTCTATAGAATAGGATGGAAATGCCCATATGTGTAAAGTAAATTATGGGGTAACATTAAAACCCACAGCTGTTTCAGCTATTTCCGAAATAAAAATTACTTGCAAACATGAAGTTTTTGTGGGAAAGTGCCATGTCCAGAAGCTTGCAGATATACCGTATATACTCGAGTATAAGCCGATCCGAATATAAGCCGAGGTACCTAATTTTACCTAAGAAAACTGTAAAAACTTATTGACTCGAGTATAAGCCGACACCCCCAGTTACATGGGAGTAGGAGAAACAATAGGTTACCTCAAAGCAGTTCTAATGTGTAGCGCTGGCTCCTTCTGAAAGCTCAGACCCAAGCACAATGCACTGAGATGGCGCCTACACACCAATATTACAGCTACAAATACATTTGTTGGTTCAAGAACACAATTTTATTTGCTATGTAAACAGTGTAAAGCATGCTGTGGCTTCCCTTAATGGTACAACAATGTTATACACCATTACATAAACTGGAACTTCCTTAGGGGCATCTTTACTTCCACTTTCTGACCAGACCACATTATTAGCCCAATTATACACATACATTATGTAACCACTTGATATAGCAATTTAGCAATACAGACAGGCAGGTCAACAAACGGATAAAATGGTGTAGAGGCATAGTTGAAGGACTGTCTCATCAGCAGGGTCTGGGGGCGTATAAAAAACTCATGGTGGCGATTTGGGACATCAGTGCCCGATGAGACACCTACAGAATGGCCACCCAGCACCCTGCTATATTTCAGTGAGACCCAAATCAACTCCCGGTGTGCAAGTGAAGCAGCGGTACCTTGCGGTGTGCCCTGTCAGCAGCGCCAGAGGATCCGTAAGCCCAGCATATTTACGCTGCTCTTTAAATAAGCACATTGTTGCGGCAGCGCTCCTCTTAATTCCTACCTGTGTGTCTGCAAGGAGCCGTCGTGTAATCGCCTCGCCAGCTGCCGCATGACAAGGGTTAGAGGAACAGAGCGCTCTCGGCAGATTACAATAAGCAGCACACCCGACAGCAACAAGACACCACAACACCACGGTCTGGTAGTTTCGCGCTGCTTGGCCGGTCCTTAGAGTTGCGGGACAACCTCAATAAAGTCCGCGAATGGGTCCTTCTCCTGTGTAGGCAATACAACGCCGAGTCCGAGCGCTATCTGGCGGGAACGAGCAGCTGCGAATCCATTTACCATATATGCGCGTATATGCTCGAGTATAAGCCGAGGGTTCCTTTTTCAGCACATTTTTAGTGCTGAAAAACTCGGCTTATACTCGAGTATATACGGTACTTAACTGGGCTGAAGAAAATTATAAAAAAAAACAACAGCTGGGCTGACTTCTTAAATTTATTATTTTTGAAAATGGTCTAAATGATAGGAACGCTTGGGAAGTCAGTTTTTAAGTAATCCTGAGTTATTGATCAAGGCACATACTGTCAAAAATGAAGATTCAGGGCAAGGTCATGCACATATAATTATTAATAAGTAAATATCAATTACTCAGCATTTTGTTAGTATAGAACAAATATTTAGCATACAGTTTCCCAGTGTCAGTCTTCACACCCCTTATCAGCCACTCCCTCCTGATGCATTTCTTTCCATTGGGCACTTCATCAGAGGTGATGCGGCTTCGCCAATACGGATCGCCAATACGATATTATCGTGACTAATACGTTTTTTTCGTAAGCATTTTCGTGATATTTGCGATCAGCAGAAATTATCATATCAATCCAAATTTTTCCCATTCGGGATTCGAACTCGTGATTTCATGAATTAAGCCCTAAATATCCGCCTTTGTATTACAGGTCCTTTTAAAAAAATTAGCATATTGTGATAAAGTTCATTATTTTCTGTAATGTACTGATAAACATTAGACTTTCATATATTTTAGATTCATTACACACAACTGAAGTAGTTCAAGCCTTTTCTTGTTTTAATATTGATGATTGTGGCATACAGCTCATGAAAACCCAAAATTCCTATCTCAAAAAATTAGCATATCATGAAAAGGTTCTCTAAACGAGCTATTAACCTAATCATCTGAATCAACAAATTAACTCTAAAAACCTGCAAAAGATTCCTGAGGCTTTTAAAAACTCCCAGCCTGGTTCATTACTCAAAACCGCAATCATGGGTAAGACTTCCGACCTGACTGCTGTCCAGAAGGCCATCATTGACACCCTCAAGCAAGAGGGTAAGACACAAAAAGAAATTTCTGAACAAATAGGCTGTTCCCAGAGTGCTGTATCAAGGCACCTCAGTGGGAAGTCTGTGGGAAGGAAAAAGTGTGGCAGAAAACGCTGCACAACGAGAAGAGGTGACTGGGCCCTGAGGAAGATTGTGGAGAAGGACCGATTCCTGACCTTGGGGGACCTGCGGAAGCAGTGGACTGAGTCTGGAGTAGAAACATCCAGAGCCACCATGTACAGGCGCGTGCAGGAAATGGGCTACAGGTGCTGCATTCCCCAGGTCAAGCCACTTTTGAACCAGAAACAGCGGCAGAAGCGCCTGACCTGGGCTACAGAGAAGCAGCACTGGACTGTTGCTCAGTGGTCCAAAGTATGTCATTCGGAAATCAAGGTGCCAGAGTCTGGAGGAAGACTGGGGAGAGGGAAATGCCAAAATGCCTGAAGTCCAGTGTCAAGTACCCACAGTGATGGTCTGGGGTGCCATGTCAGCTGCTGGTGTTGGTCCACTGTGTTTTATCAAGGGCAGGGTCAATGCAGCTAGCTATCAGGAGATTTTGGAGCACTTCATGCTTCCATCTGCTGAAAAGCTTTATGGAGATGAAGATTTCATTTTTCAGCATGACCTGGCACCTGCTCACAGTGCCAAAACCACTGGTAAATGGTTTACTGACCATGGTATTACTGTGCTCAATTGGCCTGCCAACTCTCCTGACCTGAACCCCATAGAGAATCTGTGGGATATTGTGAAGAGAAAGTTGAGAGACACAAGACCCAACACTCTGGATGAGCTTAAGGCCGCTATTGAAGCATCCTGGGCCTCCATAACACCTGAGCAGTGCCACAGGCTGATTGCCTCCATGCCACGCCACATTGAAGCAGTCATTTCTGCAAAAGGATTCCCGACCAAGTATTGAGTGCATAACTGAACATAATTATTTGAAGGTTGACTTTTTTTGTATTAAAAACACTTTTCTTTTATTGGGCGGATGAAATATGCTAATTTTTTGAGATAGGAATTTTGGGTTTTCATGAGTTGTATGCCACAATCATCAATATTAAAACAAGAAAAGGCTTGAACTACTTCAGTTGTGTGTAATGAATCTAAAATATATGAAAGTCTAATGTTTATCAGTACATTACAGAAAATAATGAACTTTATCACAATATGCTAATTTTTTGAAAAGGACCTGTATATGTTACAAACTTCCTTACTTAAAACTTTTCACTTTTATCTGGCTTTACTGGCTATTAATATAGAAAGAAATAGTGATGTCAACACAAGCATGTCTGAGGGATAGTCAGAATAGTCAGGAAACATTAAGTAAGATTAATAATATTAAGTGGCAACATGTTTGGGCCAAACTAGATGTATAGTCTTTATATTGCAGAATTCATTATGTGGATGGCTTGAAGACTGTCCATTTATTGGCCTTTCTATTGAGGAGGTTTTGGTTGGGTCTATGAGTTTTAAGTGCTTCCAATTCTGATTTTGACAAATTACTGTAGGTTTTTTGTTATAGTACTGTTGTGAGATGGATTTACAGTCCTGTATAAATAGGCAAGAACATGTAGCAATAGAGGGGGGTATATTAGGTGGAGTTAGGTGGAATAATGCTGCACACTGGGGCAATCGGTTTTATCTTTTCAATGAAATTATCATTACTGTTGTTATTCACATGTTTATTGAATGAAATATTACTGTGTTTTTTTTACTCATGTTTACTGCACACTGTCTTTTTTAAACATTTTTTTGTTGGATTATAGAATAGGATCTCTTCAGCCCCCTCACAAAATGACCGGATCTTTGCATGTATGGCCAACTTTACTTTGACTACTTCCTTTTTTGGTGCCATTTTGCTTGGGGAGGGTTTATGGATTTGTGTCACTCACAATTTGACATGTTGTCCTTGAAAAAGGTCCCTGTTTTGTGACCAATACATTATTTGTATTCTCTCTTTAAAGGGATGCCAATATTATAAGCAAATATAGTTTGAAATGGAAGAATAAATTATTTGCAAGTACACAGTGTAATTTACTAATAAAAACCTACACCATTACAATTATGACAGATTCCCTTTAAGGTTATAAATGTGTGGTGGTCCATTTAATGAGCATATGTTATTGGTAGATTGACTACAGAGTATATTTTTTTTTGGGGGGGGGTGCATAATAGGCAAGAAAAACAAAAACTTTGCAGGGTTCTCAAGCAAATAATGTCTATGCTTCTACCAAGCTAATTCTTTGCAATGTTTTTTGAAATGTAAAAGCAAATTTGGTAGCTGAAAGTTTTTCTGGACGACCTCCCAGGTTATTATCTGCACCATGTTCCAGCATTACAGATGCAATTAAATTATATACAGTATTTTTTCAGTCTAATTACTAGTTTGCATGACATGTTCCCATTGTATTGCTAGACTTTAATGCTGGAAAAAAAATGTAATTTATTCTCTTTACAAATCTGAAACTTCTGTTGCACATTGTAAACTGTGGTTCTTTTTAATCTTCCTTTCAGCTTTTATATAATTATCTTGTGATCTAACTTAAATTTGTTTTGTAATATTTACAGGCCAGTTTAAACATTTTTTTTTGGGGGGGGGTTAAAGGTTTCTATGTTATTCCATACATACATGAATATTGAATCCGAGAACTTTTTTTTCACCAGATTACGCTAATCAAGTCAAGTAAAAACCTGAAAAGAGCTGTGCACAGTGCATATTCTTTCATAGGAAGTTATATCACTAAAAATACATACTACGATTTCTCCCAGAGGCCAATATTATCTATCACTGGAATAAGATAATGGCTTAAAGCAATGCAGTGTATATCAAATAGATCTTTGCTGCAGCCTAAGGAATCTCTGTTATGCTTTTTATGTATAAATTTAATGTCTTTAGAATAATTTACTGTGAAACTCTGCTTTGCCTTTTTGCAAAGGGATTACAAATGAAAATAAAGCGACATTTTAAAGGGCCTTTGCAGCTTTATTTTTTTTTATTTCCCAATGCTTTAATAAAATGGAAAAATAGTGAGCGTATATTTATTTTGCTTTATTTTCCTAAGCTTTTATAAAGGTGTCATTGACTCATTCATGGATGAAATGGATGAAAAGACAAATAATCAACAAAAAATTATCCAGACAATTTATTTGTAAATATAAGAAAAAAAAAACAATTCACCACAACCCCCAAATACTCAACAGCTTATTTTAAACATTTTGTAGAGAATTGGCTCTTTGATAATTATGCCCCTATATTTCTGTTACACATTTACACCACACAGATGGTCATATGTAACATTCTGTCCCTTTTCCTGAAATGTCCTTGCACATTAGGAGTTGTAAGTGAATGATGAATGTTCCAAATAGAATTACATTTCTAACATCAACTTAAATTATCCAGATGGAGTCCATCATTTTGCAATTGCAGAATGTTCAGCTTTACCCAGATCCGTATTCTTGTGTTATAGATTTTTTTTCATGGAATTTTTCAGACCCCGACCTACTTTTTATGTAGGGCAACATTAATATAATAATAGCCGTTGATATGTGCATCAGGAAACTGTTGAACAAATTGGAAAATCTAAGCAATCTGCTGTTTTAAAAGCATTGCCTAGGTATGTGCAGAATATCCTGTGCTTGATATTTAGCTATACTCATCAGGAAAGTTCCTATAATCAGCATACTTTTATAATCCAGGATTAAACCTTTTATTTTCCTTCCAGACTGTCTGACTTCAAACATAATTTTTTTGTGAATTTCAATGCAGATGCACAGACAGCTGCGGTATACATTGTGATTGTGACAGAATAGCATCTGAAGATTTTGCCAAGGGGTTTAAGCAATATAATAATTCATTTCACTGAATATATGAATACTTTTCAAATGTAGATACAAAAATAATTAAACTCAAAATCATTTGTCATCCTCTTCAGGCTTGACACATAGGCACACTTTTAGATTCAAGAGCCTGAGCCCCCCCCCCCCCCCATTATATTTTTTTTTTTCTCAGCTTCATTACCTTAGAACTTCAAAAATGCTCTTCTTAAAGAAAGAACAGTTATTGCCAAAGAAACAAATGATTTATCTGCAAAAAAAAAAAAATGTACTGTATTTCCTTTTCAAAATTGCTAATAAAATCCATGCAAGGAAAAACAAAGTAATAAATAATGGAAAATAAATATGTGGGTTATTGGTATATTATGCCTTTTTTAAATAAAGCTCTCAAGGTGACGCTATTATTTCTGCAATATTAAATGTTAGTTTTAAACAAAAATGCAGGTGGTAATTCACAGAGTGTTGATGAGCAAAGATTCTCCTCAAGTTGCTATTCTTATGTGGTTAAGAAAGCTTACTTTCCAAAATGAGGAGGTGAATCCCTACAGCCTGTTTATACAATCTGTTGTGGTTTTCCCAGCTCCCCAGTTGCTTTTAAAACACAGAGTATATTATCAGTTGGGTTTAATTCAGTACAGTAAACGTTTCTCCGGTGAATACTTTTTTCAAAGCCAATTTAATTCCTTCTTAAAAGAATCAATAACCTTGGCAAAATGGCAGCTAGATTGCTCCCTAGATTTATTTCTACTGATTGTTTAACAAATCAGAATGATATTTTTCCTTTTTAACTAGAAAGTCATTAAGTCACAGCAACAAATCATTTATTACAACCTCTTGTTCAAATGTAAGCTGCCAATGAGCAGGGCCCTCTTTACCTCATGTATCTATCAGTCTTTGTATGTAATCTGCACGTTTGATGTATGTACTCCAGTAGACCCGTGCGCTCTCATACATGCCAAGGTACTGGTTCCTAGTTGTCTCTGTGCATGCAGTCTCATCCTTGTGTTCAGGTTTCTTGTTGGTTCTGGGGTCTCAAAATGGCATCAGTGAAAACCAACAGGACTTCCCCTGTTTACAAAATTCATGTCCAGCTGATTCCCAAGGTTTATATAACAGACTGTTAGAGTTAGTTTGTGTTGGCTTTTTAACTAAATTTAAAATCTAGTTTGACTTCTCCCTGCTATAATTGCTTTTCTCCATGGGAAGGCTCTAGTGTGGTCTCGCCTTTATCCCTTAAATACCACTCAGCTCAAGATGCGGATAGTGGACAATTAGTGATGAGCTAATCTCTCCCATTTCAAAATTCCCGAATTCAAGATATTGCAAAAAATATTTTGGCAGTTTTGCAAAAAAAAAATTGCCAATGACAAAATGCGGAATTTCACAATGAATCCATGCCTGCTGAAATTTTTTTTACTACAGACAATCATTCCTGGACTTCTTATAGGGGAACAATCATGAAAAATGTTTCTATAATATTGAAAATAATAAAGTCTAGACAAACATTTTGACAATTTATAACTTTTAAGCATTTTGCTCTTACAAAGTTATGGCTAATTTTTGAAGCTGCCTTCCATCCCCCACCTTCCAGAATCTCTGGCTCCCTGGTCTGCATTAGTGATGCAGAAATGTTTGAGTGACAGAGCAGAATGAAAGCTGATTTGCTGTGGTATATCATGAGGTCACACCTTCAACAGCAAACATGTGCAAAGGGAAAGTAAAGGAATGGTGCTGGGCTGGGCTGGGTGCTTATAAAGCTGCATTTGTACATACAGGTATAACAGTAAAGCAGCTTATTGTTTATATCCACATATACACAGCATTTCAGGCTCTAAGGGGTTCATTGGAAAATCTAAGTAAATAGAAAAATGGTCGCACCACGCACCAAAATCTTAAAGCCTTAGGGAATCGTTGGGCAATGTGCCGGAGAAATAATCCATAGAAATAAAGTGTAATTGGGATCACAAATTATGTGACCACAAAAAGACTTCCATGGGACCCTGCACTATTGTCACAAAAACCAAACAGGCTGAAGGATCTACGCATATGATTAAAACTTAGTATTTATCACATTAAAATTCTAATTTGTCACCCATACATATATGTAATGAAAACTAGCGTTGGGGAAAAAGGTTATTTATCCATCTTGGGAGGGGCTGGGCATGACCCGGCTGTCTTGGTACATATCGGTACTAACGACAAAATGAACGGTAGGTGGGGGACTTTAAAGAGTGAGTTCAGGGATCTAGGCTCTAAGATTAGGCAAAGGTCCTCCAATGTCATTTTTTCGGAAATTTTGCCGGTGCCACGTGCAAGTTTAGGGAGACAGCGGGAGCTTAGGGAGCTAAATGCGTGGCTAAAGTCTTGGTGTAGGAAGGAAGGGTTTGGGTTCCTAGAGCACTGGGCTGACTTTTCCTTGGGGTACAATCTATACAGCCCTGACGGATTGCACCTCAATGGAAGGGGGTCTGCTGTGCTAGGGGAGAGAATGGTTAAGAGGTTGGAGGAGTGTTTAAACTAGACAAGGGGGGGGTGGGTGAGCTAGAATTCCATGGGAAAATTAGTGTAGACGGGGTAGGGGGACTAGCAAAGGGTTGTGGGGGAGGAGTGAGGGGGGCATATAGTTTATCAGATAAGGAGCTTCCGTTACAAGGAAAGCAGTCTCATAATTGCCTTAGCTCTAATTCTCCCTTAGCTAATGTAAACATCAGAGGGAGAAGTAATAATCTCCGCTGCATGCTGGCTAATGCGCGTAGCTTGTCGGGTAAATTAGGGGAGCTGCAAGCTATTGCATGTATTGAAAATTATGATTTAATAGGTATCACTGAGACCTGGTGGGATGATAAATGCGACTGGGCTGTGAATTTAAATGGTTATACACTTTTTAGGAGGGACAGAGAGATTAAAAAGGGTGGAGGGGTTTGTCTTTACGTAAAGTCAGACTTAAAGCCATGTAATAAAGACATTACCAATGAAAACGTCGAATCTCTTTGGGTAGAAATTTCAGTAGGGCTGAAGGTCACAAAGAAAATGATCATTGGTGTATGTTATAAACCACCCCGTATAGATGAGGGGGATGAGGCCCAGCTATTGTTGCAAATGGAGGAGGCTTCAAAACTGGGTCAAGTTGTTGTTATGGGGGACTTTAATTATCCGGACATTGACTGGAGTAATGGGGTGGCTAAGTCAGAAAAAGCTAGTAGGTTTGTAAATATGCTAAATGACAACTTTTTATTTCAGGCAGTTCAAGAACCCACTAGGAATGACGCTATTTTGGACCTGGTGATTTCTAATAATAATGAACTTATCTCTAACATTTGTGTGGGTGAGCATTTGGGGAACAGTGATCACAACATGGTCTCCTTTGAGATAATGCTGCAGAGACAGCGCTATAAGGGAGTAACTAAAACACTCAATTTTAGACGTGCAGACTTTGCCAGTATAAGGGCATCTCTGCAATGTGTCAACTGGGAAAGGCTTTTCATGGGGTTAGACACAGAAGGAAAATGGAACATCTTTAAAACATTGCTTTGTAGGTATACACAACAGTATATCCCCCTAGTAAGCAAGGAGAGGCATCGCAAAGCAAAACCTTTATGGCTGAATAAAAGTGTTATTGTCGAGGTTGGTAAGAAAAAACGTGCTTTTAGGGCATTCAAGTTAGCTGGGACAGCGGAAACTTTCATCAGGTACAAGGAAGCAAATAAAGCATGCAAAAAAGCTATCAGGCAAGCTAAAATAGAGATGGAAAGGGATATTGCAGCTAGGAGTAAAAAGAATCCAAAATTATTTTTTAATTATGTGAATAGTAAAAAAATGAAGCAAGAAGGGGTGGGAACTTTATTATCACGGGGGGGTACGTTGGTTGATGAAAACGGGGAAAAAGCTGAAATTTTGAACTCTTATTTTTCATCTGTCTATACATCTGAGGAGCCAGATAATGAAGGCTTCCCTTGTAATATGCCCAGTTCTAGTAATTTAGCTACTGACGCATGGGTCACTCGGGAGGAAATTCAAAAGAGACTTGAACATGTAAAGGTAAACAAAGGTCCAGGGCCGGATGGGATTCATCCCAGGGTATTAAATGAGCTGAGCGCTGTGATTGCCAAACCTCTTCACTTAATTTTTCAGGATTCATTGAGGTCTGGCATGGTGCCAAGAGACTGGCGGATTGCTAATGTGGTGCCGTTATTTAAAAAGGGATCCCGTTCTCAGCCTGAAAACTATAGGCCTGTTAGTCTGACATCAGTAGTAGGAAAACTTTTGGAAGGGGTAATAAGGGATAGGGTACTTGAATACATTGCAGTTCACAATACTATTAGTTTGTGCCAGCATGGTTTTATGCGTAACAGATCTTGCCAGACTAATTTAGTTGCCTTTTATGAGGAGGTGAGTAGGAACCTTGATGCTGGAATGGCAGTTGATGTCATCTACTTGGACTTTGCTAAAGCGTTTGATACAGTACCTCACAGAAGGTTAATGATCAAATTAAGGAATATTGGCCTAGAACATAATATTTGTAATTGGATAGAGAACTGGCTGAAGGATAGAGTACAAAGAGTGGTTGTAAATGGAACATTTTCTAATTGGACCAGTGTGGTTAGTGGAGTACCGCAGGGGTCAGTCCTTGGTCCTTTGCTGTTTAACTTGTTTATTAATGACCTGGAGGTGGGCATAGACAGTATTGTTTCTATTTTTGCTGATGACACTAAATTGTGCAAAACTATAAGTTCCATGCAGGATGCTGCCGCTTTGCAGAGCGATTTGACAAAATTAGATAACTGGGCAGCAAACTGGAAAATGAGGTTCAATGTTGATAAGTGCAAAGTTATGCACTTTGGTAGAAATAATATAAACGCAAACTATCTACTGAATGGTAGTGTGTTGGGGGTATCCTTAATGGAGAAGGATCTAGGGGTTTTTGTTGATAACAAGTTGTCTAATTCCAGGCAGTGTCATTCTGTGGCTACTAAAGCAAATAAAGTGCTGTCTTGTATAAAAAAGGGCATTGACTCAAGGGATGAGAACATAATTTTGCCCCTTTATAGGTCCCTGGTAAGGCCTCACCTTGAGTATGCAGTGCAGTTTTGGGCTCCAGTCCTTAAGAAGGATATTAATGAGCTGGAGAGAGTGCAGAGACGTGCAACTAAACTGGTTAAGGGGATGGAAGATTTAAACTATGAGGTTAGACTGTCGAGGTTGGGGTTGTTTTCTCTGGAAAAGAGGCGCTTGCGAGGGGACATGATTACTCTGTACAAGTACATTAGAGGGGATTATAGGCAGTTGGGGGATGTTCTTTTTTCCCATAAAAACAATCAACGCACCAGAGGTCACCCCTATAGATTAGAGGAACGGAGCTTCCATTTGAAGCAGCGTAGGTGGTTTTTCACGGTGAGGGCAGTGAGGTTATGGAATGCCCTTCCTAGTGATGTGGTAATGGCAGATTCTGTTAATGCCTTTAAGAGGGGCCTGGATGAGTTCTTGGTCAATCAGAATATCCAAGGCTATTGTGATACTAATATCTATAGTTAGTACTAGTGGTTGTATTTATAGTTTATGTATGTGAGTGTATAGATTGGTAGGTGTGGGTTAGATGTGCTGGATTTACTTGGATGGGTTGAACTTGATGGACACAGGTCTTTTTTCAACCCTATGTAACTATGTAACTATGTAACTATCTGGAAACCTCAAATAAAGCCTTAGGCACTCAGTGTGCTACTTTCCCTTCAACCAAAAATGGAGGACAGAAAAAATTAAAATACATTTATTGCTTATTGTGGTCTAAACTAGATAACTAATAAGAACCTTTAAGGAACTTATAATATCATCTGAATATGTCAGGAGGATGAATGAAAGATAGATTTTAATACATGGGATGGTCAATATTTAATACATGGGATGGTCAAATATTTATATATTTGGTCATGCCCTCTAATCTATGATATGCTCCTGCTCTTTTCAGAACTTTATTAATACATTCATGTTTCATGTGTCTGTTCATTTCTGTGTTGTAGTGTATGTTGTAGTGTATCTTTATGATAACAGCATCATCACTCATGCAGGTACCCATGGAATACCCACAAAGCAGTCTGGTTGTGCTTCAAAGCAACGCAGTTTGGTTGCACTCTTTTCACGAAAGCCCTGACTTCTATTGATGAGCGAATCTGTCCAGTTTCGCTTTACCATAAAATTCTCAGAACGCATTTGTCACACGTTTTTTTGTCGCCCGTGTCTTTTTTGGTCGCTGCAGATTTTTTTATTCGCCCACGCCCTTTTTTGATGCACAACAAAAAATTTTAACTCAAATTTTCACAGAAGTTTTGAGAAACAATTCGCAAATGGTGAAATGGGGAAATTTTACTGTGAATCCATGCCTGGTGAAAAAATTCGCTCATCACTACTGACTTCCCAACCACGTTGCCAATCCGCATGGTTGACTGATTGATACAACATTAGGCATTAATATTTTGTGTATGCATTGCAGAAATCAACATTGTACTACTTTTGACTTTCAGCAGCCTGTAGAAATAGTATCTCATATGCAGAAATATATCACAGATTCAATCTTTGAGTGCTTCCAGTTGTTTTTAAAAATATATCTGTATCTTTTATTTTTAATGACAATGTAGTGCTTGCTATTTCTTTCAATACCTTTAAATCACTCAGTTTAAAATATAGCTCATTGTGTAGTCATCTGAGTTCAGCTATTGCCAAGAACATTCCATGAGTGATTATCTACTGACTCCGGCAACACAAACACATTAATAACAAGTTGAGAGAAAAACATGTCTTCCAAATATGTGTAACAGATGGGGTATATTGGTAATGAGGCTGAATTGTAACAAATTCTTCTAAACTAACTATTTTGCATTTCAGAGAAACCAGACACAAAGGTACAGAGAAAAGAATATGCATCCAAAAAATACATATATTTTGCAGGTATTGCATGTATAATAATTTTCTGAAAAAAGCTGGGCTATTGGCATGACCTACATGTAGGAGTCACTTTTAAATAATAAACTAAAAAATAATCCAAAACTACAGTCAATAAAAGATGAACCTGTCTTTCCAAGCACATACGTATCTGTCTCTCCAAGCACACATCTTTTTTAACCTACTATTCTTAATAAATTAATAATCATAATAAATTAAATAATAAACTAAAAAATAATCCAAAACTACAGTAAATAAAAGATGAACCTGTCTCTCCAAGCACATACGTATCTGTCTTTCCAAGCACATATCTTTTTTAACCTACTATTCTAAACACTTGCTATAATTTTGATGGCATGTAAGTAAGTGTTCCTCTAAAGGCCCCTACACAAAGGGGTTTAAACCTGTGTTCCCCTGTGGTGGATCAGTCCTGCGTTCTAGTTCAGGGGAACACATGAAGAAACGCAGACCATTCTTCTGAATTTGACTGTACTCGTTTAGGTGCGTGCAAGTGCACGCATAGGGCTTTTTGTTTTCATAATTTGTTCAGAACTTAGTTATTCAACTGAAACAAGTAATCGTCATGGTGCTATGACCTATAAATAATACATTCAGGCTTAATTATGAAGTACAAGTGCAAAGACCAACAACACTCATAAAATTGTGTGTTTGAAACACTTTTTTCAAATGTACTTGCGTCAATCCTCTATACCTTTTGCATCAAGACACAATATAATTGCATATTGCCAAAGAAGGTTTAAAGTATAGGGTGCACAGCTGCAAGTGAGTCCTTGTATTAACACCATTATGCCTTCTTAACCAAGAGAATTAGAACAGAGGTAGGTGCATGTATTATAAACCTTGGCAGGCAGTTATACATTTTGTCATATTTTTTTGTTGTAAACAACCACTGGTTCAAAACATGGAAATGAATTAGAGTTTGCTTTAAAAGTGATGTTTTAAATATACAAATATAAAAGGATACAGTAAAAAAATGTAAAAAAAAAAAAGTGGGGGGGGGGGAGGGGAGGCATGCAGCTAATTAAACCAGTGGCTGCATTTGTTTTAATCTTCAAATAAACAATCACTAGGTGCTGTTCTAAATTATATATTCAATTGATCAGCTTGGTGCTACAAAGTGCAGCATGGCAGAAGGTGCCTGTGCTTCAGAATGCTTCTCAGGGCCAATTTTCATATATGATAAGAGAACAATAACTTGCACAACAATAAGAATAGTACAGTTATCTGAGCTATATATAGTAAGTATGAAGTTGGATATAAAACCAGATTTTTTTGGGGGGTGCACCTCACTTTTCTATATGTCTGAAATATTCATGGCGGTCTTATGGCTATCTATAGGGACAAGTTATTTACTGCCTTGCATGTAATGCAGACAACTGAAGGTTCCTTCTAATGACAAATGTTTTTTATTTTTGACCCTGGAAAAGGATTATCTATGCTATAATATAAACAATTCTGTGGAGGGAAGGAGCAGGTGTATTATTGAAGACTGAACTGGAGAAGATGTATTGCTAGTATGAACCAGGAATGACATCTGCATTGCTTCTCAGAATAACAGTCTGTTGTCTTTTTGCACAAGCTAATTAGTATAATCCATTTAAAACACCTCCCTCAGTGAAGCCAGTACATGTAATCTGACCAGTACTATTTTTCTTCATTGTATATGACCTTTCTAAATATTTTCTTTTTCATTATGCACATATTCACTATAAGTAATTTGTATTTAATCTATAGTCATACAATTGTCTTGCTGTTGGGGGGGGGGGAGAAGAACAAGTACTTTGCTCCTTAACCCCTTATGTTTGCTGAAGTCCCAGTTAAAAGAGAACTATGGAGGGATAATATTTGTATTACAGCTGACAGAGTAAAGAACAACCACATACAAAAAAGACAGAAGGGTTTGGCTGACAGAAGGGTTTGTTTACAAAAGCCAATATAGAAGCCACTTTTTTAATTTTTACCCACAACAGCTTTTTCTCAAATTTTTCTGAAGCATAATTGCAGGTACCAGTCAGCCACCTCGCCTCTGCAACCTCCCCCCCTCCATGTGCATGTGCAAGTTCACAATGCCATGACAGAAGGGGTCATTGCACCCCACTGCGCAATAACAAGCCACAGGGGCAATGGAAAAAGAGCGGAGACAAGGGGTAGGCAGGAGAGGTACCTGCCTGGTGCCCCCTCATTGTTGCACCCTAGTCAGGTGCCTCTTCTGCCTACCCCTAGATCTGGCCCTGGGAGGTACCATCTACGTAACATGCTCCACAATCTCTGCCAGAATGTGGATACTAGTTACTTTCCACATGGGTAAACTGTATGCAAGTTTTGATGGCATCACTAAGGTTTAAAATGGCATTCATTCTGGTACAGTGATGGTGTGTGATTCATTAGGTGCAAGTCAGTGGCAAGTGTAGGCACATCATGCATAGGGATCCTTAAAATAATCACCTCTGTACATTGCACCTGGCATATTATTAAGCAGAACATAACATATATTAAATAGCATTTAAATATACACTATTTATTTTGCACACATTATTGAGGTTTGCACTTGTAAGTATGTATGATAATTAGCCCGAGTGTGTATTACAGAAAAGCAAAGAAATCTAACCAGCAGATGAAAGGCACATCTTTGTTTGTTTTGATGTGTGCTTCTATCTGTTTTTCAAAGAAATTTTGAAAGCACTGTGAATGGATGTTTTAGGATAACCACAAAGGGGCACAGGTGCATCACTTAATGGAAACATTTGACAGATCATATTGTGCTGGTGATTTGTGCTTCTCTTTGAATATCCAGTAACCATGCACTGTCTGGGGTCTTAAGGACAAGTCTGAAGAATCTGAGCTATGTGACACATCTCTAGTAAGCCTGTTGACATACAGAGCTGCCGTGCATGTAAATAGAGTCTCTTTTTATAGTTATAGATGTTTATGCCTGTGAACAGGTTGGATGTGCTGACACCATAAAATAGCTAAGCTTCTCCATATGTAGAGCAAAGCAGCCCAGTTTAAATTAGTCTTAATATGTGGCCTTCTGTCATGTGCAGAGCCTCTGCAGGCAGCAGTGCTTCATTTTGGCTAATCAGTCATAGCATTCATTATTCACTTTCCCAGAGAATTGATCTTTAACTATAAGCAGCTTCTTTCATTGTCTCCGGCACTGTTATCCTACAGTCATGTCATCTAAGCACACTCTGAGTAATCCAGTTTAAGTGGCATATTGTGCAATTTCATGTAAGAAATAAAGTCGTGGTATCATTATTATTGCCGTTGGTAAGATTATCTCTACAATGCAGTTGTTGAACTGAATTGCATTTTCATTTGGTTTGTTTGAATGGATATTGCGTGAATGACAGTTTGACAAGCTCATGTATGTATTCTGCTGCCTTCTGTGTTTCTGACAAGGCACCCTACAGCTGTAATATTCTGATTGTGGATCCAACTTTTTCGATTAGACAGTTTAATGTTTATAAGACAGCCACTAATACTTCAAGGACATGTAGCACTTTTTAAAAACATAGATTACTATTGTATTTGGTTGAAAGTTTTAGTTCTAAAGCAGCCTGAACCATTTCCAAGAATGAAAATGTAAAATGTTACATATACCCTACATTTCAGTGTGGTTCAATAGCATGTATCTGTTGCATAATATTTTGGTTTCTTGTGATTTGCTATTTTGTTTTCGCAGTATTTTATATTGAGAACACAGTTGCAGGAGGCACCTGGAGCACCCAGAGAAATTCCACACAAATGTTACCCAAGAGTGATTGCAGATTTTTTGCACTTTGTTTCTTGCCCTGCAAGAAAAATTGTTAAATAAATATATATATATATATATATATGTCTCACCACCTGCTTCTGTACTGGCAGACAGTAAGGATAGGGTTGGCCATGTGCATGTTGGTGCTGCACCTAGCACTGAATTTCCAACCTGGTACTAGGTGCAGAGTGCAGGCAGAGCCAAGATACAAGCATAGACAGAGGGTGATTTTTTTTTGTTTGGGTATGCTAAGGTTAATGTCACATGGTCAGTTTCTTTGCAAGTGATTTTCTACTGGTGGAGAAACAGCTAATTCAGCCCCACTGAGCACCCATACAAGGTGGATATTTTGTCTAAAATTGCACTCCAGCATTATCAGGCTGAAACTAGATTCTAATTAATTGCTACTACATCTAGTCAGGGTCCTTAAAAACACTTATTTCTTCTGCTATTTTAATAATAAGACCCAACATACTTACTCCCCAGGTACACTGTCTGCTGCTATACTGTTTTATATTAGTGTGGCCCCTGGTATTTATTTATTTTAGGGATGCACCGAATCCAGGATTCGGTTCGGAATTTGGCCAAGATTTGGTCTTTTTCAGCAGGATTTAGATTCGTCCGAATCCAAATGCCTGGCCAAACTGAATCCGAATCCATTAAATCATGTGACTTTTGTCTTATGAACACGGAAGTAAAAAGAAAATTTCACCGTGCACATCGCACGCGCTTCTATTTACCCCTTTCATAGCATATTTTGCATATTCAAATTAGGATTGGGTTTGTTGTTCATCCAAACCTTTTATGAAGGATTCAGGGTCCGGCCAAATACCAAAATAATCGATTCGGAGCATCCCTAATTTTTTTTATTTATTTTACTAGTGTTTGTAACGCAAAGCCAAAGGCCAAAACCACCTATTTAAGAGGAGTTTTAATGTAATGTAGAATGTAATTTACTGGACTTACTGCATTGCATGGTATTTTAAAGAATCTACTCCTTAACTGCATGCATAGTTCTTGGCACTGCTTGGCACTGCGCTGAAGGTTTCCTATCCAAAAATTTGTGAGATTTTCCATCCAAAATCTCCTCGTCATCATATGCTGGAGTCCCCTGTGAGCTGACAGATAGCGATTTCCATCTAGAGACATGTCAGCAGAAGCACCCTCCCCCTATTTTTAGGACAAAAAGGTTTGGGGATGCTTAGCTTTTCCAAGCTTTAATGAATTGATTTTAGAATAAACAAACAAGTGCACCTCTTTTGCTCCCCTTAGCGTTCTTGCATCTGGGTTGTCTAAAAATAAGCCCTAACATTTCAGTTTGCAGTCACTTTGTCATGGTGCTCATAGTTCCATATACAATGCAGAGGAAGCATTTAAAATGCCATCCCATCCTCATTCCTTTCGGTTGAACCGACTGGTACTTAGTTGTGTTGCAAACTTTATTTGGGGGGGGGGGGATATATTTAGAGTGAGGACCAGGAAAAAGTGAGCAAACAGAAGCAGCAGTGAGGCATATGCCAGGGTCATGTGCAAAGATTTCAATAACATGAGGAACAGATCGAGGTTAGCACAAGCAGATGTCCGTTTCTCTGAGGATAATAGCAAAAGTTACAGAGAGACAAGCAATAATCACAAATGCAAAAATCAGATAAGATAAAACTCAACCCAGTAACATTCTGAAAATCGTAGCTTACAGACCTTATTTGTGTTGAGAATTTGATTCCATTCTAAAGCTTCCCTGTCCCACCCCATGATTAATCTTCATAACCTTACAGGTGGTGGATAGTGTGTTATGAACTCTCTTGCATTTACCTTTTCCACCATGAAAAGAATCTGAACAACAAACATACCTGGTGTGGGAGGTGTCATATTGTGTATATATTATTCTACAGCAAGTAGAAAGCATAACAGAAAAATATGACATTATTTATAATATTATAATAAACATGAGCCATGAATATGCTATAAATGATATCTTTATAAATGGTGCTTAATGATGTCATCAGTAATAATCTGTGCTTAGTGATGTAATTGTCACATGACTTACTTTAATTTGTTTATTATAATAAATTATGTACCCCCTGTACGTCGGAGTTCCATGACCCAGAACTAGGCCTTCAGCCTATATATTACATGTGGGGTTGCCACCTGGCTGAAATTTTACTTGCCTGGCTGGGCCGTCGTAACGGCGACGGAAAAATCACGAAAAAAATGAGAAAGTCGCAAAATGTTCGTTTCCAATCCGTTTTTTTCCCCATTCGGGATTCGGATTCATGGATTAGTAAATCTCCCCCTAAGTATATGATATGTAATATATTATTAAAAGTAACAGCTGCTATAATCTCTGCCTATCCCTACTAAAATTAGGATCTGATGACCTGTTGCCTAATTAGTAGTTGTTGTAGTTGCTGATATCGGTCCGTGGAGGGGAAACAACGACTTGCCTGTCCGACCAACATCTGGCCTGAAATCGGCCAGATATTGATTGGGCAGGTTAAAAAATTCAGTCGGACCGCATTGGCTCGTTGATGTGGCCCCCGAACAGACTGAGCCTATTCCAGTCGTTATAATTTGTTCAACCGAATTAGCCTAAATTACCCCGATATCGCCCACCCATAGGTGGGGATATCGGGAGAAGATCCGCTCACTTGGCGACCTCGCCAGGCAAGTGGATCTTTACGTGTATGGCCACCTGAAGGCACAACTGGGCAGAGCACTCTTCATCTCTTTTATTGGCTATTGGTGGCTTTGTATGTAAATCTGTATGTTCAATGTATACACCCATTTATTGTACAGTTTTGCAGAATATGTTGATGTTTATTAAATACAATAATAATAATATTAAATCAAAATCTCTACTTATTTCCTGTATTAGAATGATCAATTACAGCACTTGCATAAATCTGTCTGGTTAAAATGTATCTCCTGTATATTATTATATTTATTATATAAATATTCTTTGTTATGTCTAAAAACAAAAAATGTGTGAATGTGTGTATAGGCTGGTCTATACTGTAGATAAAGCATTTACTTCAGGAAATCAATTATAGGCATTCATGGAAAATCTGTACCCCTCTGGCTGCATCCAGACTTGAGGTCAACTTATCAGCAAAAAAGAACTGAAATTCTCATAACATAATAGATTCATCATCTACATTTATGTGTATGTTATATAGGGATCAATAATACATTTTTACTGATACACTGTATGAAAACATGAGAAAGGAGCCATTACATTACACAGAGAGTCAATTCATGCTCCTTATTTTATAATTTATGTATGTATGTATTTATTTATATTGTGGCTGAAAACTTTTAGGGTGAAGACACACTGGGCTACTAGTAGCAGCTACTTTTTCAAGGCTACTAAACTCCAGAAAATCCCCTGCCATAGACAATACTGAGAATTGCCTCTGCTAAAACACACATATAGACAATTATCAGTAAATGATCAGCATTGTCTTTTTTAGTAGCCGTGACAAGTAGCTGCTATTAGTAGCTCCATGTGTCTTCACCCTTACAATCTAGAAAAATAAGCAATCTAGAAAAAATAAAAAGCAGAGATTAATTGCCTTGTGGTATATAGTCACAGAGCAGGCAGAAGGTCTCTATCCCATAGAGTATACAATCTAAATTTCATGGTATTCTGTTCCAGAATATCTCTGAATTCTAATCATTCTAAAAAAAAATATACACATTTTGAAATATTTTAAAGGGGGTAGGTTTGCACAGCAACAGAGTACTTGAGTATATCTTCCAGAATAAAAAAGACAAACACTGCCCCACATCCAAATACTCTCCATTCCACAAAGTGGTCTGGAGAGCAGGATGGAATACAGGTAAAATCCCACATTGTTCCAAGAGCAGACAGAATTTTATGTATTTATCTTATACATGTATTTGGATGCAGTTTCCTTAAATTCAATCCAGGTTCATTAGTGCAAAGGCCTGCAAGTGACATGTCAAGAATTACTATTTTATTTCCAATCTCTGAATCTTACATAGTCAGAAAGGATAGCCAACCTACTATTCTATAGAACTCTCATGATTTTGGAGTGATAACAGGAACTATAACCCTACAATATCTAGAGTGGCAAATGATTCCTACTCAGTGCTCGGGGTATCAAACTGATATGCATCTCTTTCATGGTATTGTATGCAATCTCCATGGAAACAGTTTTATCAACCAAAGATACAGATATTCCTGTGTACAGTATATAAATAAACAGAGGATAAATGCGGCGACTCTAGTTGCTATGGAGACATAGAGGCCAGTTATAACTGCACATAGAAACACAAGATGGACAGTAATTGTTTAATCTAATTTCCTAACAGATCATCCTATCATTTACAGTGACTTTATGCATATTGTTTTATTTCTGTTTTTTATTTTTTATTTCTGAAACAGGATAGCTTGAAATGCCAATGTACAGTGTCAGCAATATGAAAAGACCAAATCTTCAGCAGTGGCAACTTGGCCACCTCACATTTAATTTTGTAAATTTTAATCAGATCTTTAGGTGATTGCATATATTGTAAAGTTAAGCCAGTTATGTCTTGGCAATGTCCTGGAAACCTGCTAAAAACTGGTACATCGCACATAGGGTACAGAGTTATGGTTGCCATACATGCTCTGATATTATCATATGAAATTATGATAGGGTGCCTTTGAAGGTGCCCAGCATCAGCAAACATTAATTCTGAGTTGTCAAATAGGGGTAAGAATTCCTTTGTTTATACCTGCATATCTGACTATTCAGCTCTTAACATTAGTGGAGTGGATGAACAACCTTTTCTGCGACCAATGGCGTATGACCACCTTAAGGTAATCGCAAACCAACCTAGTGATTTCAGACCTAAAGACCACATAGTGTAGGAAAGTGAGACAAAATAGGTGATACCTAGGACTTTTAAGTGGGTGGGAAAATACACCCAAAAGACAGTCAACAAGGAACACTGATTAGGTCCAAATTGCCTACTGTACCTTATTTTTATATAACACAAGAGGGAGCTGTAGTATGTACTGCTGCTTAATTACAGTATGGGGGATATTTATAATGTTGTCTAGAAATAGCAAAATACCACCTATTACCTAGTAAAATGTGCCATATTTATAAAGCTTTGTGTTGATTCTATATAAACTGTATATTGTGAGAGATACAAGCAGTAAGAACACTGTTTGGTGTATTTTCCACCATTGTTAAAGGTGGGATACATGTAGCACCAGGGAAAATGCCTGGTTTAGCAGCAGTTAGTGCTATTAATCATGGAAGCGGATTAGGAAAAGCCGGATAGGTGAGTCCTGGACTAAATGACGGGTTAGTAGCTTAGGTCCTTCATTCCATACTCCAGTTAAGCATTTTGATTTGGCCAGCTGTAAGTAGCTGCCTGATTAGGCTGCTGGTGAGCAGCACATGAAAGAGCTGTGAGATTACAGAGGTGATGGGCGATAGGTGATTGGTGATTAAGGTTGGGGACTCAGAGGGGTTCACTCTCAGAGTGGGCACAGGGCAGGAAGGCTGCCTGCCTGTGTGAGGAACTCCCAAAGGGGCTGGGGGTGCCACCTGCCTTTGCAAGGAGCAGAGAGAGCAGTAACCAAGTGAGGAGTCACCCAGACAAGTGAGGAGTCACCCAGAAAAGTGCCAGGAGTCATAGAGAAAGGTCTCTCAGAGCAGGGCACAGGGCAGAAAGGTTGCCTGACTGTGTTAGGAACTCCCAGAGGAGCTGGGGGTGCTGCCTGCCACTGCAAGGAGCAGAGAGAGCGGTAACCAAGTGAGGAGTCACCCAGAGAAGTACCAGGAGTCACAGAGAAAGGTCTCTCAGAGCAGGGCACAGGGCAGAAAGGTTGCCTGACTGTGTTAGGAACTCCCAGAGGAGCTGGGGGTGCTGCCTGCCACTGCAAGGAGCAGAGAGAGCGGTAACCAAGTGAGGAGTCACCCAGAGAAGTACCAGGAGTCACAGAGAAAGGTCTCTCAGAGCAGGGCACAGGGCAGAAAGGTTGCCTGACTGTGTTAGGAACTCCCAGAGGAGCTGGGGTGCTGCCTGCCACTGCAAGGAGCAGAGAGAGCGGTAACCAAGTGTGGAATCACCCGAAAAAATGAGGAGTCACCCAGAGAAGTGCCAGGAGTCACTAAGAAAGGTCTCTCAGAGAACAGCACAGGGCAGGAAGATTGCCTGACTGTGTGAGGAACTCCCAGAGGGGCTGGGGGTGCTGTCTGCCACTGCAAGAAGCAGAGGGAGTCATGACCATGTGTTTGAATGCCAGAATGTTGAGGCCTGGTGAGAAGCTTAAGTGTGCCAGAAGCTGGTGAGTTGGAATCCCAGGAGGGGAGAGACATCAGGGCTGAGTAAATAGCCCAGAGTATTCACGAGTGGATGTGTGAAAGTCATTGGGGATGGTGAGAAGCCCTGGGAAAAAGGTTCCAGTGTGAAAGTTACCCGGGAAGGTGAGAGCCCTGAAGCAGGGACAAATCATAACCATGTTTGATGAACTGACTGTTATGTTTATGTTGGGAGAAGTTTACCTCCAAAAAACTTATGTTTTGAGGAAAATCGTGATGTCACATGTTGTGTCCCTGTCTTTTATGCTCCTGATCCTCTGCATAACTGCCTACCAAAACTAATTCCCCCAAAATAACATGTACAGGCAGTCAGCATTCACAATATATATATATATAATATACCCAGATATATTATACTGTTGTAAAAAACATAAAAATGCTGTCGAAAACAACAGCTGAGATGGCCAACCCTACTTTTTTAAAAACACTTTTTTACCAAGCCCCCTTTTTAAAATGCTTTTTTTGTTTCTATTTTTTTTGTGTCTCCTTTACCCCTTTTATCTATGTTTTTCTTTTATTCTCTAAATGAAAACTCCATTATATTTGACTGCCTGTACAAAGGACTCTGGAGCCTGCTACTGCTGTTGAAACCACTTTTCAAAAGGTTGTACATATGTAGGTAACAAGGGTTTAGCGCTCACAACACTGCTGTGTTTACATAGCACAAATACCTTTCACTGGCACCTTTGTTCCTTTTTATCATACCCTCCACTGCTGAATCCTTCACTAGCCACCCTCTGTTAAGGGGATAATAGCTTCTCAATATGCCCAATCATTGGGGTATAGCTACTGACAGCTGTCCCTAACAGTGTCCTTTTATGGATATTGAATGTGCTTTTAGTGTGGAATGTTGAAACAGGCCAATTAAAATGTATTTCTTCAAACACAAGGGCTACGACTGATACATGGGTGTTATTCAAGATTTCAACAGCACCCGACATCATAAATGGAGAGGCATTTCTTTATCTCAACCCCCCTGATATTATTAAGAGGATATCTTCAACCAGAGTTGGCGCTCTCATAAAACAAATTGCCAAAATATGTGAATTAATTCAAATAATATATATTTTTATTAGTGAAATTACAATAAAATCATATACACATGATAATACCTCATAATAAAAAATCCAAATGAATTAAATCAATACACTAGATGAACCAACATTTATTATAAGAACTAAGATAAGTCAATAATAGCCAGCATAATAGTTCATATTATATTTAAAAAATTGGGGAATCAATATAAAGTCAGCACAATCAGATTAAAAATTGAGTAAATAAATAGAATGCATCTGTATAAAAATGGAGATATATAATATATAGATAATGCACATATGCCCTATCCTGAATTACACTGTATTAAAACTTCAGCAGCATTTGTTTGCCAATTCGGCACACAGTGAATAATCGATCAATCTTTGAAATGCTTCCCCAATGAAGCTCAATCAGGGAGAAAGCCTAATAGAGGGGAGTGGAATCTCTAATAAGCGCACCAGTCTGAAGCATATATAGTTAGTAGTAGCGTTAAGTATTCCAAAGATAGTGCGCACCACTACCACCCAAAAGTTAGCCCAAATAAGGTAATAGTAAAATAGGCAGTGAGTACCCCCGTGCTTTGTCAAAAACAAATGTTACCCTTGGTCCCGGCCGGGAACT